>NW_022705184.1:32205-44132 GCF_011630105.1 Anneissia japonica
GAGGTATTACACAACACATTAGATACCGAATAGCGAGGCTGACTGTATGTAAATTTCTGTAAATCACTGTCAGACTTTAAGTAATTTATTTGAGAATATCGTTATAAATAAACTAATTCAAAAGTTTGTGTGTACTACATTTCTGACTTTTATGTAATATTTTATTACTGTTCATTTTTTAATATGTTGATATATTAAAGCTGTGATTTTAAGCTTGAAATCGACGTTGTTCATAGGCCAACCAGACCTCCTTTTATCTCACTGTTTAATGACATGATGGTTATGACTTGAAATCGACGTTGTTCATAGGCCGACCAGACCTCCTTTTACCACATGATAGCATATTTATTTTTATCACTAAGACAAACGAATGTGTTAGGACAATCCTTCAAGCAAATCGCAAGATGTGTATAAGAGACAGACTTTAGACTGCTCTATGTATACTTTGTGTCTTTAATTGAAATATTTCCAATCTTTGTTCAATTTAAAGTCTGAAATATGTCTTGTTCTTGACAATTCTAGAGTCACTCTCAGATAGGCTTAGCTTTATAAGACTTGTAGGAATAAACCTTGTTGAAGCAAGAAATTAAGCTGTGAAGTAGCGCACTCTGAACGTTCGTAGGACTGTTTGAGAGGATAAAGTGAAAATTGCAATAGACGCATTATAAATAAGCTCAAAAAATAATTATATAATAAATCAACAGTGGCATATCCAGGAATTCGAAAGAGAGGTGAACCAGGGAGGGACATTCACAGACTGAGGAACCACTCACCTCAGCCCCACCATGGTTGGGGCTGAGGTAAGAAAATTGATGATTAGGGCATCTCTAGACGGCCGGAAATTACACTCACTCGGGGCGGGGGGGCCTTGAATCCACCCCTGCTCAAAACTATCCAGAATAGTCATAATCACGAAAAATGGACATGTAAAACCAGATCACATCCTAAAAACAAACAGCAGTCACTAAGACATACATCAGGAACCGACTCGATGGAGTTTCCCCAGGGAAGGGCACAGATCTGTTTTGAAAGGTGGAGGGGGAGGGCATTTTGTGAGTCGACACCCATCTTGGCCCCACCATGGTTGGAGCTGAGGTGAGAAAATTTGAGGAAATAGTAACTTTAGATGGCCAGAAATGACACTTTTAGTAAAATTCATCATCATCACATCACCTTTAGTCAAAATGAAGTGCCAAAAAAAATTCTCATGATCTTTTATTAGGGATTTTTGACAACCATAGAGATCTTCATTAATGTGTGTGTTGTATACCACAGAAAACAAAGCTTAAAAACATTGTCTTTGAGTATGTACTTTACATAAGCCTACTTCAGAAACGTATTGAAAAACAAATAGGCCTAAGATAAACTTAAAACAGTAATTAATTTAGTCTTTTTACATTTACAGTACTTTTAAAATCAATCAAGAGGTATTTGCTTTTCTCGTTTTTGAATTTCACTTTTGTGTAAGTAATATTGCGACTACACTATTGTGAGTGGAAATAATACCGTCTAATTTACGATCGAACAGGAAATAGGAAGCACACAAAACATTAGTAAGCATTTTGATTTCACAAACATAAAGGTGATTTACTTAATTTATCAGTGGCAGCTCCAGGAAAGCAAATTAGAGGGGGGACAGGGAGGGACTTGCACAATTTGGGAAGTAGGTCACCTTATTTGGGGCTGAGGAAAGAAAATTTATGATTATGACACACCTAGATTGCCGGAAATGGCACTCTCAGACCTAAATTCTAATTGTAATTTTCCTTTGTTTTTTTCATTTTTTAAAAATAATTTTGAACAATTTAGGGTCGGCTTGGCCCCACTTGAATCCGCCACTGAGTATTATGACGTCATTGCGAGATTGCGTCAACGTAACACTGGAGTTTGTAAACTTTTGTTATCACTTAATCGAAATAGATAGACATATCCGTGTCAAAGGCTATATACTTATTGTTTAATAATGCTATATAAAATTCAATTGACTAAATATAATTTTTTTTGAAAAAAAATACCAAAAAACAGTAATCCTATGTATGTAGATATTATTAAACACTATATACGTACGGGTCATTAATAATATACAAAAGGAATAAATAGTTTATAGTAGAAATTGTGCACTTTTTTTTTATAAGTATACACGCTTCCAATTTTAACAACGTTCAGTACATTGTTTTCACAATAAATTTAGCCTCTGATACCGTTGCACCCATAAAATCGATCTAGTGGTTTCTGAGATGGTTACGAAATGTATAAACAATTGCGTTTTTACTCGGTTTTGGTCCGGAAAATACGTACAGCACTTAGAAAAGTGAACAGACAAAATTCATGAGTCATGTGTAATTGTTATTCTTTCCATTCGCTTTTAAAAGTGGGGTTTTAATTATAGAAGAATGGTGAAAATTGGGGGGGACAATTGATATGATGTCCCCCTACTTTGAAAAGTGGGGGACGCGTCCCCCTGTCCCCCCACCAATCAACGCCCATGCACAAGACTAAATTATTAGTTTTAAATATTCCAGATTATTGTATGGGCATTAGATCATACAATCAATGCTATGAAATAGACGGGGTCAGATTTCTTATAATTAAATGCATGTAGTTTATCGCGGCGTTAAGCACACACAACCAAATCAAAACAAGGTAAAAACATAAACTAAAGCGGACCAACATGAATTAAGACCACATCGTTTAACTTCTTTTCGTACTTTTACACCAAAGGGTTTAGTGGGTGCGAAGCTTTACTGAATTTTACCTATGATTTCACACATAACATATGAATACATATATAATAGGAGATAAGATATTTATCTATCATTTGATTAAAAAAAAAAATATGTACAATGTTATGAAGATACAAGTTATAACTACTAAATAGACCCCTGACCGATTTAGGCTTACTACATTTGGCAGGTAATTGTAAAGCCAAAATTTGTCCCGATTTTTTTCTATGCATACTCTGCCACTGCACACCATTAAATCACTTCATTTTTTTGGGTGGGTTATTAAGTTTTATGGGCTTTTGAAATGTATTTTCTAGTGTAACATTCAGAAATATTGTATGTGGTGCTATGAGATGACTTCTGGTATGACTGCAACAACCCTGGTCTGTGTGCATTAGCAGCACAGCAGGTGCCTATCCAGTAATTCATCGTAAACAAAACGCACGTAAAACAGCTTTTAGTCATTTGGTAAAAGAAATGTATTGATAAAAACACAAACAGCAAATATGGTGTCGCTTACAACATCTTTATAGTGCATGAACTCGAACATTCAGAACAATAAGAAAGCGAGTACCACATACAGATCATGTGACTGATCAGAAGCAAAAGTGGATGTTTTGTTAGCGTGTCATCCAACCAAGAGCTCCACCTCCTCATTTGCATATAACCTTGTTCTGTAGCACACAAAAAGTTCTTCTGTTAACAAAATAAATTCTGTTACCTAACAAAATTTCTATTGTCGACAGAATAGAATTTTCTTCTATAAAAGTTTTTTATGTTGACAAAATAAATTTTGTCTCAGAAAAAGTAATTTTACCAACACATAGCATTTTGTGATGACAAAATACATTCTGTCTTACAAAAATATCATTTTGTCATCAAAATAGAATTTTGTGGTAACAAAATAAATTCTGTCGTAGAAAATCATGATCTTATGATAACAGAATATATTTTGTCGACAGAATAGCTTTCTGTAATGTAATGTAAATATTTAAGATTTTTATTTTTATAAATCACAGAATTCATTTAGTAGGTTCTCAAATGTCAGGAAAATGTTCGAACTTTTCAAATTTGATGGGGTGTTTACATACACATCACACAACCACACCAACTGATATACAGGCCTGGAAAACTTTTTGAATTTTTCTTGTTAATTAATACAGTATTATATGCTTTAATTAGATATCTTCTCAGATTTCCCCAGTATTTTTTTTTTTAATTCTTTTTCCACTTCCAACACTAATTTGAAATTCACATACTGTCCATTCCTCTCATTGATCTTCTTGCTCTACCAAATATATTTGCAGTTTCTTGGTTCTCAGTGGACATCTTTTACTTTATTAGGTGTATGAAATTTTAGCTTTTGAGTGCCATGGGTTCCTATGTTATTTTCATCTCTGGTTGATTTGATTGGCCGAGCGCGTTAAGTCAGGGGCACCGTAACCTTCAGCTCTAATACCAGCGTTGGATGCATTCATTAACAATAACATTGTTAATTTGACATATATATATATATATATATATAATAATATATATATATATATATATATCAAAGCTCCACGATAATAATATCTCTGTTTTAACATTTGGACATTATAAAATCTTTGCATAGGACTATATTTATGTTACCACCTGAACGACATTTGAAACATTTAACAATGCATTTCCCAAATGTACATATATCCATGACTTTTATTTTAACTAACATCATATATTCGTATTTTACAGTTGATGTATTTTATAAACTCACTGAAACAATAAACTCCAGACTTCTATCGTCACTTTGGGTCACACCCACATAAACCACGTCATTTAACATTCTTGTGGCAACCACGACATAACGACGGAACACCAGTCTTACTCGCCAAAATTGCACTATAAAATTTAACAGATAGGCCTGCAAGACGCGCAGGCTTCCACCTATCACAATTTGTGATAGGCCTGCGTAACGCGCAGGCTTTACACTAGGCATTTTTCGTTTTGACTACGTGGCCAGTCTACTACGAACTAATGGACCGTGACGGCAATGCCAAGACACTGTTTGCGTACTACACCAAGAGCTGTTTTCGTTTTTTTAAGGCGACTACAACGATGCAGCACACATACGTAGGCCTACGGAGAGGGTAGTTGACCATGGTTTTATTACCAGGGAACAATGTTCCCTTGTTTTATATTTGAAAAAGGAAATGTGAAAAAAAACTTTAGTCAAATACTGTATACAAAATAAAAAGTTTCCAGAAAACACTGAGTGATGTTTCGCTGTTGGCTAGGATAGGCCAACAAACTAGGCCTAGCCTAGCCTAGCCGGTGTCAAAAGACTCGGGAACCGAGAGAAGAGGGGTGTCAGACATGCTCAGGCAATTTGCCAAATGCAACGATGATGTACAAATAAATGTACATAACAATTTTATTTAGCAAGGCTTGATCCACGATATCATGGGCGCAGATGCCCTAGCTAGCGGAACCAGATAAAGTGTTTTCTCCTACCCAAAAACCACCATGACAAGGCTATATGCTAGCCTAGGCCTAAGCCTGAGATGCCCCTTTTTTGACTATCCTTTGATTTACCTAATTTTATGCTGTGACTATTCATTCCTCATTTATTGTATGTGTATAAATAAGCCTTCATAAAACATTTAATTACTCACTTGTTTTAATAATCAATTAATTATTGAACGAACAGTGCTTGATCACGGATGCGATGAAATTGCAACCACCAACAAAAAAATTACCAGCAGTTTGCCAAACAATCCGGTTATCTGATTGGTCAATATTAGGGTAGTCACCACTACGCCACATTCAGAAATTGGGGTAGCCGCAGAAGCTATCACAACGCAGATTTAGCCATTAAGGTTTGTGAGCATGCGCAGATGTCTGTTACGCTCTATTGGTTCGTCGTAGACTGGCCCTGTAGTCAAAACGAAAAATTCCTATTATTTAGGGGAAACCCCCCCTCCCCCATTAAGGGATACATGTTTTTGCAAAATGAAAGGACTATATTCAGGGGCGGATCCAGAACTTTTCAAATGATGAGGGGGACAACAGTTTCAGGATAGGTAAATGGGGGACACGTGCCTCTAGTGCCACCTACTGGATCCGCCCCAACTATTTTATTCTACTGCTAACCATGACAGGGTCACTACATCATAAATTTAACACATATTCAACCCTTAGAAGACACGATTTGTGCAAAGATAAGCCAAACCATTCACTCTTCGCAAAAATTTATTTTTATTTATTAATACAGGGTTAAAAAGTAATAAAATGAGAACTATAAAATGTTTAAAAAGAACCATTTAAATCCAACATTCGTTATGAAGTTACAGGGGTTTAAACATACAGCTGTTTAAAGAACAATATTTGAGAAATCAGCCTTCGAAGGTTACAATTGCAGGCATTTCCAGACAGAAACTATCACCCAAGTTGTTAAAATGGTTGTTTTAACATTGAAAATGAGGAAAATAACAACATAGCATGGTGTAGAAATATTATAAAGGATAGTTTAGTGCAATAAAGTAGATTTAAACATTTATAACATTGCAGTATGTTTGTGACTCATTTGGCTTGTTTGTTCCACATTTTCTTTTCCTATGGCAACAACTATTAAAATCAGACTATTAAACTAACTATTAAATATCATTAATATTCCTCAACAGAATGGTGATACAGCTCTACATCTGGCCGCCTACTTTGGCCATGCAAGCACATTGGAACTTCTATTAGATGCTGGGGCACAGGTTCTGCAAAACAATGTAAGTAATTAGAAATATTAAATTGCAGAAATTTAAAGCACCATAGTATAGAATTATTATAAATCCATTATGAGATTGAAACACCATAAAATTTAGGGAAATATTTCAAAGAGCATTTAATAGGTCATTTAAAGCAATCAGACACTGTACATTGCTCAAATATTTTTTTGTTTTTCTATAATTGTGAAATATATTTTAGCTAATTACAGACTTGCTACTAGGAAAATTCAACTTCAACTTTCAAACTTTTAACTTTATTTTTTCCAATAAGTATATGTAATCTAAAATTGAAATAAACACATACTGGTAAACCAATATAGGAAGAAGCTAGAAAATAGGGTAAACACTAATCAAGTCCAGCCCCTTTAAATGTAAAACAATTGAATAATTCTATAAATAGGGCAAAATTATTACTTTTTCAACTTCAAATATACCATTTCAGAGCACAAGAATAAATAAAATTTATCAAAAAAATTCATTTCAAAGAAGATGTATAGTACATACATGATTACATTAATGTACATATAATAATGGGTAAGTTTACTTCAATAAAAATAACTTTAGTTCTCTCTTAAAACAGATTTTGAATTATGTCTGATATATTCTGGAATCGCATTCCATAATCTAGCACCAGAACACCCAACAGAGAATTGTCCCACATTACTTTTATATTTTGGGATAGTCAGCTATTGTTTAATTAATAGCCAATCTGTGGATATGGACATAGTATGATTATTTTTGTAATTTTTATGATGCATTATTAGGTCAGTAGAATATTTTCTCAATTTTAATTGAAGTCCAATAGCTATGTTATAAAAAGTAAGCATTTAAATATAAACATTGTTAGTTTGACAGACAATTTTTCTTATCCATCCATCCAGTCATCCATCCATCCATCCATCCATCCATCTATCTTTTATTTCATTTTTATGTAGAAGAGTCTCAATACAATACATACATAAAAAAAACAGTACTAAACTATTAAACTTGGAAACTATAGCTTGGTTGGCAGCTAAGAAATCAAATACCGGTAATATTCAAATTAGATTATGCTGCTTATACTATAATAGATAAATAATAACAACAGTGCTTGATAATCTGCAGACCTGATTTGCGTAGATTTTTGGCCAGATCTCAGTGAAACTTTAAAAACTACTCCTTCAATTAAAGTTTGTAGTACTCGCCACATGTTTTCACACTGAATTGACTTTAGTATTGTTATCTTTAGTCTTTTCCTTGATCGATATACTGTGTTTCAATTAGAACTATTGAGTTCATGTTTTCAATTTTCAAAAATTCAAGTTTATATTTAGTTACCATATACTTTAAATGTTCATTTCAATTTTTCTTTAAATTTAAATACATTTTTCTGTTGACAATATTTGTATTTTTAGATAAATTTATTGGCTTTATATTGGAATCAGTTACACAACCATTGAAATGGACCGAACTTATAAAACCGTACCCATTATAAAAACTTCAAAGGCATCACAAAATTGCACACTGTGGGAGCTTTGGCGTTTCCTCATTTGCATTTGGCCGAGTGAGCATTGCCTGGTCGAGTTCTATCCTCACTTAATTATTACATTAATTGTACATCCATAGTAACAATGTAGTTTGTTTAAATAAAATATAAACGTTTTTAATGCATTTTAGCATGGCAACACTCTTCTACATGATTGTTTTTTGGATTCTGAGGGAACTTATAAACACCATCTTTCTGTGTCTCTTGCGTTGATGAAGAATCACAGATATATGTCTTCTGTGAAAAACAATGTAAGTTAAAGATGCATTTTATTGATAATTGCATAAAGTCTGTTTTTATAAACATTATATACTGTAGCTCCCTAATGGTGCAATGTTGCAATGAAACAAAGTATAGAGCACTGTATTTAATGTGTAACTAACAATATCATGTACTGCTATACTGTCTTAATATTATAGTGAAGGTATAATCTCATATATTTTATTAATATCATGATCAATAGTATGGAATTTAGTTTTGCAGGTATTGTACAGGTAATTTATAGGTTTTTAATTATTGATTATATAAGGCTCTGTATACATTATTGATTCATACCAACAACCATTCTATTTATTTAGGATGACCAAAATTACATTAATAATAACCATTCAATTTTTTTTTTGCTTTCATCTATTACACAATTAAGAATGGCAAAACTGCTGTGGAATTATATGAAGGGCATCAGTGTAAAGCATATGATGACACAACTAGGTCAATACAGAAACAAGAACTGCTTAACATATTAAAAGGTTAGTAAATTAAATGTACTCTAATACTAAAAACAACAGCGACCGTGTAGGCCTATCCGCCCAAAATAGGGACAGGGTAAGGGAGCAGCAGCAGAGCGTATCGCTGATCGTCGTCCCGATAGATCATTGGCCACCGGCAAACTAGAGAGAGCTAGAGAGAGAGGGGCCTTCATAATACTGTAATGTAAACAGAATTCCCTGGATTTCACACATTTCACAGTACTTCTTATTCTTAAAAAGATTAAAAAGGAAAGAGTAAACCAAGGGTGTCATTTTAAGCCGGCGGCCGGCGCAATCTCTCTCTATTATGATTTATGTGCCAGCTGTTAGAACGGAGGTAAAAATAAAATAGTGGCCTCAAAACCTAGATGACTCATGGGCTGGTCCTTGCCAAGCCCTAAGAACCAATACTTTACTTTTAAATACAGAATCTAATGTCGTAAATCATATTTCTTGACCAAGCAAGTACTTGTTAAAAAAAAATTTCTACTCTTTCAAAAGCCATAATTGAACAACACACGATCCCCGCAACGATCGACGTGACAGCAAATCAACCCACATGGGGAATCCCCGAATTAGTTCGCATATTCTTGTAAGTAAGTTCGACTCAAAATTGAACCACGGAGCAGGCTTGGTTTGATTTTCGTAATATAATTTTGCTGGTTTAGTTAGTATGTGTTTCAATCATTTAATAAATTTATTTATTTTTTTAACTTTTCAAAATGTAAGTGATGAGCTGGAAATATTTGTGTTCTTTTCACTCTACTCGCATCATTTTTGAATGACCACACTTGATTGAAGAAGACGACATGTATGCGGTCCTGTGTATGAAGCCTACGCCAAAAACATGGAGAAATTCCCTTCTAGGTCTAGCATTTACCATGAAAATTAAAACAGCATCCTTCTAGACCTAAGCTTAAATTTTGTACTATACATTACTAGATCATCACAATCAAAGCAAATAAAATTTTAATTTCATTCAAACACATTGTCACAAAGAACGTCCAACCAAAGAACACCGTTAAATCGGGTCTAGCCCCGATCGAGCGTCGGCGAAGAACATATATTATATTTTGTAAGATGAACCCCGATCGAGCGAAGAACATTGAGAAAGACCATGTGATCCACCCTACAAAGTATGCTAGGAAGCAAGAAGTGAACAACCTTGCCCTGTCATAATGGCATGTAATATGCAGGTAATTCTTGTAAGATATTTAATCATCACGAATAAAGTAAGTCAACCAAATAGTTTTAATGTTTTATTAACACATTTTCCCATGTCGTCACAAACAAAAACAACATTGACAGTTGATTTGAGAGAAAGGCCATGCTGTGTGTACGAGCCACTCTACTAGTACGGTATGAGGTGGATCAGCGTGTGGATGTAGAGAGCATTCGCGTCCTCGCTCGTACATACAGTGGTCATGATGTGAGTAAACTAAAAATAATGCAAATGGCACAATTCCTTTTTTTGAAAAGATAATGATTGAATAATCTATTTAATGGTTGAAATAAATATATATTGTATCAAGTTATATTTTTAATAAAAAAAAACATTTTTTTTTTTCAAACCTCCATGGTTCAAACTACATGGATGTGGTTGAACGTACATTCACATGAACAAATTTGAGGATTCCCTGTGCGTTGATTTGCCGTTGATTCGATCGTGCGTTGCTCAGTAACAACTTTTAAACAAGTATAAATTTCTTTGTTTTTACAAATATGTATACTAAACAATATAAAGCTTGGAGAATACATGATTTTTATTCACCGTAAATTTTTGCTACATTCTAAGCTTTAATATCTTGACAACAAAAGGGCCTCTGCAAAACAGTGCCGTCGTTAGCTTGAGGGTCCTCCCAAAAAGCTAGGAATTTATCTCACTGGCCGTTTTACTTTTACATTTAAATTTTAGCTTTTGGTTACCAATTTTGTATCTCATTGTTTTTTTCAGTATGTTGCCTTTTTCGATTATAAATAGAAGTTCTTATATTTTATTTATTTTTTTGTATATTTGCAAAGTTAATTAAAAATACCTGCATGAAGAAAAGGCACAGTATTAGCTGCCATGTAGATGAAAGTAAGAAAACTAGTAAGTAAATAGAATCAGATTGCTGAACTGCAATTGAATGTAAATAGTTTTTAAAAAAACATTGAAAGAAAATACATAATTACAGTACAAACAATGTATGATGTGCTATCCATTTATTGTTATTGAAAATTAAATTAACCTAAAAAATGTTTGACTGTTGGATTTTTAATTTAAAATAGTGTTTAATACATTCTAAAATCAAACATTGCAACACAATTCAAAACTTAAAATTCAACACTTTTAAATGGCACCTTACAGTAATTATTTTTTTTATTTTTTCTTAGGTAGGGAGGGGGGACACCCCATCCCAAACCCAACCCCTGTTCAGGCAACAAAATTCAACAGTTAAAATTTAACACTGTTAAATGGCATCTTACAGTAATTATTTTTCATTTTTTTCTTAGGTAGGGAGGGGGAGACCCCATCCCAAACCCACCCCAGCTCGGGCCAAAGTTACCTCGGATGTCGCTCCGCGACATATGTTCCTGCGCCTATTACTAAAACTCCTCCTGTCATTTTATTTCAAAATGACACCCCTGATAAACCATACTGGTTTCTTTGCGGTTTGTATCATGCTACTGTAGGCTTTTGTTAAATTACCAGTACTGTAGTACTAAGTAGTAGTTGTTTTTTATGTTTTCTCGCTGCACCTTTAGGTTGTAATGATCAAGAGGAAATAGTCATTAAGAAACTGTAGGTAGCGGTAGCTTTTACTACAAAGATATGGGAATTCCGAATTAAGCAATGCGCATGTGCAGTTACCAAATAACGTCCGTGAATTATTTATAAAAAACGCAGGGAGCATGCGCTTGGAAATGCTAGACAGTCAGTGAGCATGTGCATTGAAAAAGTGACGTTATCGAGCTATGTTGAGCATGCACAGTTACCAAAAAGACATCTTATGAACCAAATAGCAGCTGCGAAGACATCTCAAGAACCAGAAAGCGGCTGCGAAGAGGGTATGATTACTAGAAAATCATCTTAGGAACCAAACAGCGGCTGCAAACTGGGTATGAAATAGAAACAAGAAAACTCTATGGGAATATAATGAGAACTCGAGCGGGTCGAAAGCCAGTTCATTTGTGT
>NW_022705184.1:44903-55996 GCF_011630105.1 Anneissia japonica
GTTATCAACGTGGTCGATCCTTGAGTAGGTGTTAATTAATCTACCATATGGGATTACAACCCAGACAAACCCAGCCGCAGGAAGAATCTTAGATGACCCACCCTTTGATAATTTTGTTTTATCATTTTATTATTTTAACATCAATTTTATTAAAAAAATAATCTTTAATTCATATACAGTATTATGCATATTGCAGTAAAAAATTAGGCATACCTTAACAATAAATAAGCATAAGGCTATACTTATTGATCTATAGGAAAATACAGTTACAGATTTATTTGTTGAAACAGCTAACTTAAATACGATAACAAAATTTACACATAATAAATTTGAAAATAGATGTATACACAAATTGAATAAGCAACAGAAGTTACGGCGTTTTTTTATAGGAAATATTTCTTGTTTATCTTTGCCTAACTCTAAAAATTATCTCTTTAATATATACATTTTTTTTAAATATATGGCCTCTCAAACCAATTAAATAACACCTGTAAGTTTCTAGAATGCTGGAGCTTCCGGGGGCTTTGCCACCTGGACCCCACCAGGCCTACGGGCTTGTTCACTTTAACTTAAAGTACCAGTTCCTATACCACATCCTTCCTAGATCTACGATACAGTGAGAAATAAAATGGTTTGAACTGACTTTTGGGATTGTCATGGTAACACTTGTATTCGGTTAGTAACTTTAGAAAAAGGACATGGTTAAAGAACGTCTGTCTTTTCTTCAAATGGAAAATACCTGAAACAAAGTGTCATATTTATTTGATTACTAGCTTGCTAGCAAATAGTTTAATACATATTTGCTTTTGTATCCAGACTCCTCATTTTCAAACAAGACATGAAAATAATGATTAGTAACGTTACAGTCAGTACTGTACTGTTTGTCCTTCACAGGAAGTCTGTAGTATGCCATGTTTCAGAACATTTTTTAACTGAAAGTGTATGTTCACAAAGTAAAACATTTTTGAATACACATACAACTTTTGAGTCTAAATGTAAATGTATAATTTCCACTTTAGCCTAGCCCCTAAATGGTGATTTTTACACCTCACAATAACTAGACTCTTGATATATAACATACAGTATTTAAAAATAACTGAACCAATTTTTCAGTCTAAAAGTTTATGCACTGTATATAGTTTTAAAAAGTTTAAGCACAAAATAAGCAAGTTTGATATCTCCGTACAACAACATGTTTAAAAAATACTAAAGTGACCATACATGAGTAATTGTGGAATTCTGTTTTGCTCCATTGTGAAGTATATGAAATCGTTTCGAACAGAGCCAAAAACAGAGATCAAAGATTGTAACGTGAGTGTTTTGCTTCCTACTTCTCATATCTGCAAGCAACTCATTCATTACATGTTTGTTCTATGCAGCATTCATGCCCCTTAAGAATGTCTTGGCTCTATGCATCATTTAATTGGTTACTAATCACAAATTCAGAAATATGGTCTAAGATTTGAATGAAAATTTGTTTCAACACAAGATGAGAGAAAGATCATTACAAAGTTCTCCGGAGAACTTGTATCTCCTCGTCACCTGGTGCTTGGATGTTTCAGTGTTTGTTGGTATGATTGGTCCTGAAGGGGTTCCATTGTAGTAGAAATATCAATATTTGGGCAAGATAATTGTTGAAATAAAGCTTTTCCTGGAATAGTGAGTTTTTGTAATTCTGTTTACTTTTGTTTAAAATTGCCTGGATAAAAGCAATCCTTAATTCATACTTTTGCTATTTCAGAGTTCTCATGGTTTTACATTGAAAATTTTCCATTTAAACTCTGCTGACATATATATCGTATTTAATATTTTAGCACACATACATTAAAAATACAACATGAACAAAAAATTATACCGTAGTTCCCCAGGTATAATCCCATCCCCCCATGAACGCGAAAAAATTGGCCCAGATTTTTGGGGGTCGGATTATACCCGGGGATTCCCGTATGCATGAACAGAACAAAAATGACGATCGTTTTGAGAGGTGGCAGAAGCTAGAACAACTGCCCAATGATTCAATGGCTTATCCAAAACTAAATTTTGTAATTTTGATTTTGTGACAGCCTGGTGTATTATCATCAAAATAAAAGACAAAAAATATGGGTCTTCGTTTTTGGCTCTTGGGCCTTGGGTCTTCATTTTATAGACACTCTTGCATTGCATGATATTGTCATTTATTCAATGATGAAAGTAAAGTTTAGAAATATGTTTACCCTGTCCAATAGATCAGCACTCGACTAAACATAAAATCAACTAAAATGCTGATCCTACAACAAATTACATTCAATTGTATTTGCCACTAAAAAACAGTTATCTAAAAGCCACATAGGTTGCACTGCAATAAAAATACCTCAGTATCAATTCAAACTTAATAATTAAACGAATACAGTATAGTTTGTAAAATCAAATAGTGACAATTACACAGTCTATGACAATGTGAAGACTGTGTGATAGGAAGGCCAGACTCATGACGATGGGAGCATCCAGAAAACGAGTTACAGAAACTCTCCATGTCTTTGTTCTGTATAGTCGTTTCTTTCTTTCAATTTGATATATGCAGTATTAGGTCTGTACCTGTGTATGTGTAGCTGCCCATGTCGTGTTCCATGCCTGACGATCCTTTATTTTTTATGAATAATGATCCCCTCAGTTCAGAGTTTAAAAAATCACCCGGTCAAAGATCCAACTCAGTCCAAAATGATTCTCTAGAGATTCTCTAGAGATTCAATGAGGAATGATTTTTACAATTTAGGCTTATTAACTTTTTTCCAAAATTTAATGTAATCATTAGACTAATATAATAAAAAGTAATAATAATAATAATAAATAAAATAATAACAAGACTTACTATGTCTGCTTGAAAAACTGAACATACAGTAGGGCTTTTCCCCTTTGCTTTAATAAGAAATGAAGTTGAAATTGCAACAAAAAGAAAAGTTGTTAAAAGGTATAAAGTAAAAAAAAACACGGAAAATCAATATAATTTTAACGAAGTGGGGGAAAAAAAACAATGAAAACCAAGTTCACTGCGACGTTATTAGTGAGACTTGAACTATGGCTGCAATAGTAATAGCTATGTACATCGTGACCCATAACCATTGCGCGCTATATGGGCCGACCTTGCATAGGAATGTGCATTTTCTGTTCATAGCGATTCAAAGACTGAAAACAAAATTGTTCATGCATATCACGGTAGTTTTGAGTTTAGCCTAGCTGTAACTGGTTTAAACGCTTTGGAAAATGCAAATTGCATTTAAATAATTTAATCAACTGTCATCAAAAAAATCTTTAAGTGATCCTCATATCCACACCCTACTGTGGATCGTCACCAAAATTGGATCATTTCTTCATTTCACCATGAAAAACTATTCTGCAAAGTGTCATTTTTATCCATCTATAACTGGGACATAAGCAATTTAAATAACCCTCAAATTTACACCCTGACTTGGATCGTCCCCTACACATAATAATATCTTCCTTGTAACTTGGGTTAAAGTTTCCCGAAAGTGTTATTCGGATCAGTTGACTGGTTTTTGAAATATCTGGTCTGGGACGTTTTCCATTCAACCGGGTCCTCAGATCTACAACCTACTCAGGATCATTTTATCATTTATTTACTCGGCCTTGACAAACTGTTATACAAGGTTTAAATTATACCCATTGATTTTTTTAAAGAGATATTTAGGTCTGGATCCTCAAAAATTGAAATGAATCTCCCATACACCCTTGACTGATTCGTCGCCAGCACATAATAATATCTTCCTTGTAACTTGGTTAAAAACACTGCTGTCACTGTTTGCTTATGAACATTACGTCCAAAGCTTACATACAGTAATTGGAGAAAGCTGCGATACAATACTCTCTCACTGTACACACACACACAGTGTTACTAAATAATTATTTCCTAGTCAATTGCCTCTTTATGTATGTGGCGTCTATTTTTACTTTTTTTTCGTATATTCATGAAGTTAAGCCAGATAATGTTAAAAATATTCAAAATGAGCTCTCGGTAAGCCTACTTACACTGGTTTGGAGGGTTTCAAGCACTATTGTATATCATAATAAAAGTTAAAATTCAAATCTGTTTAAAATGTTATATAAATTAACCTAAATATTTTATTCTTTTCAAGGGAAAATATGTATGTATATGACAAGATTTATTTTATATCACTTTTATTTCACAGGAGGACCGTTGCCTACTATTTCATTGGATGAGACGTCTCCTGGTACCGTATTAGTTATATACTTTCAGTTTTGTTTTCTTATATTATTATGTATGCATCAAAAGATGATTTTCCTCTGTTGCAATGCCACTGAGAACTAAATTAGTTTGTTAGGGTCCATTGATTCAAGGGATTGCTTAATTTGTCATAGATAATATTGAATTTGAAGTAACCAGGCTTTATCGAGTTCTAATCAACCTTATTTTACAAAAGTCATTTTTTCAATTGCTACTTGTCACCAAACGACTATTGGGTGAGTGTCCTGTCTTTCCACATAAAAACTCCAGCCTAGAAGCCATTGTTGTGCCCGATACACTGTACAAGTTGTTTTTACCTTCTACACATGAACCGAATAAAAGATCAAGCACAAAATGCACTAAAGAAAGATTACCATCGTCATATTCAGTGAATCAGGTGGAAAACGTATTGAGAACTGCTGCTCCATACACTCAACCAATCTAGACTTTTAAAAGCAGCTTACTTCTTATAATCACAATAAATGTGATACTGTATTCGAGTCACTGATTTCACTTTGTACAATATATTACCAGAAAAATATTAGAGCAATTGTCATTTACAAACTTGGTGCAGTCAATCCTGCTGTAGTCAATTTTCATTATGCTTTAAGAATTGGTATGGCTATTTAATTGGGTTTAACTTTTTTATAATTAGTCTATATTTAAACACACATTACATTTATTGCTATAGTTCCAGAACTAATTGCTGCCCGTGGATCAGAGCAAACAAAGTATTTCATTGAAGCTAAGAAGGAAGGAGCAGTAGATATGAACATGGGAAAGGTGATGGTGATGGGCAGAGAAGGTGCCGGTAAATCGTGTTTGGTTAACTCATTCCTTGGATTGCAGTAAGTATGAAAGTCATTCATCCATCATTAATCAAGCCTTGTTCCTTGCTTTTTAAGGTCACAAAACATTATTACCAATATTGACCATTGAAAATATAAGTCGTTGAACAACAAAGAAAGTTATACAGCAGTGGCATACCTAGAGCATTTCCTACTTATTGTTGAAATCTGAAAAAAAAAGTAAATTAATCTGTAAATGGCATAGTATGTTACTTTTATACATTAACAAGCATTAATTTGTCATTAAGAGTCCATATCTGAACAAAATTCTGTTTTTTTATTTATTTACTGGTCCGTTGTTTTACTTTTTGCTTGTTACTTGTATAGCGCCTTTCTTTTCAGTTACGAAACGCTGTAAGCGACTCTCCACAATAAATCAAAAACACCCCCCCAATTAAAGCTTGTATAGAACCAAACCAATATAAGCTAACTTAACTAATGCAATAAAGCAGTGGAATATTAAGAAAACAATACACAAATGCGATCAAGCAAGGTGGAAGGAACTATTGAAAATTTGTTGCCTAACAACCACTGCTAAATATTAGCAAAAAAAGGGATAAAGTGGAGATAGTGCTGCTAGCATTGCTGGGATCAAAAGTTACCTAAAGTTGAAGATCATCTGCGTAAAAGTGAAATTGAATGCCATAATGCCTGATAATATCACTGGACAAATGTAGAGACTGTATAAACATGGACCAATAACTGAACCTTGGGGCACTCCATAGAGTAGGGGATATGGGGCAGAATATGAACCAGAAATAGAAACCCTACTACTTATACCACATAGATAGGACTTAATCAATTCAAGGGCACACCCTGTAATGCCAAAAACAGATTCAAGACGTTTAACCAGAATGCAATGATCTACTGTGTTAAATGCAGCAGAGAGGTCAACAGCAAGAGATGTCAGTATAAACTTTTAGTAGAGCAGTTTCAGTGCGTGGTGACACCTATAAGTAGACTGTTATGGTTCAAAGAGTTGGTAATCTTCTAGATATTTATGGAGTTGGTTAATTATCACTCTTTCAAGTCAGCACAATGATGCTGCGAATTATGTGTTATTCTCCTGCCTTTACTTTAATATTATCATGATTTAAACTATTACCATCATCATTACTATTATTGTTATCATTATTATTATCAAGGCAATTCAACAAAAGGACGGACGTCATCTCCACTCGCGATCGTAGCGTGTGTTTACTGTCGTTTGATCTTAACTTCTGTGGCAATTTTATACAAGTTGCGAGTATAGCCGTTTCTTATTTGACTATTCCTGCCATACGTTTATGGTTCTGAATACTATTTAATTACTTTTGGGTGCTTCACAATGTCTGTTACATCTGATTTCTTTTGGCCAAGATCTTGTTACGTGCTTCTACAATTTGATTTCTGAAAATTGACCAACAAAGTGAAAAGTTATAGCAAACAAAAATTTCTGTTTTTTCAAAATTTTCATTTTGCAAATACTGCTCAGTTAAACTGTGGAACAATCTTCCCCCTGATACTTGCAGTTCAATAAATTCCTTAACTTAGCATTCCTTCAAAAATTTGATTTAATATTACATTTTCATTTTGCTTCTGGTGTATACCAAATTTGGCTTGTGTTTACCAAATTTTCTTTTGTTTTTGTATATAATTTCTTAACTTTCATTTCTTATTTTAATGTTTTAACTATTAACTGGACCTTAAGGAAGAACAATGTAAAAGTTGATTAAGTATCCAGAATAAAGAAAGATTCTATCTATCTACAATGTTGGACTAAGGTGCACAAAACAAATTTTTGAATAGCTAACATTTATTTTTTTTTAAATACAGTACTGTTCAGTCTTTAAGTGATCTGTGCTCAGACTATGGCTGTAAATCAAGCTATTTGAGGATTTAACACTGCCTTGGTTCCCACAACTAAAAAAAGAGTTTTTAAATACAGTACTGTTCAATCTTTAAGTGATCTGTGCTCAGACTATGGCTGTAAATCAAGCTATTTGAGGATTTAACACTGCCTTGGTTCCCACAACTTGCAAAAAGAGTCCCATGAACCACTGGACACCACCTCGTTTGTAAAATTAATCTTTAAAAAACGAATATAATTTTGAACTATTGTTAGAGCAAAAAATCTTTTGGTGTTTATAATCACTGCACGACAATCAGGCCATGTGAAACTTTGTCAATCATGTAGGGACGCACAGCAAGCGTCCTTTTGTTGAATTGCCTCAAGTGTGCATCATTATTTTCATCATCATTATCGTTATCATCCTCATTAGCATCATTATTAATATTAGTATCATGCTACTGTCACCATTGTTATAGCTACTGTAAATTGCTATAGTAAATTATTATATCAATGGGTTATATGGGTTTTTTTTTATAGTTTTGGAAAGCAAATAACAGCTGATAGCATAGTATTTTAATTATTACTTTATATTACTGTACTTATATTGGCACTAACATTAAAGCATTTTTTTTTTAAAGATTTAATGAAAATCATGACATAACTGATTGCATTGCTGTCAAAAAGGTCGTTTCCAAAAACACTGCTGAAGCTGATAAGTGGGAAGAAAATGCTGGGGATGGTAAGTGGTGAATTTGACATGTCTTTAGCAATATGTATACAATAATTAATTAAAATTCATAAATTACAAACAGCACTTTAATACTAATGACATACCATATATTTCTTTATTGCATTTATTTCTTTATTGCTTCCAACAGTGTAATTTAAACACAATAACATGATGGGAATACTGTATATTAATTCAAAAGTTTTTAAATACAGTACTGTTCAATCTTTAAGTGATCTGTGCTCAGACTATGGCTGTAAATCATGCTATTTGAGGATTTAACACTGCCTTGGTTTCCACAACTAAAAATATTAATTTAGAAAGAAACTTGAATACCACTCTATAATCATAATCTTGGACACTTGCTGTATCAATGTAGCTTTTGGTTACCATGTTTTTTATTTATTTCATTATATTCATTTCCAGATGCAAATAATACTAACATAGAGTACTGTATCTCAAAAAGGTTTGCCATGAAAAATAAAATATAGTAACAGACCCTCAGGATTTCACTGTAATCAGTAGACCGGGTCGTTAAGGCCAAAAACAACCCTGGTAAGGAGGACGAAACGATCGTGGTTAGAAATGAATTAGAAAATCAAATAGTGCCATATTTAAAGGGTTAAACTCATCAACACTTTCCTAATCTGTCAACAATAGACCAAGCGTGCTTTCATTTGATAACAAAAATCTTTGTTTTTTTTTTGTGTTGCAGTTATAATAGAAATAATGTGTGCATGTCTTATTTTAAGTATAGTTAGACACACTGTCTTGGGTGGAAAAAAAAATCAGAAAATACCTCAAGAATTTTAATTAAAATTTTGGAATAACTTTTTCAAAAGGGAAATCTAGAAACAGGTCGGGAAAAAAAATATTGGTTTTCGCTGATTTTACATATATTATTCCAAACAAACATAGGGGCTCAAGTAACGCCAGCAAGACGATGTATTAAGATCTCTTAATATTTTATATGTCAAAAATATACAGAACTATAAAATGGAAAAGTTATGTAGTATGAAATGGCATGATGAATCAATGTAGAAAGATTATTTCATTATAAACACCAACAATACAGAAAAGTATTGAATTTTAACTGTAAAAAGACACTTGGCATAATATAAAATGTGGTGATGCATCAAAAGTCATTGCAAGAATTTTCATTTTATATATTTTCAGAAGCAAAAAAGAGACGACTATTTCAATATAGGAAGATTGTATTTGTAGAAAGATCTCTTTTATCTCATAAAAAAATAATGAAAAATTATTTGGAAAAGTATTAAATTGTTCCTCTCATTCACAGCAAAAAAGTATCAATGATCCAGGGAAAATAGCCAACAACATTGAAAAATATTAAATTACACCTTTATAGTCATTTACAGTCAAAATATATTGATGGAAAATTCCAGAAGGATGCAGGGCCGAAACGACCCGACACCTATCAATATATCTTGGCTATGTATTGTTGTGGCTACCCTCTCGTAAAGTCGTTCTTCTCATCACCATACACTGACTGGAACTATTTTTAAATACCTGAATATGGGGGGAGATGTTAAGGTTTAACCAAGATCACTGCCACCCCACTGCTGAATACATACATGTATAATAAAAGTAACAAAACTGAAATTGTCTCTCAATGTGCAAAGAAACACAGACCTCTCTGTGTTGTACCTAAATTAAAGTCAAGTTTCCTAATTATGTTTTGTTTGTTTTATTTATAAAATATTTTTTTGAGATGGTAATTTTTAATTATGTATATTGTAGCTGCAGGGTTTCTAATACTTTATGTGTCCAAAATTAAAGGATTCTATCATAAAGATTTTAAAATTATGACATTTGACTGTAAATGATAAGCAACTCTTATAGGGAATTTGATTTAAATTTTCCTTTTTCCCCCTATAATTGCCATATTTGATAAAGTAAATCAAAGAATTATTAATAAACAAATAGACAGACAGACAGCACAACAGAAAAAGTAACAAATAAATATATAACTAATTAAAATAACCAAATAACAAAGCTGTACGTGGCTTCGTAATTATAAAACTTGCCTTCAAATCCCAGCTGGTCTGGTGTACAATTCCTGATGATTTAATTCCCTCACCAAAATCAACCCCTTCTGAGCCTCATTACAAAACTTATTTTATGCAGAGCACAATGTGTTCATGTTTGTCTCATAAAAGTGACACAATTATAAATACAAGTAAATTTGAAATAATTAAGATTTATGTTTTGATTCAATTTATACACAAGTCACATTTATATTAACATGTATTGTTACAGTATAATTTTTATTTATTTATTTTAAATCAATAAACATGTAAAATAAATTGCCACTTACAGGCTTCAGAAGACACAGACAATTATAAGAAACAGGATTACATGAAATTATGTAAAATTGTGAATATAATATGCAAATTTCATATTTGATTTTATTAAAACATATAAAGGACAAGAAAGGTAGATAACTAGTATAATTTGTTTGTTTTGTCACCAGAAAAAGCAGCTGAAATTTATGATTCAGGTGTTGCACATATTGTAACTAGGAAACTATTGGATGGAGGAAAGGAGAGTACAACGGCAGAAAGCACAAATAATGAAGCCGACTCAGAAAATATGCAGACATCAAGTAAGAAGGAAACAAGACGCGAGGACTCAGAATCAAGTGTAAAGGTCAGTCACGGTAAAACAATTAATATAGTGATTTAACAAGGCAAATATCACATTAATTTGTATGTAGGAAACGTTAATGTTAATATTCAGAAAGATAAATGATATGCCATATATATGCTTCGAACATTGTTAGCTGACCGTTTGACTGATGGTATGGTTCCTGCATCTTGCACGCCACGGCCAGGGTTTGAGACCAAACGGTTAGATAAACAATGTTCAAGCCATTGGTGCCGTGTGCATTTATGACTTATGCGCATGTTATATACACTCTTCGGAAAAGATTAGGGGATTTTTCCCGGTGTACTGCCCAATCACCACCAGAAGGACCCCACTGGAAATAATTCTTCTTCTAGATTTTCGTGGCTTATCCTAGGTATATACTGAATAAATTCAACCCGACCCGGCTCTGCAGCTAAATATTGAATTCGGGTCTTTTATAAAAACGCTCAAAACCAGTGGCGGATTTAGGGGGTGGGGGGCAGGCAGCCAGGGCCCTCTCGGTAAATGGGGAAAAAAAAAATTATATTCAAATTTTAAGACTTAGAGTGGCATATCCGGCTGCCTAGGGGTGCCATATTTAAAAATTGTCCTACCTCAGTAATATCGACCCTCCATCTCTGATGGTCCCTCCCAGGCCCCCCTCATTTCCTGGACTGCCACCGAAAAAAAAACCGTTTAATATTCATTTCATATTGCATCTTCAAAATCTATCATAACCTCAAACAATCTGGGGGCGAGAGGTTTCCGCCCACTCGACCACAGAAGGGCTGTCTTTAG
>NW_022705184.1:56003-65437 GCF_011630105.1 Anneissia japonica
AAACCTGTCTCTTATACACATCTAGATGTGTATAAGAGACAGACTTTCCATAAATTCGCACCCACCTAATAAAATCTGCTTACGGGCACGGTGCCAATACTTTTTGATAGTTATATTCCTCTGAACTAATTATGAGTGTAAATACCAATACCTGTAGGTCAAGAGTAAGGTACCTGATAAATTAAAGAAGTTTACGAAGTGGGTACAACGCAGACTCCCAACCAAGAGATCGGATGTTCAGTCCCCAGTGCCTCATTCAGAAGTCAGAAGAAAAAGTGTTAGACAACATTCCACTGAAGAAGAAATAGTCACATTGCAAGAAGACCGTGTACCTGAGCAGGTTCAGAAGAAGATTGAGGACAACCTGAAAGAAACTGTGAAGAAGAAGGAAACATTAGGAAAATGGCACAGAGCACAAGAAGGGACCTTTAACATTCTGGACTTTGGAGGCCAACTCATCTACAAAGGCATACAAAGGGTAAAGTATCTTGTAATCAGAAAAGGTTTAAATGTTATAAATGCTAGAATTGGAGTAAAAGCATGCTACCATATCAGGTGTTATTTTTGCTTAATATTTACATCTTGGTAATAGAAATTATATATCTCTAAGATACCAGATAAATATTTAGATTTGTTTATTTATTTTTTTAAGCAATATGAATTTGACTAAAATCTAATGAAAATTAGTGATACAATAGTAATTAGTGGTACAATAGTAATTAGTGGTACAATAGTAATAAACCTATATAGCAATGTCAATATTTGTTTGTTTTTACTTTTAGGTTGTGTAAGACTAGGTGGAGCATAGTTGGGAGGAGGGGGTGGGTGGGCATGATTATTAATTGGTGAGAGAGTGACATATATGTACATGAGTTCTATCATTTATATGGACAACCTGTACTTTGATCAGTAGCTCTGTTATCTCTTATCTAAGTATCTGGACGTCCCTAAATGCCTAATAATATTCAAGAATCTTTTATTTTGCAGTGGCAGATCAAAGGAGGCCCAGGTGGCCTGGGCCCCCTAAATTTTTCAAAATTAAGGTAAAAAATCAAAGAAAAAGGAAAATTATATTCAAATTTTAAGTCTGAGAGTGCCATTTCTGGTCATCTAGAGGTGCCATATTCATAACCTCGGTCCCAACCGTGGTGGGGCTGAGGTGTACAGACCCACAACCCGGAAAGTCCCTCCCTGGGTCCCCTCTATTTCAAATTTCTGGATCCGCCACTGTTTTGTAATCATTCAGTATTTTCAAATTCAACTTAAGAGCTTACTTTGTTAGTTTTAAAATGTTTATTGGTTTTGTTTTGTTTTTTATTTTTTCGCTTTTCTCTTTTTTATTGTTTTTGTTGTTTTATTTTGTTTTTTTATTGTGAAATTTGGTTGGACAGACACATAATGGTGCTATTACATGTTCCTCACTTTTGTCTCCTGGCAAACATTAAATGTGCCTGTCTGTGGTTGTTGTTTTTTTCTTCAAATTTTCTGTGTTGGTTTTTTGTTCTTGATTGCCATTTTATAAATTTAATTTTTTTTTTGTATATTTTTGGTGTATTTTACTATGTTTTAATACATTGCTCAACCTATGTGTCGCGACCCAATACTTGGGTCGCGGAAAAAATTTGGTGGGTCCCACAAGCTCTTCAGATCGTGAAAACTTTACTCAATACGAACAAGGACAAATGAAATCAAATTACAGTAAATGAAAGTGCAATTATTCTTTGGCATGTGCGTCAATTTAATTTTGTGATGTGTGCGTTAATATCAATGTTTCATGTTAAAAAATACACTGTCAAAACATTTGTACTTCAGGTTGACAACCTGAAAGTGTTAGTTTTGTTCATTTAAATTTTGTTTGACATTCACGTGAAAATCATAACGAGAAAACAGTTTTCTCTTCAATTAAATATGTCTGTGTCTTCTCATAACCCATTAATCACTGTTTTACAACCTATAGGTCGTGACCCAATGTTTGAGTCTTGAAAAAAATTAGATAGGTTGCATAATGTGTTTAGATCATGAAAAAATTACTTATTGCGAACAAGAACAAACAAACTTAAACTATAGTAAACATAAGTGCAATTAAAGTGTGGCATGTGCGTCAGTTTACTTTTGTAATGCGTGTGTTATCACAGACGAAAACGATGATTCTCTCAACTTGGGAGGCCCTGCACATGGTCAAGGTGGCAATGCCTTGTCCGCAGATTTCCTTTCCACATTTCACACAATAGAACAGGCTAATTTGTATAGTTCTAAAATAAAGTAACCGTATGGTGTTTGCAACGATGCATTTATTTTTACAACCTGGATTATATAAAGCATAAATAAAAACGTATGGCAAAAAGTACATCTAACAGTGATTTTCTGCAAAATTTTATATTTTCACAATTTTGAAGAAAAACTTTGATTATTTGCGGTTTTGGAATAAAACGATCAAACTAACTCATTTTTTTTTTGTTTTTATTCATCTTGTGTGTCTGCATCATTATAAAGTAAAAAAAAAAACATTCCATAAAAATTTCATTGGGAAAAATTGGGTTTTTTATCAATATTTGAGAAAAAACAGAAATTCAAAATGGCGACTTTGAGGTCACATGACTACCTAATTATGAAAAATACCAAATATCAATGTTCCTCGCGTATGCCAACCTATTGCTCGCCCCAACACACAAAAATAATTTCGAAATAACCTCTTTTAGTATTTTTTTTGAATTATTTTAAAAATTAACTTTTTTCGTTAAAAAAAGTCCCAGCACAGGGGGTGCATATACCTACAGCAGTGAAAGGGTTAAAGTGTGGTATGTGCGTCAGTTTACTTTTGTAATGCGTGTGTTATCACAGTTTCATGTTAAAAAATATTCTATTCTATAGCCTGAAAGTGTTAGTTTTCTTCATTTCAACTGTGTTTGGCTTCAGCTGAAAATATTTCAATTTAATTTGTCTATGTCTTTGCATAACCCATAAATTTCTGGCAGCAAATCTAGGATTTTATGTACAGTAAAGTGTCTGTAAATCACCAATTTTTACAAATCTAAACGTGGTTTAGTTAAATTAGTAATTCAAAGTTCCATTTTAATTTTTATGGGTATTAAATTGATTTTGTGGGTGATAGTATCTATTTCCAAAAGAATAAAATGGGTAGTGTCTTCTAATACCAGCTATCCCTTGCACTTATAAATGACAGACATGATTTATTGACTTCGGGTTCGATGGGTCGCGTCTGAGTGCTTGATATATAATTTGGGTTGTGGGATAAAAAGGTTGCAGAACGGGGTTTTAATATAAATTGGCAAATATAATATACTGTAAAACCTTGAATTGAAGCCTTGGGCTTCTTTTTTGCGAACTTTGGATGGGATTTTTTGTTTTTGACTACTTTCGCAAAGTGAAGAACAGGGTTTGTTTTCAAAATGAATGCTGTAAATTTTAGGAATTTGTATTATAAAACAGAATAAGGCGAATGTAACATCAGGCTGTATCATAGAGTGTATTAAACTGACATTAAATCACCTAAACTACTGTATAAACCAATCAATTTTTTAAAACTTTATATTTTGTTTTTTGAAATTAATGTACAGTTTATGTACTGTACTATCTCGAAAAGAAGGCTATACTATCTTGAAAAGAAGCCCATGGGCTTCTTTTCGAGGCTAACTTTGCAAACTAAAGAGGGGGCTTCAATTCGAGATGGGCTTCATCTCGAGATTAAGCCCACTGGGCTTCAATTCAAGGTTTTGCGGTAGTATACCATGAAAAGATTTAATTGTTTCTGGTTAGTGAATAAACTTGAATTGAACTGAATTATTTTAGCTGTACATTAATTGTATGCTGGTCTTCCATTTTTAAAATTAAGTGAAGGGCAAATCTTAAATGTTGAAAGTCAGATTTTGGTGGATTGAGTTGGCACGAAATATCAAATTTAAATCATTTTCGGTTTGTTTTATGCATGTAACAACATATTGTTTGGTCTTGTTTATTTTGGAGATATTTAAATGCACATAAGTGTCACTATTAGATAAGAGGTATGTCACATCCACAATTCTCAAAATTATTTTTATTATTATTTTCACAGATTCTCATGGTTTCTGTTGCTGTTTATCTTGTAGTCTTCAATCTTGAAGACAACCTTGATTCATTTGCATTTGTCCTGGATTCTTCCAAGGTATTAGAGACATATTTTTTAACCTACTAGCTTCTTTATATAAACAGAGGTATCTTAAATGGCTGTAGATCTACAGCACACCAGATTTAATAGATTAAAAACTCTACAGATAGCGGTAATGTTTGCATACAAGTCCAAAGTCATGATATGCATTACTAATATAGTATTTTATTATCATACATCATATCCTACTTGATCTCAGTAGGTTCGCATTTCTTAAAATGAAAAAGAGAGTCAAAATTATTATGGAGAAAATAGAAACTTGTATTTTAATTTAAGACTAACAATAAAATAATATTTATCATTGAAACATATTAAATATATTGTGTTACTGTATTCCATCATGTTATGTGATGGCTACATGCTGTTTAGATGTGTAAAAAAATAAAATGTTTTTTGTCCAATCTGACATGTCATACTGAATACTCAGTATTTTTCCAACCCTCAACCTCCAGATTAAGAGTGGTATCATAAATACTAGGCCACTGAGCTTGCGCTTAATGGCTAGGTTAGAATTTCAATCCCAATAGCAACATGTCATATATTCAATTACTGCCTAAATCAACTGAGATTTAGTTTGGGGACATACTGAGTATTCAGTATGATAATGATAATTCTAGAAACTTCTGTAGTGCCGGTCTCTACCTAGTGCTCATAATAACACCAGTGGTGGTGGATTCAAGGCGGAAGGCAGCACGGGCCCCTTAAATTTGTAAAAATTATTTTGGAGAAAATAGAAAATTGCATTAAAATACTAATACTGCCGGTGGGGCTGAGGTGGTCTAGGTCGACCTTCCATCTGCGAAAGGGCTTCCTCTATTTCGAATTCCTGAACCCACCACATCAGGTTGGGCATAAACACTCCTATTGTGTTTCCTGATGCAAACAGCATTACTCAAAATTGGAATATATGATTGTGATACTTTTAAACTTATCAGTTCAGTTGTATCTTTTAATGTTTTATTGTAGGAATGGCATAAATACCATATGACGAATCTTCAGGTTATCCTGTACTGGATTAGTACCATTTACTCTGACACTCGTGTAATGGAACAAGACGCTGACAGTAGTACAGATTTGCCATCTGTTTTTATTGTGGGCACCCACAGTGGTTCACTAATTCTTGGAAAAGACGAAAATGAGAGAAATCGAACGGTAATTCTGTTGATATTATTTTTATATTTTAGTACTTCCATACAGTCCCTACTTGCTATCAGCTACTCCCAGGAGCAATTGTATGGAAATGCTTGATCCACGATCACACCCACTATTAGCCTTGAAAAAAAAAAGTACACTTACTAAATCTGTTTGTAAAACAGATCATAGTTCTTTTCCTCATTTGCAATTATGAAAACTGATGTTGAATTACAAAGTTTTAAAATATCATTAAAAATTATACAGTAAAAATACAAACAAAAAACTCAGATGAGGGCTTCAATTGTAATAACAAGGTGATATGAAGAATTCTAAGCAACACACCAAGAACTTAATCCCTACAATCCTTTTTTAATATTCAAAATATGTAGAATTATGTCATATTTTAATATGCACATATTTAAAATAGTATATGGTCTTTGCTTATATCTAAGCAAGGAAAGTAACCAAAGTGCCATCAGAAAAACCTTATGCAAAAAGATAGGAAAACTGGATAGAAGGAGAACTAGACTTACTATGTCTATTATTATCATTATTATTATTATTATTGCCATAATGAGAAGTGATGTTTAAAAAAGTAAACGATATATAAAAAATACAAAAATATAATCATAGTAAAGAAAATCATGGAGTAAGGAAAAAAATTACAAACTTGATCTCAGTGAAAAAATTTAAAAGTAAAAAATACATAAAAAACAAAAATAAAATCATAATAAAGAAAATTATGAAATGATAAAAACCAATGGCTACAGTGTTAATAGTGAGGGTGATGTTAAGAGTTCTTAACCATTATGAGCCTGATCCTGCTGTGGTCAGTGCATTTTTAGTTTGTCTACCTTGCGTAATTGGAAGTTTTTGATTTGTGACGACATAGAACATAGAACTTAATGATTTCATTTTGAATTAACGGTACATGTCTGAACGTTCGCACATTACATTACGTTTTCTCCTAAAATCTGGAATGGTCGTCTGCCAAATTCACTTGCAGGTCTGAATGGGGATAGTACTGAATTAACATTGGTGCACCAATCAAATGTTCTTGATCAAAAATACACGAGTTTATTCACGGATCAGTGCATCATTTGAACAACCAGGCCCTGCATTAGTATTCTCTTTAAACAACTCCTTTATGCTCTTTTCATATAAATAACGGAAATATCCAATTCATATTTAGTAAGAAAATCAAGTGCGATGGTTGCTTGGAGAGAAGTTGGTGACATGAAGTGAATTTTACTGACGATTGGTCAATTATTATGATTTGTTGACGGAAAATTGGGATAGGAATGTTCAACTCTTCCAGTAGGATAGGGTTGTAAAAGTAACTGTGATAGGATGAGCAAGAAGGGTTTTGCTTTCCCCCATGAGCTTACCTACCAGTAGAACTTTGTATTTTATATCACTGTTTAAGTGTTGCCAGAATCATCTCCCTGAAATGTTCTCCTTTATAAGATGACAATATTTTTTCCATTACTATAGGCTGTAGATAAGACAACTTTTAATCTTCATCCTTTTAATTTTAAATTGACTTTATGTTTACATATCTTGTTGCAAGCAAATCTTTAAAATAATCGAACTATGAACAAACTAAAATTAGTACTTTCATATGCCATATTAAGTAATTAGTTGGCCATATGCAGATTGTTGATGCACTAACACACATTAATTTTTGGTTGACATCAAATTAATGCTTGAATGATCTTGTGATAAGAGGATCGATGTAATTATTAGTTTCCCTAAACAAGTTACTGAGATAAATTATAACTATTGAAATTATGAGCATTGGACAGTTATGGACATAACCCGTGACACCAAGACATATGTGGATAGAAAAGGATGCTTTTTTGATGAAGTTATTATAACACACTCCTATTGCACGCGAAGCAACACTATCAGTGCCACAACATGATCATTTACACTCTGATTCAAACAAAGTGTGGCATGCTCTCGGTGCAAAATTACATTTGCTTCCAAATTTGTTAGGACTAATTTTGTTTTGTTTTCTAACTACCAATTTAATCACATGTATGAATAATTGTTTTTACTATACCTTATTACTAGAATATATCTTTTTTGTTTGACTTTTTAGGTGAAAGAGAAGTTTGACAAAATAAAACGTGCATTAGCAGGCACTCCCTATGAATCACATGTACATACAACATATTTTTGTGTGGAAAACAGCTCACTGAATGATGAAAATATTGCAAAGCTTAAAAAGGAACTGTTAAAGCTGATGAAGATAATGGTTAGGACGATTCCTCTCAGTTGGGTGCATTTTCAAAGTGAAATCCAAAAATTAAGTGAGGAGAAAGTGATTTGTCCTTTGGAAGAGGTATGGATAACATAGATACTTTTATATTTAATAAATATACTATTGTAGATTTTATATGTATTGTTGTAATTTCAAATTATACATTTACAAACAGAATCAGGGGTTAGACGTTGCAACACTATTTGCCTATTGGTTATTCTGTCATATATATTGTAGCATTCCTCCTAGATCGACGTCTATCAGGATGCCTTTGAGCTAGGGTTCACGAAAAGTTTACCTTTCCGATTTGATTTAAAACTCAGTTGAACATGCTTACATGTATAACAGTTGCTAAGTTCACTGGCAACTGCTACTTCATTAGCAAAATTATGCAACAGGTAACTTGCTCTTCATTGAGGCCTACTGTACAAGATGTATGAACAGGGGAATTACCAGATATAGGTGATATTGGCGTCACATACTCTACCTCTTAACTTCATTTTCTCCCAGTATCAAATCTGAACCCTGGGTCAATCCCCTCTCTACAATTCATGTTACTGTGACGTAACAACCGGTAATTATCCAATCAAAATTAACATTTGCCCAATTGTAGATCTGTTATGAGGCTCTTCTGAGCATTGACCAGAAGCTCCCACTGCCATGGCTATTCCATTAATCTACTTTAGCTATTTCTGCCTACAAATATAATTTTGTTTTTCCAGGTGAAGTCTATTGCTACAAAGTGTGGAGTATCAGATGAAAATGCCCAAATTGCTTTGCTAGACTATCTGTATGATCTTGGTGAAATTGTATTCATCCGTACAATTACAGAACTACAAAATGATGTTGTTGTTAATCCATTGAGTTTAGTTGGCTATTGTAAGGCTGTCTTCACTGTCATCCTTCCAGAGCTACAGGTTGGTAATTAACAATTATAATATAATAGTAACAACAGCAGCTACAAACACTGTTTGCCTTAATAATAATAATAATAATTATAATAATTATAACAATAATACTATAACAACAACAACAACAACAATAATATTATAATAATAATATTAATAATAATAATAATAATAATAATGAACACAGACAAAATTCTTGAAGTAAACCATTAAATGTACGTTCTCTTTGTGACCGTTTATCATATATAATACATTACAAACTTTTAAGGTGGTCGCTTTTGGAGGTAAATCATAAGAAAAATCCAAAAGTCAAAAAGTGGTCGCGGTTTTTTTACGGGTGGTGATGGCGAGAGGTATCAAATACAGTGATTAGATGGGGAGAACAAACTTGAACATATGAGAGGGAGGGTAAACTGCTCAGGGAGGGTAAACTGTAATTTATACTCATCCCTGATTATACCAACTACTGTAATAAAATACAGTGTTTTCATTTGCTACCTCGATAAAGGTAACCAATGAGTTGCAGTGATTGTAACAATGTTTTTTTATTTCAACTTTAATTATTGCTATTATATGTACAAGGCATTTGAGATTTCTACATGACATGTGTGCACACCGGGTCTCAGAGGCAAAGGTCATTCAATTACCCAGTAAATCATAAATAAAAGGAGGGTAGCCTCTTTTCAAATATTATATTTTTTTCGCATTACGAATCATTTTCAGGATTTTAAAACTTTTGATTAAATCGAGGGAATCAGGACCCCTTCGACCCCATTTGGCTGTGTCCCTGAATCACATGCAGATACAGAACTTAATTAATTTAGTACTTTCTTGACGTTGGCATTTTGGCTTGATTGTCTCTTCATCTTCAAGTTAAATTTGGTTAAACTCAAAAAGGCACTTTTATCCAATGAAATGCATATCAACAACTTGTAATTGACAGGATAGTATCATACAATGA
>NW_022705184.1:65785-71083 GCF_011630105.1 Anneissia japonica
TTCTTTTGCGTAAAACTAAAATTCATGCCAATATTTTTCCATGATTTATAATAATTGGAGTAATGCAAATGCATATTTTCTAAAAAAAAGTCATTTTTAGTGAAATTTTGCCGGGAATGGGGCTTTAACATTTGCCCAATTGTAGATCTGTTATGAGGCTCTTCTGAGCATTGACCAGAAGCTCCCACTGCCATGGTTATTCCATTAATCTACTTTAGCAATTTCCACCTACAAATATAATTTTGTTTTTCCAGGTGAAGTCTATTGCTACAAAGTGTGGAGTATCAGATGAAAATGCCCAAATTGCTTTGCTAGACTATCTGTATGATCTTGGTGAAATTGTATTCATCCGTACAATTAAGGAACTACAAAATGATGTTGTTGTTAATCCATTGAGTTTAGTTGGCTATTGTAAGGCTGTCTTCACTGTCATCATTCCAGAGCTACAGGTTGGTAATTAACATTTTTATAATATAATAGTAACAACAGCAGCTACAAACACGCCTTAATAATAATAATAATAATACTAATAATAATAATAATAATGAACGCAGACAAAATTCTTGAAGTAAACCATTAAATGTACGTCCTCTTTTGGACGTTTCGATCCGTTTATCAATGGATCTTCATCAGACAATGACTGGTTTTTGCTAGTTGTTGACGTTTCCCAATGTAGTGGACCGCTCTCTACCAATACAGTAGTTTCAGGACTGATTAGTAGGTTGTAAATATTAGATAGTTTGTATGCGCCCTTTTTTCTGGTCATGCTGCACCCATGGTTTTGATATTTATAAAGTCACTACAGCCTCAGCACTTGCAGCAGCAACCACAAAAAGAAATAACTTGAGTGAATACTATTGTCCACATCAGTATTTGAATTTTTCTTTTTCTTGTACCTTGAACATTAAAATTATTGATGTTCTTATAATCACTTAAATAAATATTTTCATTTAAACCACATTGACTATAAATGTATGATAGCATCTTTTATTGACACAGTGTGTAAGTTGTTGTAGGTCTCATTTACTTCTTGAAATTGAATTCATGAGCACATGCTTGGAAAGTTTGATTGAACCATTTTTTTGGAAAGTTTGATTGAACCATTTTTACACACATTTTGCTAATATAGGTCTCCATTTAATTTCCTGTCATAAATGGTCACTTGTCTATGTGTACTGAATAAAAGCCTAAATTTATTTTTACTATTTTTTTTCTAATTGGATGGAGACCTCAATTTGTGCTAACATAGTATATTAATTTCAACAACTATTGTGCTGCTCTCACTTCATGCGTTGCTGTGTGTTGTAGCTAAGCAGCCAGATAACCGTTAACTCGTAATTCAATGAAACACAAGATGTAGGCCTAGTATAACATTTCCAATATCTTTAATCCTGTACATCTCAGTCGAATCAGAGTTGAATTGGTAAAACTAGAAAGATATGAATTATCATGTGATGTGTCTATACAGTACTGTTGCAGTAATTAACGTTAGAATCTGCAGTGATGAATGAAACGCAGCCCAAAGCTGTACGTGATTACATAGGTCCAAGTCTAAACAATAACACGTTTACGTACTGTATAGCAATAACATGCATAGTGATTTGAGGGTGCTGTTCCATAATGAACAGATTCTTAGCACATGCTACACAAATTTATAGTTTAGTGAAGATATAGATCGATGCAGGTACAACTTATTGTACGACCAGCATAACACCGCAACTGCTGACACAGTCTAAGCTTAATCTAGGCTAGGCTTACGGCCTAAACACCAGGTTAGATAATATGGACTTGCTAACAAGGCTAAGCGACAAGGTCTGCCTTTCACCAATATTAACCTACTCATATATCATATTTATATAACTGTATAACACTTACAGACTATAAACTAGCTCAGGCAAGAAATATAAGAGGATCCAAATCAGATTCATCAGCGTAACATGGCGATGAGATTAATCTGACTGCGTACATTCCAATAGATCACCAATAGAGGGGATGGTTCATTATTATAAAAGGAGAATAGGCATCACAACTATAGAACTTTGGTTCAATTATGAGGGATTTCAGTTCAAGAAATTTACCTGTTTCTTTGTTAAGGAAATTTGAGAAAACATGTACTTAATTGTTTACACAATTCTGAATTGGATTCTAATCTTCTATACAATTGCTAAACATTCAGAGTTTTCCATAAATTATAGACTTATAAATATCACATATTATTTGTTTTAAAGTCAGCAGTAATGAAGCAGAGTTGGAGAAAGTTGGACAAAGGAATATTGGAGGAACGTCTACTGAAGTTTCTTTGGAAGGATATTGTTGAAGATTTGGACAAGAACTTTGACTTCTTAGTGAAATTCATGGAAAGATTTGGACTTCTTTGTGAGAGACAGTCACCTAAGGCAAGTTATATATTTTTTTTTAATATGTATACTCTAACAAATAGGAGTACCTACACTATAAAATTGTGTTCAGTATGTTGTGATTTGAATTCTTTTTTTTTTTTTTATTAACTTTACTATTAATCTAAATAATCTGCTTATTGCAATACATAGTCATTGTTATTATCAAAATAACTTTTTTGATTTTATAATTTTGAAAACACAGAACTTAATACAGAAATAGTCATAGTCATATAATTTTTTTATTGCCCATTCATATATAAAACAGAAACATTATTTGAACCAGCATGCTCTACATACAAAAACTACCAAGACAAGAAAAACATCCATAAAAAATAGACAATTTGACCAATGTTATGTTATTCTATGAAAAATAACACAAAGCCTCATTATGTTATGCATAGAATTAAATTGTTACTGGTTAATAATTATGAATAAATCATTTACAGTAGGGAATTCTTATCACAAACATAAATACAAGGTTGTGAAAGTTGAAGTGTGTTCTTGACAACAATTGCACTACATTTCAAGCAAGTGTAAACTCTGTTTTTGTTTTTATTTTACTTCATAGGATTGTGGAACTACTCAACGTGTTTTTTACACTCCATTGCGCCTGAAACCAATAGCAGGTCAACAAAGACTCACAGAAGACTTTGGAACTCGTGCTATTAGCATTTTCCATGATTTCTGTGGCTACCTCCCAGAAGAACTCTTTCCACAGACAGTCACCAGGTTTATTGAGAAGTTCCAAGCAGAAGCAGGAGGTGAGCCTGAGTTGGCACATGAGTATGCAGAGCTCTACCTTGATGACAACCATTATGTGATTTTTTCTGTTGTCACTGTCAAACAACGACGGATGTTTAAGGTATTATTTCTTCAGTTTGTAGATATAATTATAATATTAGCCTATACAAACCAAAGAAATATGTTTTTATGTTAGTAAACCTTTTATTCAAACAGCTATCAGGGGCGGATTATCACAAAGAAAATTTTTGTTGTTGTTGTTGAGATAATTGAATGGATACTCAATTCCATAGAAATGTTGATTCTATGTCACATCGCGCAATGCATAGCTACAAAAAAACTTTAAGCGCAGATGCACCTGCATGGAAACTTTCATGCAATCAATCACTCTCTATCGAGGTCAGCGGGTATGTGCTGTCAGACAACCCCATGCACAGTGACCACAGTGCACATCTCCATTGACCCTTCAGTAGACTTACTCTTTTAATAAAGTACAGTTTTTGTGTAGACAACATTTCACACTTTTTACGTGTAAGTTTTACTTCTTTATTGTTTTCAAGTACAGTACCTGGTTTATTCATCATTGTGTAATTTACAAGATATACTGTATGAAATTGTATAATCCTGTAGGCCTACCTAAACCTAAGGCCTAGGCCTATTTTCAGTGGCCTATTTAGGGGGTGCGTAAGGGGGCGTACACACCCCCCACCCTATTTTTTTGTTAAAAAAAAAAAAATTACACCCACAGTCTTCTTTTCCTACCAAAAACACCCTAGGAGAGTGCTATTCATAAATCCACTTGGTGAGAACAGAACACTTGTAATTTACTCAATGTTAATATACAGTAGCGTATTTTGTTGATTGACAACTTTTTTTTAATGGATTTTGGATATTAGTTTTCCTTTTTGCTCATTTTGTGATTTTTATGCTCGATGTTGCTGAGAAACTTCATCATGTTTTCTAGAAGTGAAAATTCTCTTTTAAAATGGTGTACATTTATGAGCCTTTGCATGTTGTCAAAGATTATGTTTGAAATGTTCATGGAAGAGGCACTAAAACTCTCAGCTGTGAGTAGATAAATTATTATTAATTTAATGACACATTTCAAGGTTACATATTGCAGGTACCCGGTATATTAAAATTTCTTTTAAAAGGCATACACCTATTTTTTTTTTATTTATTACTGAAAACTACCATGCCAGATAGTCAAAATCGACTCAATACAACCTCATATTCCTCAAATGTGCTGGCTTCAAGGGGCCTTCGCCCCCTTGGACCCCCAGGGGCTCTGCCCCTGGACCCCGCTGGCCCTAGGCAGCCCCCCTGGGCCCCTCCCGCCTAAAGCTGCTCGCTCGCTAACACATTGCGCCCCCCCTCCCCCTTTTCCAGCAGGCTGGATCCGCCCCTGGCTAGCTTACCTAGAGTGCAGAAGTTTTCTCCTCGCAACTTTCCCCAATAATCATGTGGGGGGGCCCTGTTGGTGTTGTTACTGCTGGTGTGTTCCTCTCAGTAACACGTTGTAAACAGCTTAAATGCTGTGTACCGTCCACGATTTCTGTTCGGGGTGCTCCTGTTTCATTTGGTATGCCGGGCTGCCCATTCAAGATGAATCTAAAAGGGGTGGGGGGAAGGTCGGGGGTGCAGTGGTGTCACAGGTATTGTGGGGCTCATCGGTGACTGTTATTGGGGGATCTAATAAGTGAGCGTCAAGGTTTGTGAGTGGAGCGAGCAAATAGACGTTGGGGTCAAGGGGGCGCATAAGGACCCCGGTTAGGGTCCAGGGGGTGAAGACCTTGATGACGGTCCAAAGGTGCTGCGCCCCCTCGCGCTCAGAGCTTATAGCATTTATAAACTTTTAACTGCGTTGTCAGAGAACATAGAATGGTCCATGACTGATGAAATATTTTATGACAAAACCAACATAGATTACATAGGCCAACTTTCGAAATTGGTATAGGCCTATGTACTGTATGTAGGTGTAAATATATAATTGTACAGAGAAACAAAACATGTTATAATAAAGTATACAGTATACAATGCTAAGATGATGACAAAATCAGAAACAAATGACAAATATCAGAACCCAGCTTTTATTGTTTAAAATTGTCGGGGCCCATTGAATGGAACTATGGTGTTTATATTATATTTTTCGGGCTTA
>NW_022705184.1:71092-74606 GCF_011630105.1 Anneissia japonica
TAAATTTCAATTTTCCCCCCCCCCCCCCACAACTTTTGCTTATCTTTGCATTATTTAATATATTAAATATAAATATAGAATAATTTTTATAACAATATATAAGTAAAAAATTTTTTAAGTGGTGTCAATGGAGTCCCTATCTAGTTTTTTTCTGCTTGTTCACTACATCCTAGCTGAGCTTTTAATTCTGTATATTGGCTGTGGTGCATACGGCAATGAAATAGCATTGCCTCTAAATGAATGAATGGGGTAAACGAATTCAATGGGGTACCTCATCAAATTGTGTCCCTATAAGACAAATGCCTTTATTATTTTATTGAAACTTTAAAAAAATTTCTTTCCATGTTTTTAAATGATCTGACCACTAGTGTTTGTGGTCTCTCTTGTTGAATTCTGCCAGCTTCATGCACAGTTCTCTGAACCTAGCTATGGAAAAACATCCCAGACTTCCTATCATTTTCTTTGTCTGTAACATCATTTAAAGCTACAGTCGCGCTGGATTTAAAAGGGGGAAGATTTTACACTTCGACGGTGAAATCGTACGGCTGTCCACACTTGGATTTTCGACTCGGTTAAGTTTCCTGTCAGAGAGGGTAAAAACCTAATCGAGCAATGAAAAGCAATTATTGAGGGCGCTAAACGGTGACCTCTACTTCTAATCGCCGAATGACCTGCACAGACCAGAAAAATGAACGCCGAGCAACCAGCAAAAGCAACCAAAAGAAAGGCCTCCGACAGAAAGAGGAACAGGAACCATGAAGAAATGCACGCTTTAATAGAGATATGGGGGGAGAAGGGCCACCAGGAGGGCTTTAAACTATAACTCAAGAGTATGGACAAACATATCCGAGAGACTGATCAAAGTTTTCCCGGACTATACCCTTACCGCACTTGAAAATCGGGGAGGGATTGCATCAAATACCTAAAGAAAAAGTACTGAAATGCCAAAAAAGTAAACAACTCGAGTGGACATGGCCGGGAAAGTTCCCTGTTTTATAACGAATTAGACGAAATCTTGGGTAAGTAATATAATACTATACTTCACATTGCCCTTACCTTACACTCTACAGTTCTTTTGCTCTAGGCTATGTCCAGACGTTTGGACCCTGCAGAGTACCCAAGTAGAAGTACTGGAAAGCAATCAGATTTTCGTTGGCTTTTTTGACATGATTAGGTGGGATGCGACAGGGCCGAGAATGCTTGATTGGGCGATTGTTGTGAGGGGGTACAACAAGTAGGAAAGCGAGGCCTAGCCTACAAAGTAGCCTGTGTAAGGTTACTCAGATCTAAGTTACTTGACATTTACGCAGTTATGATTCTGTTTAGTTTAACTTCAAAAGTAGTAGGCCTATGTTGTTATTTAGGCTTCAACACTCGACACTAGACTAGCTTAGACCTATGGCCTAGTCTAGCTATCTTCTATTTTAAATTTTATCAAGGATATTTAAAACAATAATTTTATCAGCAAGATAGTGTGTGTGTCTGCTTGTATAAATCGTTAATACCAGCTGATGAATATTTTATTTTTATCTTTTTTGATAACTGATATTTAAAATAACTTTAATTTACAGGGAAGCGACCAATGAATAAAGTTTTTATATCATCATACAGATTCCTCCAACTCCGACTCTTCTTTTGAAGTTCCACCTCCGCCATTTTACAATGAGCCAGGACCAACACCAGCGAAAGTTCCTGCGTCAAGTACAGAGAGGAAGAAACAAGCGAAGCATGAAAGTAATTGACATTTATAGTTTTCACCTTAAAACTAATTTTACATTATGTGTTTGTTTTTGAAGTGATTATATGCATAACGTTACATGTCTGTCAGATACATGTTTGACATGTTGTCATAGAAAAAATCCATTAAAAAGTTAAAGGGTACAAATAATTTCTTTAAATTGTAAATGAGTAGTAGAACAGAAAAAAAACAAAAAAACAAGGTGGTTATGCTGAGCCTGTTAGTTAATTCTGCAATATTATTGAATATTCGTGCTGTTTTCAGAAAAAGACGAGGAAAGAAGTCTATTAATCTGATTGAGAAACAGAAACGCGACGACACAACCAGTGAGCTTCTTCAGCTGGAAATGGACCGTCTTGAAGAAGATCGAAAGCGACGTGCAGATCAATGCGAGGCTTGCGATCACCAACTAATGTTAGAACAGATGGCTGCAGAAGAGTGACGTGTGCAAGATAACAAACAGTTTTTGTTGCAGTTGGCCAATATTCTCAGCAATGTGATGCAAAATGCAGGTGCCCTGAATAATTCCTATGCTGCACAGCACCACAATGCCCTGACCAGTTGACAAGACCCTCATAATTTACAATAAGTACAAGTAGTTTTTTTTTACTGTTGTATTTCTATAATATACGATAATAATTTACCTCAACTATTCAATATGCAATAACATGTTAATTAAGATTTTATGAAACTAAAAATATTTCTGCAAAATAATTGTATGGTAAAACCATCTCACCTTGCTTTAAGTGTTAACGTATAAATTATATAGACATTTGTGTAATGTTGTCTTTTATTTATTTATTTTTTTTTTTACTATGGTTTGTGCAGTGGTTTTAGGTAATATGCACAATATAGTTTCAGAGCTTATTCAAAATCACATACATTTTAAGTTCACTGGTGCTATATAAAAATTGTAGCCATTTTTGCAATGTTGTCCTTCAATTTCTTTTATATATTATAGTTTTTGACAGTAATTTTAGTTGACAGTATAGTTTGTGTTTATGTGCATAAAATAAATAGTTTTAGAGCCTATATTCAAAATCACATAAATTTGTGATGTTCATTAGTGCTTAATATATAAATTGTAACCATTTTTGTAATGTTGTCTTTAAATTTATATTGTTTCATATTAAAAATTTAAAAAATTATTTAAAATTGTGTTCTTTATAAATAAAACTGATGTCTTGTGTACCAACTTCCCACATTTGTTTAATCTTCTTATCGAGTCAGTACATAGCTAGTGTGTATGATCTTGCTTACGTAGTGTGGTAGAAGGATTTGCAGGTAGGATGGATACCTGACATGGGCCGCGATGTAAACGCTCCTTCTGTGACCGGACAGGGGACTAGTGATGGACCAGTACACCAGGGTAACCCCCTACTCCTCTCGAATGGTGTACTGATTTCTTTAAAGTGCACACAAGCCAATAGTGTACACTGGACCTACGGTTTAGAGTCCTTATCCGAGAAGACTTGTTCCACCACCGGAACCATAGGTAAGCATGCCGTTCGAACCAGCGCCGATATTATGGATGTATGTCACGGTTCCTCTGTCTTAACCGCTCGGCCAAACGACTTGCCATTTGTTTAATGATGAGTATGAGGTGAAAAAAAACGACAATTGAGAGAGACAATTGGGAGTCAACTGATGGTTTTAGGAAGATTAGATGACCTACAGTATGTCCACATCTTCATTATGCACTACCTCTATAGCTTAATCAGTCAGTGAATTCATGTGCACATGAATGTACCCTAGCTGCACTGATGAGGCCTGGAA
>NW_022705184.1:74696-104172 GCF_011630105.1 Anneissia japonica
TATAAATATAGAATAATTTTTATAACAATATATTTTTAAGTAAAAAATGTTTTAAGGGATCTCAAAGGAGTCCCTATCTAGTCTTTTTCTGCTTGTTCACTACATCCTAGCTGAGCTTTTCATTCTGTATTTAGCTGTGGTGCATATGACAATGAAATAGCATTGCCTCTAAATAAAGACAATCGAATGAATTCAATGAGGTACCTCATTAAATTGTGTCCCTCCTATAAGCCAAATGCCTTTATTATTTTGTTGAAAATTTAAAAAAGTTTCTTTCCATGTTTTAAGATGATCTGACCACTAGTGTTTGTGGTCTCTCTTGTTGAATTCTGCCAGCTGCATGCACAGCTCTCTAAAACTAGCTGTGGAAAAAATCTCAGACTTCCTATCATTTTCTTTGTCTGTAACATCATTTAAAGCCGCAGTTGCGCTGGATTTTCATCTCATTCATATTACTATTTTTGATTAACTGTCAAAAAATGTATTCACCTTTACTTGTTCCAAATTATATAAACATTTTTCATAAATATTTTCATCATTTTCTTTCTAGTTTTCTAATAAATCTTTATCAAATATGTAACTAGACCAAAACATTTAATTATGTTTTTTTTTGCAGACAACAATTGTAAGAGCAATGATTCTTAGTGAGGCTAGTCCTCCAGCTGAACCAGAGCCTGAATCATGCAAAAAGGTATTTTATTTTTCCATTTAAAGATTGAATATTTGTTCATGAATAACAAACTTACAGAATTGTCCAAATAAGTTATAGAACAATTGTACTTATTCTTCAGGTGTTGAAGTTTCTTGAGACTGTGTTTGAGTTACACAATGTTAATGATAGGAGAGGAATACATGTTAATTTGTGCATCCCCTGCCCTTGTAGTAAGAATACTGAACATATGCAGATACTGGGAGATTTTAAACAAGACTTGCTTCCATGTGGACGAGACCGAGTGAGAATAACACGCTACCAACAATTATTTGGAGATGGTAACAAAACTGAAAAAGGTTTGTGGCAAAATCAATTGTTTTACAATATGTAATTTGTTTGGGAATTCTAAAATGCATTCACCTTAACATTTCGTTTAGTTACTTATTTCCTTTGATTTGGATTCTGTGTTGAGTTTCTGTTTAATAAAAAGAAAGCCTACAAATTCCATCTACATGTTGTTCCTAGAGGTCTGCATAATAGCGAAGCTCATCTGTAGGTTTCTGATGAGGCCAACATATATGAGGCCAACATATATGAGGCTAACACATAGAAAAACTCTAGATGTTGGTAATTTAAACCAGGAAACACTGAGGTTACCAGTATTAGTGTATAGAAAATACAGCACCATGAAATAAGCATGTTTCATTGGCAAAAGTTCAAGGCAATGAAATTGAATGTTTGGATTTCAAGAGGGATGCAAAGAATCAATAAAAATGCTTTGTGCTGCCATTGTAGTTCTCATACATCTGGTCACTAATGCCAAGAACTGACCTCATAGCACTGGGGAATAGAGGATAAGATCATAACATCATGTTGCTATTTGAGCACTGTATTATATATCTATTTGTTTATATTTTGTTTACTGTGATATAACCTAATTTGAATATTATACAGTGTATATATATTTATATATAATAAATTAATGTACTATTTCAGGTATTTACCTAACTTTGACACATTGTGGAAGTTATGTGTTTACTTTGAAAGTTTTACTAAACGTCTAAAATGAATTTGTACTTCGTAGGAAGTGTTTTGAATGATAAACAGTTACTCAGATTGTGTGATGCAATGGATAGCAATTGGAGAAGGCTTGGAGTTCAGCTTGGATTAAGCCCTTCAGAAATAGAGAAACTTGAAAGTGACAATGTTCAAGAAAAGGATGCAGTGATGGCAATGTTTGTGTCATGGCAAAATCGACAACCAACTGATATCAATCAGGTATCTGTGATGAGAGCAGCGCTTGATCAACGGGGTTACATTCAACTCGCTGAGCAACTGAGAGATGACTTTGGCCTACCTGAAAACTTCCCTGGTAATTACATCAATTTAAATTCAATGATTTTTAAAGGAGATTATGTTTTTAACATGTCGACATTTTTTATGATCATGTTTGGTATAGAATGATATTCTTAATGTTTATTTTTATGTTAATATGTAACTACAAATGGCATTTTTTTCATAAAGGAAGTGCTTGTTTTGGATCTCCCATGTTTATTACTTGCTTTTGTAAATAATTTTCTGGTAAGCCATATAGTCAGTTCGTTAGGCTAAGTTCAGGCGTTTCAGTTTATAATTTTTACTAATGCTGGTGCACCACAGGGCATAGTTTTAGCTCTTTTAATCTGTTCAGTCTACACTGCTGATTACAGATAATTGATCAAACTCCTTGTCCCAAAATAAAATTTGCTCATAGCACTGCCCTCGTTGGGTTGATAATGGGAGAGGATGGTTCTGAGTATATACAGGAAATAAAAAGATTTATGGAATTGTCATATAAATTTTTTTAAATTGAATGTTTCAAAAAACCAAAGAGATTGTGATTGTGACTTTCACTTTAAAAAAAGGAGTTGAGGCTAGGAAATAGTAATAAAAGTGGGGCTCCAGGTTTAATAATTCTATCAAAATATATTATATAGAACAGTCAATTTACACCTTGCTGATAAGAAGGTGTTTCGAGCATGGTAGTGTGGATTAATGAGCACTGCAAACTGATATACAAGTGGAAGCATTACTCAAATTATGTAGTTAAACATAACTTTCGAAGGCGGGTGTTCGCTAACCACTAAAGAAACACATTGATTTTATAAATTCTTACATAAATTTATCTGATCTTTTCATTTGTAAGGGTTTTATTTTACAAAAATGCCTCATTTTACATTAAATTATAGTAGAACCCACTTTTTGTTTCGGTATTTATGCAGCAACCTGGGGAGACAGTGATATGTTAAAATGGTTCAGGGCAATTTCAACATCCAACAAGGAAAATACATCGTCATTTCTAAATAAGAAGTTATTTCTGAATCAAATGTCAAATAAATGTAAGAGATGAAGGCTGTAAAATGCATAGGCCTATTAAATATATTTGGCTAAGATTTGAATGCACCATTATAAGCAATACCAACACACACTGTCTTGGCCTACAGGAGAACCTGTAGCATTTTTGGATGGGCTAGGCCCTAGAAGGTGGCATTATGGCCTGCTTATAATATTTATACAAACAAAAATCGGCCTATGCCTAATTCTTAATGGTTAGAGTATACTAAACTAAATCGTTGGGACATTACAATCCAAATGGTTCTTCTCAGAACCTAAATACTGTACTGTATTTGCAGCATATATGCCACATGGTGTGTACTGAAAACTTATAATTATTTATTGACATCAATTAACCATGCAAATCTTCAAGACTTATCCTAGTACTTTCTTATTATTAATTTAACTACTTGTATCACTATCAGTTATTGTCTAAGGCATTTTGTTTTACTTTATTCGCATTGTTATAATCAGGTATGAAATTTCCTATAGGATTAATAAAATTACCATCTATCCTTGTATTATAATTTTATAAACAATCATATTGCTTTCTATAGGGTTTCTTCATGATGATGACCTGATGCTTATTAGTAATGGAATTGGCATTAAGTATCCGAAAGTTGCAGTACGTCTTGGTCTTACATGGAGTGATGTGTCATCAGCAAAAACACAGCATCATGGCGATAGTTTTGATTCATCCATGGAGCTGTTGACCAAATGGCGACAGCGACAGACTTATTCCACACATCAACTCCAGATGATGTGCGAAGCGTTAGAACATGAAGGATTTTCCTCTGTTGCGAAGCAACTACGACCTAATGTGGAAGCATCTTCAGTTCTTTGTGAAGGTATTCAAAACAAGCTGATTGCTATTTATCTCTGCAGAAAATTTGTAAATAGTTACATATATCACAGGCTCATATGCAGGATTTTTATTGGGTGGGTGCAAATTTTTAGAAAGTGGACCAAAATGGCTCCATGGGGGAAGGTGCCTAGGGCGAAACACTGCTGGGATCGAGGTAAATGGTGGCGGCAGGATTTGCCCGACTGGAGGTCTGAGGTCCCCGACTGGAAGGGGTGGGGGTGCGGGTCCCTAAGGAAAAAATTGGGCATGGACAGGCATCAGACGAAATCTCTATAAAGTGTTCCAGGGGGCAAAGCCCTAAACATTTTTTTTTTTTTTTGAAAAATTGAGGGGGTATGGGATGACTGGACTTCTAGGAATTGAAATAGAGGGGGCAAGGGAGGGAATTTCACAGATTGAGGGTTATAACACCTCAGCCCACCAACATAGCAATAATATTAACAATATATAGAATCAATAATAAACATATACACACATATTTACAAAGAAAATTAAAAGGCAGCACTCTGAGACTATAACTTAGATGTTATTTATTTAACACAAGCTATCGCTGGCAGTCAATGCCAGCTTTATCAGGTGTGTGAAGTAAAAAATTGAAAACAAAACAGGAAAGAGCTTATGCATACATGATTAACAATAGGTTAATTGCCACTACTACTTATATTGCTTCATTACCACTTTTAACACATATTTACCAAAAATAAAATGGCAAAAATATGGATCAGTATTATGCCCAATGCTGACTAATATTTTTCTTTTATTTCTTAAATGTGACTTTGACAGAATATCAAATATTTGATATTTGACAGAATATCAAATATACCCAGCTTTGTAAAATAATTATATAGGCATATTGGAATGTATTTGTTTTCATCAAGTTTTCATCTGTGTTACATAATTGATGGACATGCAGTATTCATACATTTCCTTTCAGTTTGTTTGGATGATAAAACTTTGCTCAGTATTTGCGATGAAATGAAAAGTGATTGGAAACTTGTGGGTATTCAATTAGGACTGCAGTTATCCGAAATAGACTGCATAGAAAAAGACAACAAACCTGTGAAGAATGCAATAATGAAAATGCTTGTGTCTTGGAGGGATAAACAACCATCCAACATCAACCAACTAACTACAATGAGTTCAGCTCTTGCTGAAAGAGGATATAGTCAGCTTTCTGAGCAATTGACAGGCAACTGGAATTATGAAGTATATTCAGGTAGAAATTTAGTACAATATAATATAATAAATGAAAATAATAAATAAAAAATAATGATATGGTTGTTAAGGAGGTCATATCTTAAAGAATATCTTTTGTATTTTTGCGTAAATAGTAAACCATAGTCAAATATATAATCTTGCTTTGTGTGATATTAGTTGTGTGTGATGCAGCGTGTAAGCATTGTACATTCAATCAGAAAGGCTTTGAAATTAAATTAGATATAGACTTGACAACATTGTTGCTGTGAATTGAGATTTTAAAAAGTCATTAAGAGGTGCATTAAGATAGTGAGAATAGTGCTGATTAATAGGGTTGTATTGTTAAGTCTCTCTGCAAGAATTGGTCCATTGTTTACTGAATAATCATTTAAAGTTTTAACAACATTTTGTGGGTCTGTTATTTTTTATCCATTATGCATAAAGCAAGATGTCTTTGATTTGGAATACAACCTGAAACAGAATGAATAGTTTGCCAAGTCTTGTATATCAATTAATCAATCAATCAACTAACTTTTTATTTCAGATATTATATCCATATCCAGTAAAACCCCTCCTTTAGGACACCCCTATTCAGGGGACACCTCTATTAAGGGGACACTTTTCCGTGAAACGAGAGGCGATATATCTTTTAACAGTGCGGCCAACCCCTGTTATTTAAAGGGACACCCCTATTAAGGGGACACCCCTATTAAGGGGATGGGGACACCCCTATTAAGGGGATGGGGACACTATCTGAGTGTGCCAAATGGTCAAATAACCTCTATTAAGGGGACACTTATTTTTTTGTCTAATGTATCGCAACAAATACAAATTCTCAAAATTAGAAAAAATCACTAAACTTGACACATTTAGAGCAACATATTTAGGAACTTTTACCACCTTTCTACTGCTGATTGTCAAGGGCAAGCTTTTGTTAGACTACGTAATAATATAGGTGTAATTTTTGCCCTACCTGACATGGAAATGTACTGGCCATTTGATCATTTCATTTTTGAAACAGTTATGCCTGTCCGTTGATGACTTTTCTAGGCTCTGCTGACTCGGGGCTTTCATCTTACAACCAGCTCTGACAGACTTAGCACCGCCAGGCTGTTGCTGGCCAGCAGCAAGTCCTTTCTTCTCAGGCCCAGATCTGAGAGCATGGACTGAATCTGATTCTGGCATAATAAATACTTTCAGTTTAAAGGGTAGCAAACAGATTACATATAAAGCACCTAATATCATCTTGAGGATATTTCCCGTACGATTAAAATCGTAACGGTACTGGGTTTGGTTTGTCAAATATGGCTATGCTGGATTAATAAATGGCAAAACATGTGTTCTACAAGTAGTTTGACTTTATTCTTTCTAGTTGAGTTACTTAAAAGTTTTTGCTAAGCCCTTAAGCCCAGTATTCATGGTTTTGAATTAGTTAATGTGCATTTTGTCCAATTCTGCCAAAAGTCAATGTGTTTTCATAAACTGTATTTTATAAGGAGAGCAGCTTGATGTAGTAAAACCATTTACAAACAAATGGTTCAGTGCTTACAACCAACTTTATAAGTAACAGATAATAAATGTATTGTTTGAGTTGATCTTAGATACGGTGTATTTGATGCCATTTTCTCAAGGAATGATTTTAACATTTAAAATTTAATAAATCCTTGTTAATTAATGAACATGCAGTATTTATTCTTTTGCTTGCAGATCGTTTGGATGATAAATCATTGCTCAGTATTTGCGATGAAATCAAGGGTGATTGGAAACTTGTGGGTGTTCAATTAGGACTGCAGTTATCGGAATTAGACTGCATAGAAAAAGACAACAAACCTGTGAAGAATGCAATAATGAAAATGCTTGTGTCTTGGAGGGATAAGCAACCATCCAACATCAACCAACTAACTACAATGAGTTCAGCTCTTGCTCAAAGGGGATATAATTGGCTTTCTGAGCAATTGAAAGGCAACTTTAATCCTGAAGAAGAGTATTCAGGTAAAACTATTTTTTTCAACTATAATTAATAATAGTTTCTAATGTATTTCCAAAAGGTTCCTATAGTGTTCTGCTTTATCCATTATCAATTTAGCAAATTATTTATGTACTGGTATGCATTTAGTCAAAAACAAATCATTTACAGAAACATTATTATAATTGTTAAAGCAATAACTAGTAAAATTTGTATACATTAAATTAGAAATTAATACCTGTAGGATTGATTAGAGCATGACAAATAAAGTGTGGTTCACTTTTGCATTTACCTAATCTATTATATATTAAGCCTATTGTAGAGTGCACTGTTCAATTTGAAACTCTTATTATTCTGAGACCCCTATTAAAGACCGTTTTCAAAGGACTAGATAACAATCGTCAGTCTCTTAACACATAGCTAACCCTGTACGGTAAGTACAGTACACTATAGTATGTAAAATTATGATTTTATGAAAAAAGGTGATGTGAACAACAACTAAAAAAAATTAAATACAAAAAGAATATTATTTATGTTTTGTGTTTTATCATAAATTTATGCATGTCAATCCTATACGATACTACTTTATTGCAATTTGATCAAATATAAAACAAATTGAAGTTGAAAAATCCTATGTTGCTTTCAGGGAATTTCATGCAATGATTTTATATTTTTGCCAGGCATTGAATTGAAATACGAAATTATTCTATTTTAGATCATCAACCTTCAGCATGTGCTTTATGCAGTCTCTGTTCTGATGATGAATTCTCACTGCCAAATCTATCAAACGTTCCACAAGGTATGAATTTCTCAATTCAGTTTTATTATAGTCTGTGGCTATAATACCCACGTATTAATACCCAAATATTTATATAGCGCCAATATCGATGAATTGATCAAAGGTGCTGAGCGTTATTACCCCTGGTCACTGGATAACATGCAATGGTAAACCAGCACAAAGTGCAACATTCTCTGCTCCCTGGGGAGTATACCTAGTCGTTCACTACTTATTTAGCACACGAAACAAATACATTCAATGAAACAACATCCTACCAGGTACCCATTTATACTCCTGGGTAGAGAGAGACAAACATAGATAAAGTGCCTTGCCCAAGGACATAAGCGACTTGCACAGCGAGAGTTTGGAACCTCTGATCTTAAAGGTTGGGAGTCACAAGCCACAACCAATCCGCCAACCGCTTCTATTGTTACACTGTCTTAAACCAATTCCTGATTCATATTGGATGTTACTGTCCTAATTCCATCCATGCAATAACATCCAATCAGAATTAGAAACTGGTTTTTAAGACTGGTGTAACAATACCCATTGCCTATATTATAATACTTTTCATTTAGCAATTAATATAACTTACCTTATCCTTTTATACCTCAATAGAGTGTACAATGGATGAGCAAGACTTCCGAGGGATTCTATTGAAAATATCTGAAAATTTGGATGAAGAAGATCTGTGGGTTTTGAAGGTTGCTCTCACTGATCTTATCAAAGACGCACACACACGTGTTGAAGCAGATCGGGCAACTCAACTCTTTGAGAGTTTGATCAAACAAAATGTCCTGAGCCCAAATGACATGCACATTCTGCCTGAAGTATTCCAGTTAACAGGTTTAAATTATTTGCAGCGATTCATCAAAGGAAGCCCACAGGTGAAGGACATTCCAATTACTTTCTTTTCCAAGTTCCGCCAGTCTGTAGTTGCCTTTGGAAGAGCGCTAACTGCCAGCCTTACAAGAGAGATCGAATATACATTTTTTGGTACAGAAAACTTGTCCAAGAACAAATGGAATCTAATGACGAAACTGGAAATGAATCTTAAACTTTGCAATAACGACAAATCAATAGAGAGCTTTAAAGCAAAATTCAGTAATCATGTAAGCAAATAAGCTAAGATAAATCTATCCAAATACTACAAGAGCTGAAAACAATGCTTATAATTGTAATGTTGGGAATTATACTCTATATAAATGGTATATATATATATATATATATATAAACTGTATAGACAGTTTCTACTTAAATTTTAAAATGTGATTTTGAATTCATTACACTAAAATTATTCTGTAACATATATATATTTATAAGCATTTTCATTATTATTAAGAGGAATCTGTGAGTGCGGAAAAAGTACCCAGGATCTTCTACTTTCTAAGCAGTGCTACTGGATTTCCTTATTAGAAATTTCAACTGATTGGAAGTTAACTTCTTTTCAACATTGATTCAAACAAATTATGACCAATGATGTGAAAATGCATGTTATTTTACATATCATATCTATACATATAAATTGCAAAATTCACAGATAAAGTAATCTAAAAACATTCACATATAAAAAAAACATCAGGGACAACTGCAAAACTAACAATTAAAATAGAACTATTAAAAAAAAAACCCAAAAAACAGAGCTGAAATAAGTTTTTTTACGATGGGTGGCTTATTTGTCGCAAATACGTGAATGGTCTGTTAATCAATGAAGTAAGGAACTAGTCCTATGAAACTGGTATTGAAACTAAATAGTGATATACTGTATTACTAGAAATAAAGTTTCTGCCATGAGAGACAGATTAAGAGGTGGGGGCATGCCAGCTCCCTTATTTTCTACAAACAATTCAAACCCCAAACCGTCAATCTGACAAAAATAGTAAAGCAACTTGTAGAAGTAAATAGGCGATGACATGGCTCTTAAACCACTTCCGACCGTTATACCCTGTTGTTTTTAGAACAGAATCGTTATATTTTTCAGGAGGGTTCTGCACCTAAACTTTATCGGAGTTGCATCGGTGGGGGTGGATTATGGACCCCATTGTTGAGACCTCACTAATGCGGTCAGGAAAGTTCAATGCAATTTTTCTGGATGTCTTACGGTACTCTAAACGATAAAGCTTTGATGGTGCTTCACGAGTCTATTTGCAAATTAATTAATACACTCTCACAATGCAGGAAAATCCATTCCCAACATCTTGAAAAAAAAATTTTCCAGAAGATCCTCCTCAATTGTATCTAACGCAACATCGCGTCTGCTTTATTCTCCTTATGCAGGCATACACTCCCTGTACTCAAGCGCATTACTCCTATCACTGTCAAATTGATCCACCACGTATGTCATCATCATCATCATCATAAGCCGAAGCCTCATCATTATCATCATCATCATTTTTCAGGGCCCTGTGAGAGAACATTAGATTCTATGGTTTCCCAGTATAAAAATTAATTTTTCAATAATCTCACAATGTAATAACTGAAATTGAAAGAAATCCATAGTCTTTCAGACCACTGAGAATGCAGGAATGTGCATATCTGAGCATATGGAAAACAAAATCTTCATCCTGTGAAGAGCCCTGGACCCCCTCCAAATTCCACTACTTAGCACCAAGTCTGCTTTGTTTCAAGGCCTTCACCCTGCATCCCAACTACAGAATATTTTTCGTCCCCTGGCTCCAATCACAATGAAACTATCAGAAATTTGAAGAAATATAAAGTTTATATCATACCCCTGAGAAGGCAGGAAAATGCATATCCAATCAATTAGGAAACAAAATGTTTCCAGGGGAGGACCCCGTAACCTCCTCTCCCCTCTAAATCAGTGGTAAACTGTAGAGTAAAATGCAGTGTATGCTAGTGGCTGCTAAAGGGTAAAGTGTTAGCCTGTAGTCAAAGACTTCATTTTATAAAGTTAAAATACAAATATTTATTTGAATAAGGGCTCCTTCCACAGCCACATTTGGAATAAACGTATCCCTCAAATGAACACCCCGGGTGTTCACTTTTTCCTCCAATACACGCCCCCTAGATTGTACAAAAAATAATAGAAGCAACATCAATGTGAAAACATTGTTAACCAGCCATTAAGGAAATTTTTGGAAGACAAACATTCTTGTACAAACATCTTTACTCAATGAAAATTCTACAAAAATACTACGTTCTCCTTTAATCAATGTTATTTTGACTATGCATGCTCATTTTGGTTTTTGGCAACCACACAGAAACTTAAAAACAAGCATAGCACACGCCAAAGTGAATTAAACTTCCGCCTAAATCATTAAAAACAACTGATGGCACATTCTATGCCTCTTGCTATTCAAGAATGGAACAGACTACTAAGCGAGAGCAGCATAAGCGTTAGCGAAAACTCTAAATATAAGTTGCAGAGTTGACGCTCTTATCCCTACCAGTATGCGTAACCCTACTCCCACCCTGCTTACAAAGCACCCCCACCTACCCACAGTCCCAGTATCTTAATGCATTGGCAAAACTTTCTAATGTGGCAGTGTACAGAAAATTCACTCCGTAGCACATGGACCAACATTTTCCCAACAATGTACTGTCAGTGTACGTCACAAAAAAAACCAAATCCTACCCAATATCAGGCTGTGAAGGTGATGTAATACCCCTACAAATTACCCACTCTTATCTAAATGCATTGACCACACTTCTTTAAAGTAAAATATTATGATAGTACAGGAACAAAATCTGATATGTATTTATTGGTAGTGGTGTTGCCAGACCTCAAGTTATACTTATTCCTCCTTAATGCTCATACCACTCCGCCCCACACTAAACCCCAGTCATTTCCCTACTGCAGTATATCATTTTTGCGTTGACCAAATATTCTAATAAGCCCAGTACTTTGACAACCAGAAAAAGAAAAATTGACATTTTACTCTGAGGTACAGATTTTTCTCTGCTCCCCTTATCCATGCACCAATTCTCACCCACGAAAGTCAAAAAAGAAAATGAATGTACCATTAAACTTTTAATGATAGCCTGGGTTACTATTCTTCGATTGGTTTTTTTTTGTGATGGGTTACTATTAGAGTATGGGTGGCTATTAGGCACTTGAAAATTATAAACCCCCATTTAGTGATAAACTCAAAAACACACATCATTCCCTCATCTTTTTTTTAACCCAGCTCCCCTCCCCCATAACAAAAGTTGTACTAAAAATCATTATTTTAAATTCAAATTGCAACAATACTATTACTATTAATACTATTAGAGAGGGGTTACTAATAGAGTAATGGGTAATAAAAATGAACATAGTATTCATTCTATTCAAATAAATATTTATAACTAATTATTTATTAAATAAATATAAATTTATAATTGATGTAAATTTACATATATAAATATGCTTAATAAAAATGAAAAATATGCTTAATTAAAATGAACAGCAAGTAATCCTTACCTATTAATTAATACGATTAACAAATTTTCTAATAAATTTTATATACCTGGAGTTAGTTCCGACTTAGGCAACCCTTGCTAAAAAGGTACACTTTCAATTTTAATTGTATGGTAAATTTACTCATAATACACTAGGAATACAATACATTTTCATGCATGGTACAAGGTTGGGGTGGTAAGAGCATGGAGACTTTCATAGTAATATGGAACGCCATTTGTGCCAAAATAGATTTATTCTTAAGCATTTCAACTGATTAAGACAAAGATTAGGGACTGGAACCCAGTCTAATAGAATAGATCATAATCACTCCAAATACCAAATGATATGAGGAGTGAATCCAGAAACATTCTGCCAGGGTGGGGAGGGGGTGGTGTGATGGGAGTCCACACACAAACTGTGATGGGACTGAGGTGAGCAAATTTTAGACCTCTAGATGCCAGGAAATGGCTGGGGACCTTTCCCACACTACTGTATAATAATGGCTTTAAAAAAATTTAAAAAATCTGTAGTCTTCTTTTAGCCTTTTTTGAACATTAATTTGTAAAATCGTTGGTAACGTCGGGGCTGTGTTGCGTTCATCGTCAATCGGTGTTTATAACGAAAATTCAAAATGCTTGGTAAAATATGACTAAAAACAGACGACTTAGAAAAAATATAAATTTAAAAAGATTAGCATTAGGAAGTAAATAATACATACATCTATGTGGGTGGGAGAGACATTTCATGGGTGGGGGAGGAAGGGGATTGACGCATGGACAGAGGAGAGCAGAGAAAAAGAAATGTACCCTGAAGTTAATTTGTGAGTGTAAAATGTCTAGTTTTCTCTTTCTGGCTGTCAAAGTACTGAGCTTTTAGGATATTTTGATGGATGCATAAAAGAAATAGTAGGAACGTGACTGGGGATTTAGGGTTGGGGAGGGGTAGGGCAGAGCATAGAGGAGGAATAACTATAGTAACTTGAGGTCTGGCAACACCACTACCAATGTATACACATCAGATTTTGTTTGCTGTACTCTCATATTTTACTTTATTAAAGAAGTTTGGTCAATTAATGCATTAGGATAGGGATTGGGGTTGGGGGTCATTACTATACCAACCTGGTATTGAGTATGATTTATGTTTTTTTGTGATGTACAGTTCATCGATAGGATTTTGTTTGGAAGAAAGTTGTTGTATGTGCTACATGCGGTAATTGTTTTGTACACTGTCTCATGTTTTACTTTTGCCAATGCATTGAGATAGGAAAGTGGCTAGGTTTTGGTGCTTTGTGGGTTGGATGGGGTTTTCTTACATCACCCTCCCAACCTGTTATTATGTAAGATTTAAGTTTTTTTACAACATACACTCATAGTTCTTTCGTTCTGACAAAATTTGGTTCATGTGCTAGATGGGTTGAAGTTGACCAGTTTTGGGGTTTTTCGAAGGGGACTGGGAATCGTACCCAACCCCTGGGGTTCATCTTACATGCTTTTCCAATGACTTTGACGGCAAAACCAAAATTGGGGGTGGGGGTCAAACCTTCTAGGCAAAATGGGGTGAAATCGTCTGTTGCAACGGTGGCAGAATCAGGGGCCATAATAGCCTCTTCACTTTTTCTACTGGGGCCTGCCCCCCTCCCCAACATTTGTGATTGCTCCCAGCACCAGTGACAAACATCATTAACGAACATTATACAATGTCATTATTATTATTAATATTATTACAGGTATTATTGTTATAATTATTATCTGGTGCTTAGAGACCTTGTTTATTTTCGCTTTATAAAGCTACCTATTTTTATTATAATACAATATAGATTTTTATTTCATTTTCAAACAAGCATTACAAGTACCCATTTTGAGTTGAGCAACCAGTTTGTACTATATTGATGTCTGTAAAGCGCGCATCTGTTAAAAGTTTCCTTGAAACTTATCCTCGAGCATGAAGAAAAACAATGGAATCGCTTGCTCGCCTTGCGTAAATCCTGTAGGCGCAGGGTGGAGGTATAGGCACTCTTTATAGTGCAACGAGATGTGTATAAGAGACAGAAAATGAACATAGAAAAACTTTTCGCTTGCCATTACAAATTAATCATTTGTGAAACAAAATGATAGGCTATGTCAAATGTTATATTAAACAGTGGCAGATTCAAGTAAGAGCCCAGCCGGCACAAGCCTCCACCTTCCTAATTATTTTTAAAAATTGAGAATACAAAATTATATAATCATATTATCAACCGGGTTCCTTAGCAACCCCATGGCCCCAGCCTAGATGCTCGCATACTGGATTTATTACCTTATGAAATACCCCCCCCCCCAACACCTCATTTTGAAAAACGTTCTACCGTCATTGGTCTGTTACTACTGTAGCTCTCATCCTAAGTGGTTGTAGTTTCTTCTCAATAGTTTTCTTATTCCCGTACATTTAACAAGTTGCAATTTAATTTATAGAAGCTTCTTCTATACCTGTTGTCTGTATGCAGATTTTTTTTTTAACTTTAATCTATTGACTCCCAGGCGTTTAGCTGGTATGGAAAACCAACCATGAGGAAATTCTAAGCAGCTGAGAGTATGACGCGATAAGCCTGCTAAAAATTGAAAAACTACTGTAATAAAATAAACTTAGACATCCAATGAAATGTAGCAGTCAACTCAAAAAAAAATTTTGTTTAGAAGGTTTTGGCTAAGAAGTGCTAAGTACAACGAAGAAAAGGCACAATAAAACTTTTTTTTTTGGATTGCAGAGCATACCTTGCTTGCCTGGATGTCCACCACTACTCATTCGCCCCCACCCCTTTCACAAAAATCTGGAGGCGCCCCTGAATAGAGAACCATGTAGGTGGAATAAGATGAGATATTCTTTATTTATTTATTCTTGTATGAAAGACAGCAGCCATATGCTGAAACGGTTTGTAATACAAAGTTTAAACAAATATAGACATACTGTACGTCTATACAAAAACATTATATATACATCTATATAAACAAATCTATATTATTATTATTATGATTATTATTTTTATTATTATTTGCTACAATTATAAATATACAGAGACCTGTTATGTACAGTAAGAAAATATCAGTTAAATTTAAAAAAAAATTAAAACCTCTTTAAAAAGAACCGATTTGTAAATTTGTTGTGAGCTATGCTCAGGCCATCTTCGAATTTGCGACAATGGGCCACCCACCTATTGGCTAGAGTAAAGTTGCACAGAGATAGTGCATTATGTGTTCTAATTTCCTCAGCAAAGAAACAGGTAAATTATGTGATTTGAAATAAAAACAGAACCAAAATGACATATGTTGATTAAAAAAGCACCACACATCTTACACACATTATAATACATCAAGTTCAATAGCAATGATAAAATATACAAGGATCATCTGCATAATATTGGTATAATAATATTTTATCTACTATTAATTGAAATATTTTTATAGGTTTTTGTAAATTGTTCATTTGACTTTGAACATTTTCATATCCTTAGGTATTGTGTTAAATTTTATAACTTTCTGAATATTTGTAAATCATCATAATGATAATCATACTATAGAATGATACAATTTTTGTAAGATTTTTAGATATCAAATCTGCTATTTGTACACTTGTCCAGTTATCTGGTTTGCATTTTAATATGTGCTAATGTTTTGTGATTATTGTATATTGTTAACTCGCATGACTGAGATTGCTTACTGTCAAGCACCTTAATCATTATGGAAAGGTGCTATATGAATTATTATTGTTATTATATATTGGCATGATGATGTCATATTACACCCAAATATGGACATGTCACAAAACTTTGTCACTTAAAATTGATAGTGTAGACAAAGCTTTACACAGCAACATTTACAAATACTTAATTATAATTTCAGCTGCAGTACACTCACGTTTACTTCCACCTCACATTGTGAGGATGTATTTCTTTAGAGTTATTATAATAATATTGATAATATATGAGGGAGTTTCTATAGAAATGATTTCTCATAATCCACAAATATAATGCAGAGTGGATGTTGTAGTTGAGGAGTTCCTTTAGCTTGTTTGTGGATGTAATCATGTGTTCGTGTAGAGGTAGTACCTTTTACCTGTCTCTTATACACATCTAGATGTGTATAAGAGACAGGGGGTAGTGTGATGGGAGTCCACACACAAACTGTGATGGGACTGATGTGAGCAAATTTTAGACCTCTAGATGCCAGGAAATGGCTGGGGACCTTTCCCACACTACTGTATAATAATGGCTTTAAAAAAATTTAAAAAATCTGTAGTCTTCTTTTAGCCTTTTTTGAACATTAATTTGTAAAATCGTTGGTAACGTCGGGGCTGTGTTGCGTTCATCGTCAATCGGTGTTTATAACGAAAATTCAAAATGCTTGGTAAAATATGACTAAAAACAGACGACTTAGAAAAAATATAAATTTAAAAAGATTAGCATTAGGAAGTAAATAATACATACATCTATGTGGGTGGGAGAGACATTTCATGGGTGGGGGAGGAAGGGGATTGACGCATGGACAGAGGAGAGCAGAGAAAAAGAAATGTACCCTGAAGTTAATTTGTGAGTGTAAAATGTCTAGTTTTCTCTTTCTGGCTGTCAAAGTACTGAGCTTTTAGGATATTTTGATGGATGCATAAAAGAAATAGTAGGAACGTGACTGGGGATTTAGGGTTGGGGAGGGGTAGGGCAGAGCATAGAGGCTGTCTCATATACACATCTAGATGTGTATAAGAGACAAGTTATACCCTGTTGTTTTTAGAACAGAATCGTTATATTTTTCAGGAGGGTTCTGCACCTAAACTTTAATGGAGTTGCATCAGTGGGGGTAGATTATGGACCCCATTGTTGAGACCTCACTAATGCGGTCAGGAAAGTTCAATGCAATTTTTCGGGATGTCTTACGGTACTCTAAACGACAAAGCTTTGACGGTGCTTCACAGGTCTACTTGCAAAGTAATTAATACACTCTAAGATCTTTAGAACTAATTTTACCAGCAACTGAACACCATTCTTTCTAAAGTACCACCAAAAGACAAACTCATCCTTCTTGGCAATTTCAATGCCAGAGTCTGAAAGAGCTGCCTTCTATTGGAGAATGTGGGGAAATGGGGAAACAAGGCATCGGAAAATTCAGTTCAAATGAGCAGTTTAGTTTAATAGGGGCTTTGTGCAGAACTTGAACTATTTATTACTAACACTCAGTTCTAGCTCCCAAACTGCTTTAAAACTATGTGGATGCATCCTCGTTCCAAACACTGGCACGTCTTTGATTATATCATCACTCACCGATGTGAAAAGAAAGATGTCATTATGACCAAGGCAGCAAGAAATGCTGATGACGGACAACAAACTTCTCATCAGTCGGCTCAAAAATTTCCGTTTATGGTCAACCAATTTTTCCACTTTATGTGCTGGCCACAAAAAATGTTCAACAAATCAAAAATAAAATATAAAGCTGAAGATTCTATGAATTTATCAAAGACAGCCCCTCAGCATCATTGGCTTCTTGAAAAAATTAAGAAATCATGACAAAAGAGATTCTTGTCATACCCTTAAACAAGATTCAACCATATACATTAAGATTTAAGATAAAAAAAAAGCCTTCAAGATCTCAAGCGGGTATGTCAAAGTCGAATAAGAGAAATTCAAAATAGCTGATGGAAGGCTTCTGAGCTGCAACAGTATGCAAACACCAGAGACCTTAGAAAGTTCTTCGCATGTACCAAAGAGCTGTACACCTAACAAAAACTTCAATGGGTACACTGAAGACTTCTTACAACACCAACACCCTCACTGACAGCCAAAGGACGTTCGACCGCTGGAAGGAACACTTCAGCACTCACCTAAATATTGACTCCACTGCTCCAACTCCTCCTCAACCATGGATGTCAAACCCTCCATCTTTCTGAAAATGTAGTGATGCCGTCAAAAATATGAATCCAAAGAAGTCACCAGGTCCAAACGACATTCACCTGGAACTTATGAATGGTGGTTTAAGGCTTTTCAATCTCATCCTGAGAATGTGGGAATTTCAAACAGTACCTGCAGGTTTAAAGAACGTTATCATCACCACATTTGTGGAGACTGTTGTGGCATTTCCCTCTTCTCAATCCTAGGGAAAATCTTTGCCCTTATACTGCTCAACCGCCTCATAGTCATCTTGGAGAAAAAATTGCTGGAATCTCAGTGTAGGTTTCGAACCTGCAGAGGAACAATTGACACGATATTCTGTGCAAGACATTTGCAGGAAAATGCTGAGAACAGAAACCACCCTTCCTTGTCTTTTATGATCACGAAAAGGCTTTCAACACTGTACCACTCATTGCCATGTGGATGGTTCTGAAGCGATTTGTTGCCCTGATCATTTTGTGGCACTTATCCGGGCATTTTACGATTACATGGTTGGACAGGTAACACATCAAAACTACACATCAGAAGAGTTCCCGATCACCAACAACCTAAAACAAGGTTGCGTACTTGCACCAACATTGTTCTCCCTGTATCTTACAGACATGCTCCACGAAATTCCTCCTACCAATCCTGATGTAGGGATCAAGTACCGTTTCAATGAGGGTCTGTATAACCTCTCCAGACTGTCATCACAAAGACTGACTAACAACACTCATGTCACTGAACTGCAGTACGTTGACAACATGCCTCACCTTCTCACTCACCTGAAGAAATGCATGAATCGGTCAATAATTTCACAAATGCATATGTTGAATTCGGCCTTACAATTAACAAGACAAAAATACTTGCGCAGCCCCCAAACTCAACCATTCCAGATTTCAACATCAATGTTCTTAGCAAACCACTGGAACAAGTAGACTTGTTTCCATACCTCGGAAGCATCCTCTCAAGCAATGTCCACTGCATGAATAATACCAGACTGCCACGTCAACTCCTCTACAGTGAACTAAACCACCACCAAAAGAAGACGTTATAAGGACCAACAAGGAGAAACAGACAAAAAATGCACCAACATTGACCCCAAATTTAGTGAACACGCAGAAAACAGAATAATGTGGCGTCATATCGTTAAGAGCATTGCAGATTAATGAAGAGAACAAACAAATTCGTTGAAACATCCAGTTCAGAGAGGCTGATTGTTGTGAAGGATATTCACCAATTACAGTAATTTGTCATTACTTTTAGACTAGGTGCAGTTGAAAATTAGCAGGAATAAGTACAGGAAAATGTATTTTGGCTTTTTCTGAATCAGTATACCATATAATCTCTGACAAAAAATCCTCCTTCCTAGGGCAATTTTGGGCTTAAAAATGCTTATTTTGGACTAAGAAATGTTACAAGAAATTGTCTAAATTGTTACTCTTCACTCTCTTTGATCTGTCTCTTATACACATCTAGATGTGTATAAGAGACAGACTTAGCAATCTCAAAACAATGCTGTACATACAGGGACAAAGAAAACATATATTTACTTAATAATAAACTACTACCTTATAAATGCAATGGAAAACAAAATTTTGCTCTAAAATACGCTATACAATTGTCTTGATGTATTAGGATTAGGGTATTATTAGTATTATTATCATTATTATTATTATTATTATTATTATTATTATTATTATTATTATCATTATTATTATTATTATTATTATTGATATTATTTCTATCATTTATATAGCACCTTTCATTGTAGATACAAAGTGCTCCTTTTCATTCCACATGCTTAAATGTTGCTGGTAATCAGCGCAGGAGCAGGCAACCCTACCAGGTACCCAATTATACTCCTGGGTAGAGAGAAGCAATGCAGATAAATGCCTGCTCAAGGACACAAGTGAAATGTACAGCAAGGGATTGAAACCCTGGCCTCGAGGTTGGGAAACCAAACCGTTGCACTGCGACAAACCGCTTCTATGGGGTGGAGAAACATATTTTACATTTTCAGTCGCTTCTAGATTGTGAAAGTTGACATGAACTTAGATACTTACACTTTACAGTGGTGGCCCCAAAGTTTGTCAACAAGTTGAAAGACAGGGTGGGTCCAACCCCATTGGCTGCCTAGACTCAAGGTCAAGGAGAGTTTTTATGCCTTAGCATGGCCCAAAATTGTGCTTTAAACCAAAATATTAGGATTAGCAATTAAAATAACATTATTAAGATAGGCAAATAATTATTTTGGTGTGAATCTTTCTACACTACATTTTTAATCATCGTTATTAGTATAATTATATTATATTATATAATATTATTGATAGGCTTATATATAGTATATCATTATTATCAATATTATTGTTCAATATTAAAGTTAATATTAGTGTTAGTACTGTACTGCTATTCTTATTATTATTATATTACTATTACACTGATATTATTATCATCATCGATAACCATTCACGAGAATGAGGAGGATGATTCTAATAATCAATCATCATCACCATTTTTATCATCATCATCTTCATTTATCTTCAACATCCTCAACCTTCTCGTTCATCAATCATTATCATCATCATCTTTATCCCCATTATCATCATCCCTAATCATCCTCCTCATGATGAGGAGGAGGATGAGGTGAGAATGGGGATAAGGACAAGAATAAGGGTAGGGAGGATGATTCTAATCTTCAATCATCATTATCATAATCGTTCTTATCAACAACCATATTATTAATTGTAATGGTCATCCTTATTTATGCTCATCATCATTAACCTCGTCATCCTCATCATCAACATCCTCCTCATCAATCATCATTATCATCATCCTTCTCATTATAATCTACCTCACTGCTTTCCTTTTCCACATCCTCAGAATTAACATCCTTTTTTAAATTTTATTTTTATCAGATAGCTGCAGCATAAGCTGAATTGCATGGTATTTACATATATAAAACACAATACAAAAAATAAAAAAAGGCTATAGTAATAATAAAAAATTTATATATATATATAATTGGAACCTTAGCTAATAATTATATTCTAACAATATCAATATAAAAATATAATTACATTTAACATACAAATTATTTTGTTATTAGACATTTTACAAGATATTTTTGAATATCAAAAAACAATTAATCCACATAAAAATAATAAATACTACAAGGATAAAAATTTTGCTTTATTTTAGCTTAAAATTATTCAATTTAGCTGGCATTTACAAATACGAAATACATTTTCAATATAAATGCTGATTATTATTTTTATTATCTACAATTTTGTTTTCATAAGGAAAGTACAAAAAGAAATATGCATAATTTTGAGTAAATCTTATCAATAAGAATTAATATTAAAAAAGCAGATAAAAGGGATAATAAGAACAGAAACACTAATATCAGTTTAAATAAACTATATAAGATAAGAATAATTATATATATATATATATATATGTATGTATATATATATATATATATATATATAAAATGCAAAAGCAATGAAAAAACGGTGTACAATCATTGGAAGTTGACTTGCGGAACACAAATTTATTAAGGTATAACAAAATCAAACGAATATTTCGATAGCTCCTGCTATCTTTATCAACGTTAAATATATATGTATATGTATATATATTTATATATACATATATATATATATATATATAATATATAATATAGAAATAAAATATATAATAATGTATAGTAGGCTACTAATATATAAGAATAACAGTAATAACAATATTAATTGTAATAATAAACTTATAAGTAATAAGCATTAGAATAATACAAATTTACTAAAGACAGAATTGATGGCGCCAGTGAATTGGCTGGGAGGGGTTTGAGGAATTCACGTAGTACAGGCCTAATTAACTTGACTGTATAATTAACGTATTTTGATTACCTGTCTTTAATATTTTGGTTTAAAAGCACAATTTTCGGCCATGTAGTAAGCCATAACAAACCATCCCTGACCTTCAGTGTAGTTGGCTTTGAGTTTGGACCCACACTGTCGGTCCCCATGTCAGCAAATTTCTGGGGTCACCATTCAACAACAGTGGACAATTTCTACATTCACAGCAAAACTAGAAGTGAAAAAAACAAATATGTTTCCCCTACCCAGACGATCCTAAAAGGCCAAAGATTGGATCCAGGTCTTTTAGAGCAAAATTTCAGTATTTTGTTTTCCATTGCCCTTACATTGCAGTAGTTTATTAAATATATATTTTATAGTTTGTTCCTGTATGTATAACATTGTTTTGATTATGCTCTGTACTTTGATAACAATAATATTAATTATTTTCCCTCCAAAATGAATGAACTTGGAATTTGTCGTGATGGCATCATCATTCCTATCCAATTTTTTAACGAGAATGAAAAGTAACTATTAGCCAAGTTCTTGTTACATTTCATATCCATACCATATGTAAAAGTGACTAAAAACAAATATATTTCTCCTACCCCCTTAGTCCAAAATAGGGTCTTTTAGGCCAAAATGTTATTGTGCTAAAAATAACAATTGCTCAAGATCTAGACCTGGGGATTTTTTCCTGACATATAGAATAGAAAAACCAAAAATATATTTTTCTACTTTTTTCCTGCTATAGTTCATTTCAGCAGTTTTACCACTAGGCTAGATAGAAGACTGATGAGCCTATAATTCATCTACACATTTTAATCGATGACAAAGTCATAATTATTAGGTTGCAACATCCCGACCTTGTATTATTTTTTATAATTCACTATTATTATAAAAAAAGCTATTATCTACAAAACTTGATTTTGTATAAATATTATGATAATCTGAACCTGGGAGATAAGACATCCTGTTTTTGCAATGATTTTTACTTTCCGTCTCAGTGATTAGATTAGGTGGCAATAACAACAGAATTTACTGTACCTGTGTCACTTTCACGCACGATGTGAAAGTCTGGTGATGTCCTTTGCTTAAAGCCTATTAAAGTCAGAGCTTTTCAAGGAGCTACTCCCCCAATAGCCACAAAGTAACAAGATTCTCAGTATAGTTACCTTCTTGAAACACCTTTCTGCAGATCTATGACACTTAAGACACACCTATTCCTACTATTGAGCTATTAAATAAGGAGCGTTAGTCTCATGTTCTGGGTTATACATGAATTGGACGGGTCTGCGGGGGCGGGACTACAATTGACAAATGCATTATAGTGAAGCGCTCCGAGTTTACTAACATTACTGTTGTTCTTGTTATTATTTTTGTTATTTTTGTCTAATATTTGAACTTTTGTCATTTGTATATTTTTTCATTTTGTAAATTCAGTCGTTTCATTCATGTACAGCTGACCTATTTTTTATGTTCTCATAACTGAATGAAATAAAATAGAACAATACATTTGCCGAAACATTGTCACAATTATAGTGAAGCGCTCCGAGATTACATGTGTGGAGCACTCTATAAATACCAACATTACTGTTGTTGTTATTATTTTTGTTGTTTTTCTTGTCCTTGTGTTTTTATTGTTACTGCTATTATTACTACTAAAATTTATTTTTAGTGTTATTGTCATTATTTATGCTATTATTATTATTTATTATTATTATTATTATTATTGCTGGTTTTTTTTTTGTATATTGCTACTAAAATAGACAAGTAACCAGTAGAAAAGATTTGTTATTATTTGTATTGATATTATTATTATTATTATTATTATTATTATTATTATTATTATTATTATTATTATTATTATTATTATTAGTGTTATTTTATAATTCAAGTCAATGTTTTATTTCCACTGTTTGAACATGTTTTTATGAATGCTTCTCTTTGTTTAGAGGTTATTTTTTTATAAATTTAAAATATATTGAGAAAATAATTGTACATCTTTATTTATAGGGCATAAACAGTACACGTAATGTTAATATAATTGTTCACATTATCTAGATAGTATTAGAAAAATTTACTATACTATAATGTGTATTATATTATATTATATAACATTGTTTTAAAGTATAAACTGTCATTATTGATATTGGTATAGTGCAGGGCCTTATGTTATTGTGTTCGAAAATCATGTGAATTTATAGCAACAACGTTTTTCTTATTCTGAATTTTATACTGATCAAACAAAAAATTTTGGTGCCATTTTTTTGGAGAAAGTTTACTGGTTGCAATCTTGAAAAACAAAATGGCGGACACACCTGGTGGTATCATTGGAAAGAAAATCATGCACTGAATATTTCTTGCCATTACACTAGTAATTGAGATATTCGCCATTAAACATTTCATTTTCTGCTGCCCTCTATTGATAAAAAATTCATTTTCATTGTCCTTTGTACAAAGTTAGCTGGTTTTCTCGGTGCTAATACTGATATTTTGCTGATTCTTATGTTTGTAGCTAGACTGGCATACTGATGACAAAAGAACTTGGCACATTTTTTATTTTTATTGTTTCTTCTTTATGAAATAATAGAAAATCATGTTTGTAGTGTAGCACCTTCATTGTATTGTTTCCTGTCATTTTATTTTTTCTAGTACACGTCAACACCATAATCAATGCAATTACATATTAGATAAATAAATTATTTTAGCAATACATTCCGACTACTGGGTTAAAATATTCCCTTACAGACACCATGCCTGTATTTCTGTGTCTGCAGTAGCATTCAGGGCCAAAAACAAAATAATTTGATAGAGAGCAAGTATCACAATATGTTAGATTGTAGATAACTGATTTTATGATAACGCTTTTCATTAGTTGATACTACCCCCCGTCGGAGATCTTCCAGTTTAGGGGTTTGAAAAAAATCATTAGACAGAAAAACAAATGGTTACATGAAATATCTCGATATTGAGAGCTATTATGATAATAATACTGTTGGATTGTAGATCACAAATTCACCTAATAATAGGCACTTTCCATCAAAGATTAAAAGTGGTCAAGTGAAATCCATTTACAGTCCATTGTTAGTAGACCTGTGGTCATAGCTCTCAATATCAAGAAATTTCATGTCGCTTGTTATCTTGATTTATCCTCCAACCCCGGACTTCTGGGATGGTGTCTGGTATGGGAGAATAATAAAGTTCTGAATCGATAGAACAAGTGGTTGTCATTGACTATCAGAGTAGTTGACAAGCTTCAACTGTGCAAAACAAAAGGAGGACCCTAGAGAAAAAAAAAATTAATAATAGTGCAAATAATAAGGAAAGAAAACTAACGGTCTCAGACTTAGCAAATGTTAGCTGACCTTATATTTCACTTTCATGTTCCTTGTTTTTGTTTTCTATTTCAGTCTTATCTTTTTGTTTTCTATGATAGTCTCACCTTTTAAGACTTTAAAATGAAAGTTTTAATCATAGATGAATCTGTTATCTACAATCTAATATTTATATTATAATGATCATTGCTCTAATCATAATCAAGCAACCTGCTAAATTATTTTGTTTTGGCCTTGAAGCCTAGATTCAGAAATACCCTGGTACTGTCCGGCAGGGGATAGTTTCATCTTGTAGTGAGGATGTGTAATTAAGATACTTCATTGATTTTAAATGTAATTGCAGCTGTTAGGGTATTAACGTGCACTTGAAGAAATATAATGACAGGCCACTCTTAATCACAATCTGACGTGATTTAAATTTTTTCATGAAAAAAAAAACTTTATTAAATTAAAATTTGTGCCAAGTTCTTTTTTTATCAGTATATCAAACTAGTTACAAACATAAGACTCTACAACGTATCAGTACTAGAACTGAGAAACCACGTAAATTAGTACAAAACGAGTTCTTGTAATCTCGAAAACTCCGATGAGGGCAGTATAATAGAGGCAGTAGAGTATATTGGATCTAACGGCCCTCCATGCAAAAATGATCTATTAATCAGTCAGTCTATCAGCATTTAACCCCTGTCTATCAGTGTTTAACACCTTTGGTATACAGCTTTCAGACGTGGGTTTTTGTAGACACTATTAAAACATGGACATATTAATGGTCCATGATTAAAACATGCATTTGCTTATATACTGTACACAGTGGCATATGTTTATTATATTGGGTTTTTCAGCACGGTTTCATAATTGCCATTAATTACTACCACTAACATGACACAATGTATAAATGGCACGGGTGGTTAACACTGTGTTGTAAGGAACTAAACGCTGTGAGTTTGAATTGCGCCTCGGTGTTTATTTATTTATTTTTATTTTTATTTTTTTTCAAATTAACATTCTAAGATATTTGAGAGCTGTTAGACAAATTGTTCTTTATTTAGTATAAAATTCCGAGTCTGAAAAGCATTGTTGCCATAAATTAACATGAATTGGGCGAACATGAGCCTTTTTTTAACATATACCCCTGCACTACTATCAATGAATAAGAGTATTTAAATAAGAGTATTGTTTATAATCTTTCTATTGTTGTGTTGTATATACAGTACTATCTATTTCATGCGAATTTATAATGATTTTCTGAAATTAAAAGGAGTTTATCCGGTTTATGTATACAATTTGTATCAAAAATTACTTGTGATTGCTGTACATGCATAGCCTTTTCTTTTACATGCCCCTGTACTAGTATTAATAAATATAAGAGTATTAATAAGAGTATTGTTTATAATCTTTCTACTGTTGTGCTGTATATACTATATTTGATGTGAATTTATAATGATTTTTCTGAAATTAATAGTAGTTTATCCGGTTTATGTATACAATTTGTATCAAAAATTACTTGTGATTGCTATACATGCATAGCCTTTTGTTTGACATGCCCTTGTACTAGTATTAATAAATATAAGAGTATTAATAAGAGTATTGTTTATAATCTTTGTACTGTTGTGTTGTATATACTATATTTCATGTGAATTTATAATGATTTTCTGAAATGAAAAGGAGTTTATCCGGTTTATGTATACAATTTGTATCAAAAATTACTTGTGATTGCTGCACATGATAGGCTTTTGTTTGACATGCCCCTGTACTAGTATTAATAAATATAAGAGTATAAATAAGAGTAGGCCTAATTGTTTATAATCTTTGTGATTGTGTACCTGCATAGCCTGTAACAATTAACATGAACATTAATTAAAAGAGAAGCTAGAAAATGTTCAATTCAGGTTATTTCTTGCAACTTTGAGCTCAAGCACCGTTTTCGTCTGATCGGTTGCGTTTTCTGTACGAGGTACCATGTTGTATTGTTTTGAACAATCGAGTAATATACTGTAAAGATGGCTGCTGCATGTGCTTATGACTATAATGCTGTGTGTTTTTGAACGTAAAATTTCTTTTACCGATCACTAAGAAATGTTACAATACAATATTACATCTGAGACGTTAGGCAATTTTACATCAAAAGGCGTGAAAGACAGCGATGACACATAGACCTGTGCCTAAAATTAAAGGCTTGTTACAGTCATAGCCAAAAAAAAAAGACATTTAGCACCATATACAATATTTCTGAATGTTACACTAGAAAATAACATTTTAAAAAACTTTAAAATAACCCTACTTGACAGAAGGGATTTCTTTGATAGTTCAGCGGCAGTGTATGCCTTGCCTGCTAGACAATTTCCGTAGTCCACACAAACACAGTTTGTCGAATCCATTGCCACTTTGTCTAATCTAGTTAACCGCAGTGGAGCTGCCAATCGAGAAGAGTTTCCTCCACCACCAACGTATATGTATTTTCTAAATATTAGAAGGCTCTAAAATCAGATTACTATAATAAGCCTTTAACATTGGCGGATCTTGAGGAGGGGGGTCAGGGGGTCCTTGTTGTTGTTGTTGCTATTGTTACTGTATTATTATTCCCATTATTATAATTATATTTTATTTTCAAAAGTAAAGTGTGTTTTCATGTTCAAGGGCTCATCGATTCATTGAAAAAAGTATACGTATGCAACTATTTAAATTCTTTTTCTGTATGTATACACATAATAAGCCTAGGCCTATTTACTGTAATACGAATGAGAAATTTACCTGACCGTTTTTCGTTAAATTTTGAAGAACTTAAAAGTTATTAAAAGACACCTCAGAAGTCAGGAAAAGCTCATTTCCCGCCATATAGGAGTCAAAATTTTCGTGGGGGAGGTCCCCCCCACCCCCCGGACCACCCTTTTATTTAGGGGATTTGGAAACATTCTGATACCCCCTTGTTTTTCATTTTGTTTTAATGCATCTTACATTTTCAAAAATAGGCATAAAGTGCGTTTTTTTATGCCTATGGGCTCATCGATTCATTGAAAAAAGTATACGTATGCAACTATTTAATTTCTTTCTCTGTATGTATACACACATAATACCGTAAATAAAAAATACTAATGATAGTAATAAAATAATATTATTATTGTTATTATGATTATTACTATTATTATTAGGCCTATATTTATTATTATTTAACATTACAGTATAATAATCATCATCACAAATAAGCAATCCACCAAAACACAAAGTAATCAAAACAATTTTTTTTTCTCATTTAGTGAAAGTTTTCTTGTTTTAAATGTGCAATTAAATGTGTATTTAATATGTTGAAGTTTGTCGTTGATGTCTTGGGTAGCAGAAAATTAGTATTTGATGTATTTGGAATCACCGTTTTGACAGTAGCACATACCATAGGCCCAGACAGCATTTTTCTCTATTTACTATAGGCCTAATCTATAAATTAAGATAGGCCTACATACATTGATCCTTTCTCAGTTGAATGCTTGTGTTTGTATGAATGGTTGGAAGGAGGATAAGCGCATACTACCGACATATTTCACAATGCCAACTCGCATCCGTATTTATTCCAATATCTTTCCTCCCGCTTTAAATAAATGGTTTGCATGAATAAATGCCCCCTAAAAAACTGTGAATAATAATAATAATAATAATAATAATAATAATAATAATAATAATAATATTAATAATAATAATATTAAAAATAATAATAATAATAATATTAATAATAATAACAATAGGCCTATTCTTTTTTTTTCTCTTTCGTGGGAGCAACCCACCTTTATTCTATTTTTTCTAGTATACAATTCATACGGCACTTGTTCTTGTTGTAGGCTATGTATTTACATTCATTGGTTTATACAACATTTTGTTTTCAGTTTAGTCAGCATATGCTAGACATGTTTTATTATTTTCCCTTATTGGTTTTAACATGGAATTGTTTCAATTTATTTAAAAAAAAACAATTTGTTTAAGTATGTACCTATTATACAGATGTATTAAATCTTGAAATGAATTATATGGTATGCTTTTCTCATTGTTTTTTTAATGTTTACCTGATGATGACCTATGGTCGAAAGTACTAGTACAATAAATATTTTATTTTTGAGACAGATACAGAACTTTGACTGTTTGACTTCTTATTTTATATATACAAATCTGTCT
>NW_022705185.1:0-1236 GCF_011630105.1 Anneissia japonica
AGGATGGGGTTAAAAACATCAAGGAATGAGCGATATGGGCATCAATTGGTGGGGGACAGGGACATATGTCTCCCTTCACATTTAAAAGAAGTGGGTGGGATATCTTATAGATTGCCCCCCCCCCCCCACATTTCACCAATCGTCTATACATGTTAACACCACACGTTTCAAAGGGAGTGGAAGAACAAAATTATATTCAAATTTAAGTCTGGGACTGATATTTCCGGTCATAGTCATGATTTTCTTACCTCTGCCCCAACCATGGTGGTAGGGCTGAGGTGATATTCGCCTTCCATCTTTGAAAAGTCATACCTGTGCCCCCTTTATTTTGGATTCCTGAATCCGCCAAGGCTGTATTTTGAAAATGTATTGTGGAAGTAAAATGTTGAAAGTATTCCTTAAAATCAATTAGAATATAACTTAAAAAAAGCTAGGCCTGAACGCCAGGAGTTTTCTGGGGCCTAGACTGGCCACCATCCAGGGACAGTTTAAGCATACAGCCTAAGACTTTATTGAGTGATAAACTAAAATCTCTCTCTGCATCAAATCCACAATCTGAGCTCTTGAATCCTTAATTGGTGTACTGTATCTGACCACTAACTAGAAAAATACAATTACAGGCTCCGAGCCTGAAATGTGCATTCCACCTTTATTTAAATTGTCTACTAGGTGAAAGTCATCTGTTCATTTCTGCTGTTGAAGAATGAGAAATTTGTCATTTTGGGGGTGTGGAAAAAGTGGTATAAAAATGCAAAAATGGAGATTGCAAAAGCCTGTGTGCCTACACTTATTTTATACTTAATTGTACCATATTAATAAAGTATGTGAATATGAAATACTGTATTTGCAGTGTAATTACCATTGTCATGCTGCATTAAGGTTAAGAGATCTGGCAAGTCTGCCGTACAGTCTACAATTCCAATATTGATTATAACCTATTAAATCGCAAATTTGTTTTAGGTTATTTTATCCATCTGCTACTGGTAGGCCTACAGTATCTGCTTCCTTATTGTTTATTACAGTATAACCTTCCTAAAATCAATGTCACAGTACAGTAGTTGGGCCTCTTCTCACGGCTGGTGAAACATTTACTGTCCCAGAATGACTACTCAGACGTAAACCTCACATTCAAGGGGAACAGTACCCAGAACGACGACAACCAACACTTAACAACACCTGTGCTACTGGGGTGTTAATTTTGAATCTAGCTAGTAGAATGTACTGTAATGTACTGGG
>NW_022705186.1:0-206 GCF_011630105.1 Anneissia japonica
GACGACTGGCGTCCTGGTTGCCAGTATTTTGACGGTAATTTTACAGGAAAATTTTTAACAGTGTAGTATTAGTTTAAGGGGATAATCATTATTAAGAAAATGGCTAGTAAGTATGCCAATTTGTTTGTCATAATCATCCGAAGATGAGCAAATTCGTTTAATTCGTAGACACTGACTATAGACAATAGATTTTTTAAGGCTTAAAG
>NW_022705186.1:305-883 GCF_011630105.1 Anneissia japonica
GAATTTTGGAAGGCGAAGTTTCAAAAGTAAATTTAATGTTAGAATGGAAGTTGTTAGCATGTGATTTGAAAGCATTGAGGGTATCTTCACCGTGGGGCCAAATGAAAAAAATATCATCAACATAGCGAGCGTAGTGAAGGGGTTTAAGGTGAAAGGATGAAATAATAGCCGTCTCAATCTCGTGCATAAAAACATTAGCATAGCTAGGTGCCAATTTCGTGCCCATAGCGGTCCCCTTAATTTGAAGATAGTGACTGTTGTTAAAAGTGAAATGGTTATGCGTAAGAATGAATTTAGTAATGGCAATGATATCATTAATATGTTCGGCTGGCACACGTTGTTTAGAAAGGAAATTACCAGGGGGAATGATATTGAGCTGTTTGGATAAATTAAAAATTTCAATAGGCTTAAGTGCGCTGACATTGTAGTTAGTATTAGACAGTGATTTTAATTTATTATCAATAAGTTTAGGCAGTTTGTGGATTTTTGGGAGGGTATAAAACAAGCCAGGCTACAATATCAGATTGATTATATAATTCTAATTCATTGATAACAACACTAAGATCGTCTCTATACAT
>NW_022705187.1:0-603 GCF_011630105.1 Anneissia japonica
TTATTTGCGGGTTTTTCAACTTCTTCAGTTGTAATTGGTTCACTTAATGGTACGTTTTGGTGGTCCAATGAACGGCTCAATGTGAGTAACACTTTCAGGGTTAAATTTAGTTTCGAAGTAGTCTTTAATAATTTCTGCTTTTTTGTATCAGATGACTACAAATGAACCATCTTCGTTTTTCACATAGATTTTTTTGTTGGTTTTATCATTTGTCAATGTTCTTAGTGCTTTAAACATGTTCCTACTTTCATCTGTATTAATACTGTTTGCCAGTTGATCGGCTTCCATACTATTAAGTTGTTTAATGGGTTTTCTGATTGGTCTTTTACAAGAATTGATTTCTTTACGTAATGAGCTTCTATTTTTTTTATTCGTTTGAATTTTTAGATATTTTAATAACTTTTGTCTTATTTCAGACAGGTGCACGATTACTTGATCATCAAACTTAGTCTTTTGTTTGTTATTTTGTGTAAAACCTATAGTCGAATTTTTTTTATGAATAATAAAGCCGATACCTCTTTGCCACATATTGTTTTGCTTGAAAATAATTAATCTGTTTCCCGATGATAACTAAATGTCTTCGTTATTTTTACATTTAGTTTC
>NW_022705188.1:0-563 GCF_011630105.1 Anneissia japonica
ATTATTATTATTATTATTATTATTATTATTATTATTATTATTATTATTATTATTATTATTATTATATGGACGAGTCTAGGGCTTCTTTGTTCCTCTAATTTTTTTTTCTCGATTCTGTATTTTCTTTATGTTGAATTTGAAAGTCATGAAAATATATATACTTTTTGTGAACATTTTGATTGCTCCATTTCTGCCTTCATTTTTACTTTGATTATTTATTTTTTTTCAATTATCCAAACCTCTGATAAAGGCCACGAAAACCCCAGTACTAAAACTGGTCGTTAATTGGAGGGAGACCTATATAAACTTTTTTTAAATTGTCCAATCGTTTTCATAATTACTCATTTCAAAAAAAAGAAAAAATAGATATACGATACTACATGAACAAAGTAACAAAGTATGCCTCACTAGTGGGTCGCATAAGTTGTCTCAAAGTATGTTGTGCTTTTGAACAAAAAGTCCCGCTTTCCGGATCGAAAATGAGAAAGAGTGCTACATTAGGAGGGAACTTTTGTTTTCTAGACGCACAAACATAACCTCTCAGGCGTTTCGGGCGATCAATA
>NW_022705189.1:0-730 GCF_011630105.1 Anneissia japonica
TTTCCCCTAATTAACAAAGAATCATAAACAGATAATTCACATTGGTTAACATAATATGGTTTCATTTCATCTGTTACCAATCTAGGCCGCTTTCCTGTCTTTTTTAAATATTAATTACATTTGATAGAATAGGGTCTTTATTAGTTTCTATTTTAAAATCATCAATAGTCAATGCATCAAGTTCTGAAGTACACATATGCACAACCTGTCTAATATAGTCCTCTGCAATAGTGTTCGAGTCTGAGCATGTCAATGGAAGGCGTGACAATGAGTCTGCAATGTTCTGTTTCCTGGTATGTGCTCAATGTGAAATTCATATCCTAGCAATCTCCATCAAAAACGTAGTATTCTAGCTGGTAGTTGGGAATTAGCTTTTGGACCAAACATGTATATTAATGGTTTATGGTCCACTTTAACCTTGAATTTCTGTCCCCATAAGTAAACATGAAAATGTTCAATTCCCCATACACAACCTAATGCCTCTCTTTCAACTTGTGATTAACTGCGTTCAGTTTTGGTTAATGAGTGGCTAGCATAAGCGACTGGTCTGAGTTCACCTTCCGTCTGTTCCTGTAGCAAAATAGCTCCTAAACCAACTGGAGTTGCATCTGTAATCACAGTAGTTGGTGCATTCATACAATAGTATGCAAGACAAGGTTCAGTACTAAGACTCACTTTAAGATCATTAAACGCTTTGTCACATCGCTGCTCCCAATTCCATGGTATTTTA
>NW_022705189.1:800-1189 GCF_011630105.1 Anneissia japonica
TAATACACATTTGTTTTTGTTCAATTTCAAATCACTTGCTCGACATCGGTTGAAAACGCTCTTTAAACGTTGTTCAAGTTCTGCTACTGTTGATCCATGAACAATAATATCGTCCATATACCAGACTACACCATCTAAACCGCGCGAGACCATGTACAAGTTTCAATCCCTGTGGCATACGGTCGACGGTTGCGAGGGATTCGAAACTTGGTATCAGGTCGTAGGTTACGGCTTTCACCGACTCATCGGAAACGTGTTCTGCGACCGTCTCCGATGGTATCGCTCGATCACGTTCACGCGGTACGTCGTTTACTATCCGATCACGTACCTGGTCTGGCAACCGATTCACGGCGACTGCTCACCGACCTACGAGGACGACGTCTGCTTCG
>NW_022705190.1:0-1929 GCF_011630105.1 Anneissia japonica
TTTTTTTTTTTTTTTTTTGTGGGTTTTTGTGTCTTTACAATCTCTAGATTATCATTAAAAAGGTATTGTATAAGAGGGAAAAAAATACGGAATGTTATTTCTTGACATACGTATAATATTCCTCGTATCCTTGTATTCATAGCCACATATGTCCCACGTGTTATAAAGAATAGTGTGTGTCGGAGACGGAGAACGATCAAACATAGGCCTAACGCATTTTAATGAATATTTCGTCTTCTTCCTAACTGACTTCATCAGACTGCTGAGTGTTATAATGTTAGGTTTTCATACTAAATAAATGAAAAATATAAGATTAATAAAACTGAACACTAAATAAATCCTAAGGAATTCACTGCGTAAAGCCGGTTTTCCACTAGGCGAATTTATTCGCGCGAATTTAAAGCGTCGGTTCGCTTCCTGAGCTCTGATTGGTTGCGCATATTTTTCGCTTCTCAAAAAGTAGAAACATTTCGGTTTAAAGCTGGTTTTCCACTAGACGAATTTATTCGCGCGAATCAAAGCAAAAACTTCGATAGTGATGTGCTCATGAACCGAGGCTTTCGATTCGTGCGAATAAAAAGCCGGTTTTCCATTAGGCGAATTTATTCGTGCGTCGTTCATGCACATGCGCATTCACATTTCTATCGGGTTTTTTGCGAAGCGAAAAAATGCGCATGCAATCAGAGCTCAGAAAGCGTACGGTACCAAAGATTTGATTCGGGCGAATAAATTCGCCTAGTGGAAAACAGGCTTAACTGATGAATATTATACAAATACCATAAAAACACTTGCTGGTCCAAAGCGAATAGAAAAATATCGTTTCATTTCTTCTATAACATGGCTATTTATTGAACCTACCGGCAGTTTTTTTCTTCTACCAAACAGTGATGAATATCTTAATAGTACAATAGACACACCGAATGATGGCACTTTGGAGAGACGAAAACGCAATGCACCCCACGGCAAGTTGAGAGTGTGCTCTAGCGAACATCTCTATGTGGCATATTCTACTGGTTTTAAAGCTAGTTACATTAAAGAACCTGTCGCTATTATTGCTCAGGTAAAAACTTTCAATGGTCATTGGCGGTACATGAGTTTTTTGTTTTTTTTGTAATTATATTTCTGAACTTCAATGTTCCTTTTTTTTGTCTTTTTTTATATATGAATTTCTTGATCTATGCAACATAATTTTTGTAATTTTTTATTCTGAATTTGAATTTTTAAAATATATTCTATATTATTTTTATATAATCATTTTTTAATGCGTGTGCAATTTTTAATATTTACTTTTTTATTTTAGTCAAATGATGCATTTACATTTGTAATAAAAAAAAAATTGAATTGAATTGAATTGATGACAAATTGAGAAAATAACCCAACTATTAAGTGCAACATCCAATTATGTTGATATTTTATTACTATTCTTTTAAGGGACATATCATACAAAAAATAGAAGAAGACGTGTGTAACCCCGATGAATCCTGCTTCTTCCTTAATGATTGCATGTGTAACAACGAAGAACGACTGGCCCACGTTATCGTTATCACAAGAGATGGATTTATTTCCTCCACAGTCAAAGTTCGGGCTTGTGTAGCAAGACGACAGTAGCAGGCCCGTAGCGTGACTTAATTTGTGGGAGGTTCGTTTCAGTGGAAAGTGGACCCTTTGGCTTGTATGATCTCCGATACTCTGGAGAATAAATCTACCAATATAAATTTTTCGTTACGGGTCTGAGTATACTGTATCTAAACAATATTCAAGGTCCTTTTACATTATGACGAAAATATATAAACTTTGAAACAAGCAAATATTTAAAATTATGAAATAATTGTCAAGTGATTAACAGGATGCTCGTAGCTCGTTATCATCGTCGTCGTCACTGCAATTGTCGCCGTTATTTTCACCCATGATTATGACGGAATGAAATAT
>NW_022705191.1:0-513 GCF_011630105.1 Anneissia japonica
CAAATGCATATTTTCTAAAAAAAGTCATTTTTAGTGAAATTTTGCCGGGAATGGGGCTTTAAAATGAAATTTATTCCGATATTATGAATCCGATTATCCGATAAAGTGAATCCGATTGGTGGGTGTGCAATGAGTAAATTAGAAAAATTAAGTGACCCTAAAGGCCAACTCAGACAGCGTCGGCCGACGCAGCCCTACCCGATTTATCGTCGGGGACAGTCTTAAGCCGTCGTGAGAAATATTAAACACGTTTAATATTCTACTACGCGACTGCCCCCGACGCACACCATCGCGTCTGCGTTCAACTCACACAGACCCGACGCGACAACAAATCGCGTCGGGCTGCGTCGGCCGACGCTGTCTGAATTGGCCTTTAGGCTTATGATGAATAGGATCATGAATTGATGACTTAAAACTAGAGCAGCCACTCCATAAAGTGTATAATGGGCGAAAATGCAGCATCCTCCTCGTGGGCCGCAATGTGTGCTTGGCTTAAACGTCACAGTCAACTGC
>NW_022705192.1:0-801 GCF_011630105.1 Anneissia japonica
GTAACAAGCAACTCTATTTTTTTATATAGGCCTACTGAAAGATTCATTATTTAAGTTAATACAAGACAAAACTAAATGTTTTATATATTATAATAATAAGTACATAATTCTTTGTAAATTACTTTTTAGGCCTATAAAATAGCTGGTTTTTTTTAAATAATAATAAATGTGTTGAGTATATTGATATTGATTGTGCGATGAGGTTTTTTTTTTTGTCTTTCCGTGTGATTAAAACATGCTAATTATCAGAAAATATTTTCCAATTTTATTATATTACCACCTTTTATTACTAGATCTTTTTCAAAACATAACTGCTTTTATAATAGACCCATTAAACACAAAAACTGCTCTGGCTTCGGGGGCTTTTCCCCGACCCCACCGGGGCCCTTAGGCAGTCCCCTGGACCCCACGCTCAGAGAACCCCACGCTCAGAGAACCCCACGCTCAGAGAACCCCACGCTCAGAGAACCCCCCCTTGAAATGACCTGGCTACGGCCTGATCTGTGGCCTGATTTTGGCAAAATACATGTTTGTTTTAGATTTTATGTCCTAAATGTTAATTTCGGAAATGCCATTTCTCAAATTTGTACTTGAGTGAAAAGAAGACAACCCGATTTTTTAGAAAATTTCTGTCGTTTACGGAGGGCAACACAACATATTATTTTTTGGCCTTATGTTACTAGACCAGGCTATAATTGAGATAGGTGCCACTTGGAGAGGTAGAAATTCTCATATAGTTTTTCTAGACCAGTTTTTTATGGGGAATCAGATTATATGAGGTAAAAGGGATGTAACATGAGG
>NW_022705193.1:0-932 GCF_011630105.1 Anneissia japonica
ATAGTGTTCTAAAGTCTACTCCGTTTCCTGTTTTTCTTTCTTCTTTATATATATATATATATATAAATATATATGTGTATATATATATATATATATAAATGTATATATATATATATGTGTAAAATCAAAACAAGATGACGCTTGGCTACAAATTCAACATTTTATTGCACTACAGGCTGTTTCATGAGGTACTTCCTCAATCATCAGGTGCTAGGCTCTGAATGAGACTGCAGAATAACAATCATGCATGGTGGAACTGTTAATTGCTGTATAGATTATATTGTTATATAGTTTATTGGTAAACAGGTTAATTAGTATACTCATTATTATTCATAGAGGTGATTAGAAGCTCTGTATAGTATAGGCCTATGTATATTGGTACCGCAGTAGAAATTTTCTTCTATGCCTACATGCACTAATCAATTCATTCCTACGGTTAAGTGAGCTTAATTCAGGGTTACATGCACAGTATATATATGTGTATGTATATATATATGTGTATATATATATGTGTATATATACATATATGTGTATATAGTATATATATAGAGAGAGAGAGGGAGGGAGAGAGAGAGAGAGAGAGAGAGAGAGAGAGAGAGAGCAACCTATGTGAACATGTGAACGTGCTTCCAAAGCCCACTCACAATATCCATAAAGGAAATTATTATTTTGTGAACGCCAATTCGCCGAAAACAATACCGTATTCTGTTAATCATTGTGAATGTAGGCTGTAGGGTATTAATTGTTACCAGAAGTATGAGATGTTGATGGTGTTATGAATTCAAATACTTAATGCTTGTAGTTGTATTGTGAGCCTTAAGGTATTATTTCTAACCCTCTCCATTGTTAAGGTTTCCCCTATGGTAGTATATAGTCGTATAAGCGCGTGAAAATTTCCTTAAGCGCCCCGTTTAAATAAGCGCCCCTAAATA
>NW_022705194.1:0-545 GCF_011630105.1 Anneissia japonica
TTATGGATGACCACTATTACATAATTTGTTTGCGCGTTTCAGCTATGCCATAGTAGACAAAGAATTATTGGTCAGGAACTTCATCCACAAACTCACAGACAAGTTTTAAACTTTTCAAGTTTTATTAACAACAAAATGATTTTGATTAGGTTCCTCAATTATTTAAGAATGAGGCAATTGAGTTCCTGACAATTTCACCTGATTCTAAAGGTGGTTGCCTACACAACTGTTCATTGGGATCATCCAATTGAACACCTTCATAAAGATGACACATAAACGGGACATTGTTGATTTCACAAACGTTGTGCAAAATGCAGCACGTCTGTACAATTGAGCGGAGATTAATAATTTCATGCTCATTTTCTTTTAGAAGCAGTCTCCATCGACCCTTCAACCGTCCAAAAGCTTTTTCAACAGTCATTCTAGTTGAAGAATGCTTAAAATTAAATGAAGATTTTTGCCTGTTCAGGTTTCCTCTTCCAATGTATGGTCTTATTAAGTTAGGGAGTAGAGGATAGGCTGGATCACCTAATATCAGGAGGCCA
>NW_022705195.1:0-1132 GCF_011630105.1 Anneissia japonica
ATATAATGCCAATTGGAGCGACAAAAATCGCAAAGATAAAGAGAATCATTGAGAACTTTTACTTAAAACCACCACTCAATATTAGGAACGTTCTCCCATTACACTAAAACCAATGGCATTCCAAATTATTCTGGATTGATCATTTGGCTTATTTATTGAGGCATGCCTCTAAAGTTTAGTTTTGTCCTTCCTGTTTATTTGTTTTGGCTTTTTATTCTAATCTCACCTAGCCTATTATTAGATTGTTTAATAGTAAGGGATGAGAGCCAAACTGGAACACAATATTCAACACATGGGCGGACATTTGTATAAACCTTGACTAAATCATCCTTAGGAACTCCAGACTTTTTGAGTCGACGGAGCATATGAATCCTGCGGCTCCCTTTTAAAACAATCTCCAGGATGTGGGTCTCCCCCTTAAGATTATTCTGGACCATAACTCCAACGATTTTCGCCTCAATAACAATATCTAAGGAGATATGATCAAGTGAAATTACAGGTGGGTTAGGAAGGGGTTTAAGAAAGCAAACCTGCATTGTCTTGCATTTGGTAGGGTTTAAATTAAATGCTAGTATCACTCCACTCAACAAGGTCATTTACATGGGTTTGCATAAGTGATGGTTCATTCTTATTATGCACCTCGACCAAGCTGATGTCATCAACATACATAAAGTAATTCAAACCATTACTATAATTACATGCACTGTTAATGGTAGCAAGAAAAATAATAGGGCCTAATTTGGTGCCTTGTGGCACACCACATTGAACAGTTTGCCAATCAGACAACTTGGAATGATAACGTACCCTCTGTCTTCTAGACGACAGAAAACCAATTATCCAAGGTATGATTTCAGGCCTAATTCCCAAAGATAACAGATTGTTTACAGCGAAGGTTTATGATCGAAGGCTTTAGAAACGTCGGTAAAAACAATGAAAAAAACGGTGTACAATCATTGAATGTTGACTTGCGGAACACAAATTTATTCAACTATAACAAACTTTAACGTTGATAAAGATAGCAGGCTCTATCGAAATATCCGTTTGATTTTGTTATAGTTGAATAAATTTGTGTTCCGCAAGTCAACTTTCAACGATTATACACCGTTTTTTCATTGTTTTTACATTTTATTTC
>NW_022705196.1:0-545 GCF_011630105.1 Anneissia japonica
CACGGCCTATTGGTATGGTCTATGACTGGTCTAAGTTTACACAGAATATTTACAATGTGCAAACTACAACAAATTCTAAACTATTATATATTATTACTGTATAGACGAACCTCTCTCCATCGTGCTATTATTTACCCATAGCCTCCGTGCCCACAGCCGATGCAAAATCAAGAAGTACTCCGCATGGGCGACGATCATTCGTTTAACTGTGTGCTTGTTGCGCAAATGGATTTATGCTTTGGGCTGAATGGCTATGCACGCTCCAGGGTTTTAGCATTGTGAACCAGCCGCCGCACTGCTGCCAGCCTTTGATCGCGAGTCCGCAATACACGAACGAACGTATAAGACGTGATTCTTTTCTGTGCTGCATATAACTGATGAAACACTTTCAGAAGCGTCATAAATTATATAAATTTTCTATTCTATGCTATTTTATTCAAACAGATAAATTACAAGCGCAAAGGATGGGTATGATTTAAACAAATAAAACAACAAACACATTAGACGGACATGAACGAATTTATGAACGATATGACGGACAAGAT
>NW_022705196.1:585-831 GCF_011630105.1 Anneissia japonica
ATGAAAAAATTCATAAAGGAACGAACGTATAAGACGGACATGATTTAAACAATAGAACAAAGCCAACATAAGACTGACATTTCTCAAACAAATAACAAACGTATCGGACGGACATAGACAAATGATACAGTGTAGACGAATGAATAATTTTGTAATGAACAAAATATTTATGAACAAAAATAAAACAAATATGAAACCAATGGACGGTTTTACAAATGAACATGTACCGGTACGCATGTAAAATGT
>NW_022705197.1:0-531 GCF_011630105.1 Anneissia japonica
AATTGAAAAGAAAAATTTAGGAAAATTTAACAAAGGATTTAAGCCCCTATCGCACTGGACTTAATTTTGTCAAATTAACCGAGTCACTGGCTAAATTGACCCAAAAAAATCCAATCCGAACGTCAGTTACAATTCCCTCAGGGTTAAATTAACCAAGCCGAATGGTTAATTTTACCGACATCAGCCTGCCTAGTAAAACTTACCACGGTCTCGGTTAAACTGACCACGCTGGTCAAGAAGTCCAATCCGAACATGCAACACGGTTAAAACTTCTTCCATGTTGACACCGCTCGAACAAAACCGGAAGTTGAAGTCACAAACTACTGTAGTGCCCTCAATAATATTTTTTATACACAAGGTTAAATCTTGGTAAAACTATGGTAAAACTAACTGCGTGAATAATCCAAGTGCGAACAATGGTGAAATGTACCCATGACTTTGGTTAAAGTTACCCTGGTTAAATTTACCATTTTTTAAATCCAGTGCGAACAAGGCTTTAATTACAAAAATAGAGAGACAAATTAATTCAGA
>NW_022705198.1:0-834 GCF_011630105.1 Anneissia japonica
AAAAAAAAAAAAAAAAAAACATTCTATGATTTGATTTAATTAGTCAGCAGCTCATTATTGTGCATGTCAAGGTTTGAATTAAAAGCAGAGTTTATGTTGTCCAGATTACACCATGAAGTTGAGGTTGGTTTAATGGAAAATGAAGTTAATTGAATTTTTTGTTGTAGAAGTAAAAATAGATTCTCTCCTGCTGTATTGTCTCGTTCCTCATCTTCTTGTCATTTGCATTGTGTTGCTGTGGAACAGGTAGCACGGGAGAGGTTGCAAGACCAACAGAAAATTAAGTACATTAAGAATTTTGAGACATTAATAATTACGGTAATCAGAATGTGTTTTACAAGATTTTGTGAGCTGACAATTAACTCTAAGGAAAAATTACAGGGAAGTTACAAAATCACAGGTAGCCCAGGAATTATATGCATATCCCTTCATCTTTAACAGTTGTACCACTCCTCTTTGATCATGATGGAAGTCATAACACACAAATAATATTACATACGTTTTTCAGATTTTATTAAAACACTTAAGAGAATATGGTCAGTATAATATTAAAATACTTAAAATATTCAAGTGAAAAAAATATTCAGGTTGTGTTAGTACAAGAATATGTAATATTTTTTATAATAATAAAAATAAGATCCGAGATTTACATTTGGTAAAATTTACACTCAAATCCAGTGATAACATCTTTAGTCACATGAATGTTGATAATTATTTCTTATTGACCCCAAAATAGTACTTTGTGATGGTAAAGACGAGGGAAATCACACAATGTTGCTCACCAAGTATAGACAATAAATGATGAATACTATACTCACAAGGATGAATCTAAGT
>NW_022705199.1:0-534 GCF_011630105.1 Anneissia japonica
GAAATTCCACCACAAGGCTTAACTGATGCAAGAAAAAAATATCTGTACGATGAAATTCGTGAATTATGTAGAGAAGGTACGAGAGACCTTGTGTGCCCAGACCCACAGTAAATAGGGGAATTGTGTAATTAATTTAAATTTCAACACTTAAATTAAAAGTAAATAAAATAGCATTAATGCAGATCACTATTCTACTGTATATTAAAATAGTCTGCCAGTAATTTTTATACTGATTAAGACTGCTTCCAAGATGCGACTGGCATTAGTGGGAGGAAAAACTACTGTACAAATTAAAATTATGATAAAAATATGTTTCATAAACTAATTATTGTTGAAAATTTATTTAAGTTACTGTACAGATTAAAACTAAAACGTAGTAGACCTATTATTATAAATCAAGCATCTGTCTGATTTTAATACATTATTAAAAATTAATAAAGCATATAGTATTGTGCAGTCCTCTATAATGTTATCACTATCCAATGTATTTTTATGGTTTTTTAAATAAAATGACATAAGTACTGTGTGTATACA
>NW_022705200.1:0-827 GCF_011630105.1 Anneissia japonica
GCCGTTGCACTAAACGTGATTTCTTTTCGCTACACTAATAAGCGCCCTTGCACTAAACGTTATTTTTTTCACTAAGCGCTGCTGACGAATAAGCGCCGAGGCACTAAATGTGATTTTTTGTTTTCGCTAAGAACAACACCAATGCTCTTGAATATGGATGAGCAAAGAAATAGTTAATATAATTGAAAAAAATATGAGAGCCTATACCTGACATCAGTTGAGTAAAGTTCGCAAGTAAACGTGTATATCAATGAAAATGTAGAAGTCACAAAAAAGCGTCCTGCCATAGAGAGGGCGGTTCGTAATTCCTCCATATGAGTAGCTAGGTAAACATAAAATGATAATTTAAAAAAAAAAACCCATAAAGGTTCATATTTATTACCGTAATATACTACATATATTCCTACATAATAGGCCTATGTAGGCCTATTTAATAAAAATTTCTCCCCTGAAGAAGAAATAGTGTTGTTCAAAAGCTTTGATTCTTTTTCCAGATTTCATATATAATAAACACTGAATGGCTATAAAACTGGAAGGCTGCATTGGCAAACAAGATAGTAAATTACAAAAAACACTTGGGAGATGTAATATGATGCCAGAAGTATTTATTAAATCAATGAGCCCACGTGTTCGGTTGTCAACATTTGTCAATAGACATGGCCTATATAATCAAGGAAATCATAAAGGATAAGAGGGCTCAAATAGGATGAATGAATAATGTACTAACTATACAATAATAATCTCCCAAAAATCTGGTAAATAAATAAATATATTTATTTTTTTATTTATTGCACATCGAACAGTGTAAACACCAATTACAGGATGGA
>NW_022705201.1:0-783 GCF_011630105.1 Anneissia japonica
TGAAACCTTGACTAGCGTAAGCTATTTGTTTTAATCCCTTTTTGCATTGACAAAACATGAATGAATGAATGAAAAAAAAATAACATAACCTGGTTCTGGCAGCCATTTTAGAACTTGAATTTATATTGTATTATCACAATGAAGATTTTATGGTAGTTATGTAGATCGATATTCAATTGGATTCCTGAACTAAAACAGATGTGGACCCCAAAGTCATGGTATAATTAGGACACTCGCAGTCATTTTAATACTGAAAATGTTATTTCCACCGTATTATTCTACATGTACGCTTAATTAAGAATTGCTTAATCTTTAGCATCACTATTTCAATACCCACACATTTTCAAAATGTGGCGAAAGGTCAAAAGGCCAGGGTCAAAGGACATATCTATAGTGTCGTCATATCTCCGCAACCACTGGTGGTAGAGAGTTAAATTTGGTGCCTCTTTGTTCAGAAAATTCATGTTTCTATTTGCTCTAATGGAACATTTTGGTAAAAAAAAAAGACTGGAAATGTTGTTTCTAACCTTTGACAAGTTTCAAGGTCATAGCAATAGGGTCATTATATCTCCGCAACTACTGGTGGTAAAGAGTTAATTGTGGTGTCAATATGATAGTAATTGTTATTGTCGTGATGGAATAACAGACAATAATTGGATATGCGTCAGGAGAAACATGTATAGGTGTAATTTTTGCCTTGGGTCTACATACCTTGTTGTCATATTTTTTTTTGTTTCAACTACTGATATATAATTTGAAGAACACACGTGGATTTACAATGAC
>NW_022705202.1:0-1173 GCF_011630105.1 Anneissia japonica
GGTGATTGGCTGTTGAATTTTCCGCCTGTGAATCGTCATCGACTGCCTAGAGCTAGAGAAAAACTGTTTAATCCTTTTGCTATACGGTTTAATTGTGTTTAAGTGGTTTATTTAAAAAAGTACGAAGTTACCCAAAATTAAAAAAGTGTTGCGTCTGAATCTGGGAGGCATTTGGAGCAAGTGGCTATATGTGGCTTCTCAAGCTATTGCGCGTGCCAGAGACCACATCAGGCATAGGCCTAGGCCTTCTACTACTACTGCTGCCAGTGCTACGAGTAGGCCTACAGGGGCGGATTTAGGGGGGCCGGCCCGGCCCCGGCCCCCCCTTTTGGGAGGTAAAAAAAAGAAAAAAAAGAGAGAAAAAGAAAAAACTGATAGCCCAGAATGCCTCAAATGTTATGTTCGTGCGTCTAGAACACAAAAATTTCGCGGGGGCATGCCCCAGACCCCCTACGATAGTGTTGTCTCAATCGGCCCAACTTTCGGCCCCCGCTTCCGGCCCCCCTTTTGGACGTTTCTGGATCCGCCCCTGGCCTAGTAGTAGTAGTAGGCCTACTACCACCACGTCTTCTAGGCCTAGGCCTAGTAGTAGTACTACCACCGCGCCTGCTGGACATCATTTAGCTAGCACTGGCGGCAGTAGTACTGACAGTGGTACTAGCTGGTCTAGTAGGGAGGCCTATATCTGCAACAACTGATGAAGGGGAGGATTCTTTTGACACTTCAGCACCTTTAGGAGGGTGTATACGTAGTAGTTGAAACAGCGTTTTTCCTTGTTCATCTGCCGCTCTAGGCCTAGGCCTAGACCTACCCCTATTGTTCCCCTCTACCACCCTCCTCAGTTCGTCCACATGGTCAATCATATCTTGTATTGATTGTACCACTTCCTCCAATGACTGTTGGTCTAGCGTCGCAGAAATCCTATTTACATTACGAATACATGTTCTTAAATTATTCTGTAATTGATTATAATCAGTGTTTCCCTGTTCTAATGCTGCAGTAACATTACAAGTACATCATCAGAATGATCAGACGCCATTTTTATTAAATTTGAACGACCGTTTTGATGATTTGTTTTTTACCGGGCAAGTACGACCGGAAAAAGCATATCAGCCAATCACAGTTACTTAATGAAAATACACCATAACTGTAATTCAATCAACTGTGGCTGAC
>NW_022705203.1:0-718 GCF_011630105.1 Anneissia japonica
TGATGATGATGAATTTTACTATATAAAAGTGTCATTTCCGGCCATTTCGAGAGGTACTATTTCCTTAAATTTTCTTACATCAGCCCCAGCCATGTTGGGGCTGAGGTGGTTGTGAAATCACGTTTCTGAAGTAGCCCTATGTAAAGTACATACTCAAAGACAATGTTTTTAAGCTTTTTTTCTATGTTTTTTTTTTATGGTATATCACACACACATTAATAAGAATAAGATCTCTATGGTTGTCAAAAATCCCTGATAAAAGATCATGAGAATTTCTTTTGGCGCTTCATTTTGACTAATGGTGATGTGATGATGATGAATTTTACTAAAAGTGTCATTTCTGGCCATCTAGAGGTACTATTTCCTCAAATTTTCTCACCTCAGCTCCAACCATTGTGGGGCTGGGGTGGGTGTCGACTTACAAAATGTCCTCTCCCTCCACCTTTCAAAACAGATCTGTGCTCTTCCCTGGGTATGGGCATTAAACTCCATCGAGTCGGCTCCTGATGTATGTCTTAGTGACTGCTGTTTGTTTTTAGGATGTGATCTGGTTTTTCAGAGTCGGCTCCTGGTGTATGTCTTAGTGACTGCTGTTTTTTTTTAGGATGTGATCTGGTTTTTCATGTCCATTTTTCGTGATTATGACTATTCTGAATAAAGAATGTTTCGAGCAGAGGTGGATTCAAGGCACCCCCCCCCCCCTTCATTTTTTTAACGA
>NW_022705204.1:0-796 GCF_011630105.1 Anneissia japonica
ATTTGAAAGTACTTGGTATTTACACTTTTCTCTTTGATGAAATGTTAAAATTTTAAACCCATTACATTATAAGCACATGGTTATTTTCACAGTTTTTCCCACTGGAGAAGTGTTTGAATATTCATTGTTGTACCAGTGGCGACAAGTGCATGGTATTGCTTTTCCCACTGGAGAAGTGTTGAATAGCCATTGTAGTACCAGTAGCAACGAGTGTTTGGTATTCATGCTTTTCCCACTGAAGTGTTCGAATAGTCATTGTTGTACCAGTAACGACAAGTGCGTAGTATTCACGCTTTTCCTACTGGAGAAGTGTTGAATAGCCATTGTAGTACAGTACCAGTAGCGACGAGTATTTGGTATTCATGCTTTTCCCAATGGAGAAATGTTGAATTATCATAATATTACCAGTAACAACAAGTGCGTGGTATTCACACTTTTCCCACTGGAGAAGTGTTGAGTAGTCATCGTTGGACCATTAGCGATTAGTGTTTGTTATTCTCGCTTTTCCCACTGGAGAAGTGTTGAATAGTCATTACACACCAGTAGCGACAAGCACTTGTTCACAACACTGTTCTCAATGATGCAGGTTTTAGTTTTCATTACTGGTATTGACATAATAACATGGTTTTAATTTTAACTGATCTCCAAGATGTCGTATGTAATATATAACATCACATGTATAAATGAGATTAAAATATGAAAAAAGGAAATTCATTGTTTTGTTGTTATTTAAAATGCTTGAAAAGAATGTGTGGTGATGTTATGCATAATGGTAGAAACTGGCGTACAACGGTGA
>NW_022705206.1:0-725 GCF_011630105.1 Anneissia japonica
GTAGGTGGTGGTACACTAGCTTTGGGTCTTTCTTTTCCACGCAGGCCGTAAGTAACGTAGCATGAGACTCAGGGGGTGTAAACTTTGTTGCATGATTATTTTGGAAGTTTGAAGAGCATTGTTTTACATTCAAGCCCTAGCCTTACTACTACTACTACTAGGCCGTAACACTACTAGGCCTAGTTAAGCTAGAGAGTAGTCTTAGCGGCTGAGTTAGGCTTATATAAATAGTATAGCCTATGGGTGCAGGTCAACTCGGCCACAAGTCAACTCGGCCACAAAAATTTCGGCTTCTGCCAACTCGGCCACAAGTCAACTCGGCCACAAATCAACTCGGCCACAAGTTATTTTAATGTATATCTAAGTTTTTGCATCCTTTTTCTTCAACATATGATTGAAATAAAGTACACAGTATGTTTTAGTAAAGGAAGTGGATATATTTACGTCGCCGTGAACACGTCGCTAAACGATATATTTACGTGAAATCGATAGCGCATGCGCACTTCCCTCTTATTGAGGGCCGACCGTAAACAATGCATAAAACGATATATTTACGTGGTAAATTACATGATAAACACGTAGCTTTACGTAAATATATAAAGAAACGATATATTTACGTGGTCGTAAACAAATCAATAAACTATATATTTACGTCAAAACTAATTGAGCATGCTCTACACGAGTTTTGACCCGACACCATTATAGATTACTACCGTATTACGTCA
>NW_022705207.1:0-3522 GCF_011630105.1 Anneissia japonica
TCCTCAACTACAAATTTGTCCTACAGTACACTACAAATTTGTAGGATGTTTTGTCATTTTTTGATATGGTAGATGTAACTTCATTGTTTATTGATTTCACAAAGTCAACACAACTATGTTACATTACATTGTATTACACTAATGTAATATGTTTCAATAAAGTAATATCATACAAGTTTGAATATTTAATATTTCTTCTCTTCCCATGAAAATTAATTTTTTTTATGTAACACTTCAAGCAACACCCCCACCCCTATGTCACACACTGTAACATTTTCCACTATACCCCCACCCCCTCTGCGTTACATAATACTTGAATGACCCCTTAGTCACTCAATTCTTATCAAGCATCTGAGACATAGTTTTGGTTTTTAAGGTACTGTCCTTAAATGGTTTCGATAGTAATTGGGTGATAGAAAACCAAATGTTTACATTGAGGGTTGTCAGTCTAAACCTTTTCCGCTCACACGTATGGTGTCCCTCAAGGTTTAATTGTAGCCCGATATGCTTTACTCTTTACACTATCCATATTGGACAGATACTACGCAGACATGAAATTTCATATGTATGCTAATGATATTCAGTTATATATGGAACATATAACTGAATATCATCAGTTATAAATGGAACATATAACTGATGATTTATCATCAATTTCATTTAAGTCTAAGGATGCTGAATTTTTACACACTGGTTTACAGAAGCTAAGCAATTGTATTAGTGAAAGAAAGCAGTGGATGAGTAAACAACATGCTGAGCTAAATGAAGAAAGACATCATCTATTACATTGCAGGTGTGCGGCAAGTCCATTAAGCCAATCGACAATATTCGGAATTAGGGTGTCATTTTTTACTCTTTAATGACCAAAATATATACAATTTTTTCTATACTACTGATTGAAAAGTGTTTCTCCTTAAGCAATCTTATGCCGAACGCCATAATTTATCGTACTGTCCATGGAATATGGATCTTCGAGAAGTATAGACACAAACAAACTCACAGCCACTTCCAGAATTCCTGCATATCGTATAATGAACTTTAATCCAGTTCTTAGTTTTATTCGATCTGTAAACAAATACAGAAACTTCAATTAGCCTAGGCCTATCAAACTATACTATACAGGGATTTCGTATTCAGTATTCAATTGTCTTCAGTGATAGGCATAATCAATCTCAAAAGGATGATTAACAATCTTATTATTTATCCAGTCTTAATGACTCATGAATTATATAAAAACAAATATAATTATTATGCTTACTTCTTGGCAGGAATTAACAATTACAGAATAAACAATGTATTTAACTCAAACAGCTACAACTATTCCTCCATCTATATTCGTCACTGGAATGACACAAGGTCATCCATACAAACTATAGAGGGCCATCTATAACAAACCCTGATCTAAACATCCTCCCCCATGAATTCATTGGTAAAATACTTCATGAATGTTCAAATACCATTAACTAAAGCAGATTAGCGGTTCAAAAAGTTAAATATCAACTCAGGTTTAATATGGTTTAATAACTATCAAAACAATTTAAATCCTTAAAGGATAAAGGTACTGATTACTGGGTTATTAATCTCCATATCCTTCAATAGGAAGTATCACAGCTACTTTAGTGATGTGCCGCCTATATTCGCCACTAGCAGTCTTTATCTTCACATTCCTAACTCTGCTATCTGATCCTGGGAAAACGTCAGTAATTCTTCCAATCGTCCACTTTCCTGCATTGCTATCCTCAATAACAACAATATCTCCAATCTGCACATTCCTTCTCTCTGATGTCCATTTTCTCCTTGGCACAAGTGATGGCAATACATCTCTGCTCCACTTTTTTCAAAAGGCACTGACAATGCTTTGTATTAATTTCAAACAATGCCTTGGATTGTTTGATTCACTAAATGGTCCTTGTAGAACATCATGTGATGCTCGTCCCAGTAATAAATCGTTAGGGCACAAATAGGTTCCGTCATCAGGGTCATTTGGTATTCTCCCTATTGGACGTTGGTTGACCAAATTAGAAACCTCCAAGAAAACTGTATATAGTTCAAATTAACTCAACACTTGAGAGCAGTTTTGCAGGTTTTAACTAGAGCTTCAGTGCACCCGTTTTGATGTGGGACAGCTGGCGTTATGAATTTCCATTCCAATCCTTTCTCTGCTCCAAAGTCTTTAAGTTGATTTTTGTCCCAACCCTTTACCATATCATGAGAATCGCTTTGCATAAAAAAAATTAATAAATGTTCCGTATATACTCAAATGTTCTCGGCACCTTATGCCAACATTGTCAAAATGACAGATTAATGTTACATAAGAACATGAAATTTTATAAAATTCGTAAATTTTAACTTGCTATAACTTTTCATTTTCTTGGTCAATTTTCACAAATCAAATTGCAGTTTATAGAAGCATTTAACAAGCTCGCGTTAAAAAAAAATCAGATGTAACAGACATTGCGAAGTGCCCAAAATTAATAAAATAAAAACTAACTCCATAAAACGAATGGCACGCATAGACTAATAATTGACGGCTGTACTCGCAACTAGTATCGGATTGTCGATACCACAGTAAAGATCAAAGGACTGTAAGCACGCGCTATGTTCGAGAGCGGAGATGTGCGTCCTTCTGTTGAATTACCTTGGTCGTACACTATGGAACGCCAAAAGGACAAAATACAATTGGCAGCAGTGCAAAACTGAGAGTCAGCAGCGCAAAACTGAGAGTCACCAGTGCAAAACTGAGAGTCACCAGTGCAAAACTGAGAGTCACCAGTGCAAAACACAGAGTCACAGTGCAAAAGTGAGTGTCACAGTGCAAAAGTGAGAGTCACAGTGCAGAACTGAGAGTCACAGTACAAAATTGAGAGTCACAGTGCAAAACTGAGAGTCACAGTGCAAAACATTGTTGGCAATGCAAAACTCCAATGGCAGTGCAACTCAAGTGGACGCCCTCTATTTTGAATTAAAGTTTCACAGCTTTTTTTGGACGGCGTCAACAAGTAAAATGGATGAAATTTTGAGGTCACTTGGGCACTCCTTAGTGACCATTGACAATTTTGAAAGGGGGGGGGGGTGTGCGTATAAGCGTTACAATTAATACAGAAGGCTAGTAGTAGGTACATGTGCCCGGGCTTGTCAAAAAAACAAGGCATAAGTCTAGATATATACCTAAATGCCTTATTGCTATTAATATTATTATTTAATTATTACTATCGTCATCATCATCATTGTTATTATTATTATTACTATTAGTAGTAGTATTATTATACAAAAATTAAAGAAACTTGGAAATGGATAAAAAAGAAATTGAACCACATTATCGCATTTCTATCTTAAAAGCCCTGGCCTGAGATTTATGGATTTAAGATTTTTTTAATACGCTTATGCCTATGTGTTCCATTAGGCCTATGTATAACGTGTACTTATGCATATTTACATGTTTTAGAAGTATTCTATTCGAGTGATCCCAGGAAAGAATTTGTATTAGCTCAAGAATAAGCTTTAAAATTTTAACACTGTGTA
>NW_022705207.1:3554-5049 GCF_011630105.1 Anneissia japonica
GCAATGCATGCTATAGCATTTTGTGATAATTGGGAACGATTTTGTGAAATCATAGGTTTTAAAATGTAGACCTTTTGGAATTTGGGAGCAGCCTCTGCACCCCCCCCCCCTGCCTACGGACCTGAATACATTACAATTTCAGCGGCGGATTCCAGGCCTAGGTCTAGGTAGGCCCTAAAGCCTAGGCTAGGCCTGGCCTAGTTAATAATACAGCTTGTACCACGCCTTTTGCCAAGGGATATATACAAGGCGCAATCAAAATAAATTTTTTTAAAAAAGATAACCAATTGGGGATCAACAAAGACAATAGAAATAACAAAAAGCAGAAAATTTAGACAGTTAAGTGAGATTTATTTAGGAAAACAATGTTTCTTGAGAAGCCGACGAAGTCGAGGCATTTAGGTATATATCTAGACTTATGCCTTGTTTTTTTTGACAACCCCGGGCACATGTACCTACTACTAGCCTTCTCCATAGCCCCCCGTTTATTATTTCAAACACTTAATTTTTGTATTAATTGTAACGCTTATACGCACCCCCCCCCCTTTCAAAATTGTCAATGGTCACTAAGGAGTGCCCAAGTGACCTCAAAATTTCATCCATTTTACTTGTTGACACCGTCCAAAAAAGCTGTGAAACTTTAATTCAAAATAAAGGGCGTCCACTTGAGTTGCACTGCCATTGGAGTTTTGCATTGCCACCAACGTTTTGCACTGTGACTCTCAGTTTTGCACTGTGACTCTCAATTTTGCACTGTGACTCTCAGTTCTGCACTTGACTCTCACATTTGCACTGTGACTCTCAGTTCTGCACTGTGACTCTCACTTTTGCACTGTTACTCTCACTTTTGCACTGTGACTCTCAGTTTCGCACGGCTGACTCACAGTTTTGCGCTGCTGACTCTGTGTTTTGCACTGTGACTCTCAGTTTTGCACTGTGACTCTGTGTTTTGCACTGCTGACTCTGTGTTTTGCACTGCTGACTCTCAGTTTTGCACTGCTGACTCAGTTTTGCGCTGCTGACTCTCAGTTTTGCGCTGCTGACTCTCAGTTTTGTGCTGCTGCCAATTGTATTTTGTCCTTTTTGCGTTCCATAGTACACACTCTTCAGTGTGAAATGTGGCTCTCTTTGCAAGCACATCTAACATCTAAGGAAAGAAGAGCTTAGATTGGTACCAGATAAAATAATTTTGTTATCAACATTACTACATTATGCTAATTTTCATCTTTGTAAGCGCATAAAACAGTGCAAACTAGTGTGTTTTTTTTTTTGGGAGGGGGGGGGGAATGATACAATGGACCACCCCCCCCCTTATCAAATATTGGAAGAATATATCCCCATGCCCCCGGGATCTACGCCTATGAGGATGCCTTTGATGATATGAGATGGACATATTACCAATTCTTCCCCCAACGAAGATTATTTTGTCCTTTACAAATGTGCTCAGGGACTTAAACTCCCCCTTCTGGATACGATCATGGAGTGATATTTGTGC
>NW_022705208.1:0-9148 GCF_011630105.1 Anneissia japonica
ATAGCAAAAAAAAATGCAACCTCTGATATTGCTACATTTCGGACTGGACCATATGTGCGAAGCAACATCATCACACCGACTTGTAGAAGTATCAAAATATCAACACCAGGATGAATATGAGAAAATACAGAAATTGTTCAGCAAGACACTTCCAGAAGGAAATATCACAAAACTCGAACGGGTTCAAAATTATAAATGTTGGGATACATATGCACGGTAAAATTGTTTTTATTTAAAATGACAATCGCAGCAGGAATGCGTTTAGAAACTACTTTATCATCCTTTAATGCGTATTTAAGTTACTCATAATTTTTATTGCAAATCGGAGTGTTTCTTCCATTTTATCACTTTTAATTCAAAGTTGACACATACTAAAAGCCCCTTTGATAGTTTTGCCAAGGTCCAACAAAACAATAATGCGCATAAATGTACATAAACATGTGCGTTTTTGTCATAGAGCTATTAAACAACTAGAGTGCTGACAAGATGGCGCAGCAATGCAGAGTTATGTATGTGTACCATCCAAGATGGCCGTCGTAGTAAAGCGCCACCTTCAGGCTTAGTATACATATTATTACATATTAATAAGCCCTCTGACTGACTATTATTTCATTAATGGTAATGAGTATTGGTAATAACAAATTATTAAAATTTGTAGCCAAAACGAGGCCAGGTGGAACATCTTATTCAAAAATAAAGTACCAAGGAATGAAAATTAAAATCGTGTACATTACACCCAAACACCGCAACGCTCGAGTTTCAAATATACGGGTAACTAGCTGTACTGAACTTTCTGAGTAAATTGAGGGCGCAATTGAAAACGATGGTGCTTAGCGAAAATTTGATTGGCTAAATCTATGGCAGCCATCTTGGATGGTACACACACACAGTTCTGCGTATTTCGAACATCGAATACATTGCGGTTAGTGCTCTAGTATTCTTATTATATCTCTATGGTTTTTGTACAACATGTGTACATGTACATCTCAGATTATCTTGTTATTGCTGTTAATAATTGGTAATAACGATATATTTTTTTGTTTCAAAAAAGGCAAAAAGAAGTCATGATTAATAAGAATGGCTTTGATAAAGAGCTTCAACTTTTCCATGGCACCACAGAAGAAAGTGTTGACGACATTTGCCGCGAAAATTTTGATTTCCGTCTGAGTGGAACGCGAGCTGGTGCTGTTTATGGTCAAGGTGCGTATTTCGCAAGAAAAGCCAGTTATTCTAATCACTACGCAGGAGCCGATGCACACAACATAAAAAAAATGTTTGTAGCACGAGTTCTTGTTGGTAGGTACACCTTTGGAACAAAGGACATGCGAAGACCGCCGTATGTAGATCCTTTGGATAAAACAAAAGGAATGTATGATTCTTGCGTCGACAACGCAAGTGATCCAAATATCTTTGTGATATTTGATACCCAGCAAGTATATCCAGAATATCTAATCACATATTTCATACAACGATTTCCTAGTAGTGGCAACCACCAGGCATCAAATCAGTTTAACCCATTACCTTCCAGGCAATCTTTAAGAAGTGTGGTTGGTGCCAATCAAACTGTGTATAATACCAACCAGCAATCGTCAAACCCTCCTAGTGCCCAATCACCCCATAGTAGTGTCAACCAATCTCCAAATATTTGGCCTTCGATACAGTCAATAAAAAATACACTTAAAAACATTAATAACTATAGTAATGATGCTTTCACACACTTACAAATATTCTCATTGTTTTTGTTATTCATCATATCAATTTCAGTATTATTATTTTATACTCCATCTTCTATTGTTGTTACATATCTATTATTTTGCTTATTGACATTCGCCGTGATTTATATAAAGGAGATGAATGTCTGGCCAGTGTCTAGGATTATGATAATACTAATACTATCATTTTTTTTATTATTATCATTAGTATTACAATTATTTACGTATGGGTTACAAATATTCTTGTCATTTTCTTATAATTATTTTTCTATATATATACTGTTTTCCATTTTTATATCCGCCATGATCTACGCAAATGAAATGAAAATTGATGTCAAGTTTGTTTGCAAGTGGGTATTATTATCAGAATTATTAATAGTATTATTGTTACCAGTAATACAGTTATTTCTATATTTATTTATACTATTAACTTCATATTGTTACAATAATTTTGGTATATTGTATCTTATGATTTCCATGGTGAGGTTTACCATTTTATATACAAACCAGAATATGGTTGGAGAATATAAATATAAATGTGGTTTAATATCAGAATTAGTCATGTTATTAATGTTACCAGCTTTACCATTATTTCTTTATGTATTACGTATACTATTATTGTGTTGCTATAATAAGTTTGTTATATATATTGGCTTAATGTTTTTAATTTTGATACCTGCCGTGATCTATGAAGACAAGATGAAAATAAAGGACAGGCATGTGTGTAAGTGGGTATTAATATCAGAATTATTAATAATTTTATTGTTACCAGTATTGCAATTATTTCTGTATTTGTTACAGATATTAGTATATTTTTTTGTTTTTATATTTCTACTGGTTTCCATTTTGATACCCACCATGATCTTAAATCTAGTTTGCATGTAGTAAAGTGTATATTATTGTTATTAATTGGACAGTTATAACACACCTAAATAGATCCTTATCATTTGATTGGTGTATTTTGTATCACGTGATATTGGTTGGTTCCATCCTTGAATTTTTGTTCCATTAATTTTGTCCCATTGCACGCACTCTGCAACCTTTTCATTTTCTGGACGATGGACTGTTCTATTCAGAAAAAAGGTAGACTTAACTAAAATTGCAATAGACCTATGTATCTTGCCTTTTTTCTATATTTTATAGGAGAGGCAAATTCAAGTTTTAATCGCCAAATTAAATACTTTGTATTAATTATCATTTCCCATGAAATGAGCTAATTTCTGAATAACCGCCGCCGACACAGAATTCATAGACAATTTCATTTGAAATATTTCGCCCATTCAGTTTATGACCCTCATGGTCTCAGCCAACTTACACTTGACGGTGAAGTCGTTCACGCTGGTCAGTTCTAGCATGTATGGGTATTCTGGATCTAGATTTGGATTAATTATATTCCTAGACTCGCATCGCATCAGATGATTTCTAGCGTTTGTGGCCACTTCTCATATCAGGCGATAGGCCTACCTACTATACCAAGATAAAACAAAGAAGTCGCAGTGCTAAATCAAACATACAACATACTAGTCAGGGGGAACTATATAATTCCGTAGGGTTTTGATGAATAGAAGGACCAACCTGTTTAGGTATGTTGGTTAGGTCCCAAATAACACAAAAAACATGTTGGCAACTTGGCGACAGACGTCCCCAATCTTGAATTTAAAAATGGCCGCTATTTTGAAAGTAAGTGCCCATATCTTGACAACCGCATATCACAGTAACTTGATTTTGGTCTCAAAGTGTTTGTAATACATAAGTTTTACTTACGAACATCTAAAAGCGGACAAAAGCTCACATATTTTTAAACACTTAAATAGTTCCCATAAATGTAAGGACTTTTGTAACGAAGGCTGCTTCAAAATAATATGTTCTGTTAACAACACCCCTTATCAACGACTAATCAAAGAAGCATTGTATATACTGACAGTTATATATATATATATATTTCTTTTTCGTATTCACTAACTAGATAATTGCTTCATAGTATTTTGTTAATTTTTGATTATATTATAATAGGCCTATATTATTTATAGTATTGTATTTTATATGTTAAACTGGATGAGTGAAGTTCACAGACGTTTTGTTATAGTGATTAAGTTCGCCGCCCGCTAGCTTATATAATTTGTTGTAGGCCTATTTGTATTCTGTATATTGTGGCGAGTAAAGAATAAGAATGCTTTAATACTATAATGTGTTAGTATGGCATGTGTGATAGTGAGATTTGCATTAAAAAAAAATTTTTTTTTGCTTGATGAACTGTGATGTTTTGTATTTCTGTCTTTCTCTTCCCCATATTGGGTTATTTTTTCTGAATAATTGAAATTGAATTAAGTCGGTGTAACAATGCAAAAACTATTTTTAAAACATTGAATTGCTCATTCAAAAGTATCAAAAATAAATTATAGCCCGGTCCTCATGAGAACCCTAGTATCCGGATCGGGAGCTAACCGTTAGCACCTACGTGCGAACGCCTGATCGATTAGCGCTAACCGTTAGCGGTATCCAGATACCGCTAACGGTTAGCAAGCGCTATCGGTTAGCAAGTGAGCGCGTTTCTATCATCAACCAATCACACGTACGTGTTTACAATTTCCAGTTTCTTATTGGCCAGTGATTCGATCATCATATTGTTGGTATCTGGATCGGGATTTTCTCGTATGGACACACGGCAGCTAACGGTTAGCAGGATCCGGATCCTGCTAACCGTTAGCTGCCGTGTGAGAACATAGCCTTCGATTGAGTTGGTTTACTAATTCTTTTATTCCGAAAGAATATAAGAACTGTATTGTGGATTCATGTGTTAATTGGCGAAGAAAATGGACATTTCTGCTAAGCACCACCCGATGAATATTGTTGCTAAAGTCCCACAAAATGACAGTGTAAATATTTACGCAAAAACGTGGGATCGACAATGCATGCGTTAAAATTCTTGCCAATCAATAACTCATTTTATTATTTTTTTTTTCAACCTCAGAAGGGTGAAGTGAAGAGGCACTCTGAGCATCACCTAAAGATATGTGTAGCTGCCTCAACGTAGCAGCTTTAATATGCTGATCAAAAAGGACACTGAAACGATTTTACTGGCTTCGGCTGTATCATTTATTCTATATTTCTTGCCGTCATATCAAGCCGTGTCGTAAAATTCGGTTCAGGTGTCACTGCATCAAAAATCAGACATATCAATGAGAACATCAATCATTCAAAAGTTTTGATTAATTCAAAATGGATGTTACTGCCTAGCAACCTTAGAGCGGGCGCTATGACCACAAACATATGTATCGGCATCCGATACAGGGCTCCCTTTAATTTCAGGTATGACACATTTTTGTTTTATTATTTAGTTTAATTAGAGTTTTTTTTTTTTTTTTTTTTTAATTACAAGGGTAACAGAATACATTTTAACTATTTAGAATTTGACTTAATCAATAGTGAATAAAACATTATTTTAAAGATGGCCACCATAATATATATATGAATATATAGGCATATATATATTTATATATCATCTTGACCAGGCATGACTTTGGTTACACGTCCTAGCTCCCAAGTGCTTCGGGCTGCGCCTTCGTCCATCACCATAACAACATCTCCTATTCGCATATTTCGTCTCGTCACATTCCATTTTTGCCTGCTCTGTAGAAGGTGGACGTACTCCTTGCGCCATCTTGACCAGAAACATTCGGCCAGGTGCTGGACTCGTCTTCACATTTTCCTGCTATAGCGACCATTTGTATTAAAGTTGCCCGGTGGAGGCGGTACAAAAGGCTTCATCATGAGTAAATGTGCTGGGGTCAGTGGCTCTAAACTAGCATCCTCAGTGGTACATAAGGGTCGACTATTTACAATGCCCTCAGCCTCGGCCATGAAAGTTATCAACATCTCATCATTAAGTTGTGCCCTATGTTGTAACATAAGTGCATCCAAAATACTCCTTACTGTTTTTATCATGCGCTCCCAAACACCACCGTGGTGGCTTGCTGTCGGGACGTTGAAAAGCCAATTGCAATTTAAGTGAAGCAGTTGAGACTTTAAGTCTTCTTGATTCATTTCAGTCATTGCTTCACGTAGTTCTCTTGAAACACCGATAAAGTTGGTACCCTGATCCGATCTTAATTGTTTAACTGCACCTCGTCTAGCTACAAGTCTTCGAAAGGCGTTGAGAAACGAGTCAGTGGACAGCGAACTGGCAACTTCTATGTGGACACTACGTGAAACAAGGCAAGTAAATAGTACACCGTAGCGTTTCTCCAACTTCCTGTCATTCTTCACTTCGAAAGGTCCAAACAGGTCTACACCACAATGTGTAAAGGCTGGTGCAGGTTCTAGTCGATCGGGCGGTAGGTCTGCCATTCTCTGTGTCTCTGGCTTCCTTCTTAATCTACGGCACAGTACACAGTTATGGATAAATCTGGCTACTGATGACACTCCACCAATTATGTGAAAACCACCAGCTCTAATGGCATTTAATGTGATACCTCTACCTTGATGGTGCGTCACTTGGTGATAATGAGTTACTATTAAACGTGTTAGTTCAGATTTGCTAGGGATCACTACTGGGCATTTAATGCTTTCAGGGAGACTGATTGACCTCTTTAGTCTTCCCCCTACCCTAATAAGGCCATCTTGGTCCACCACAGGATCTAGCTGGGTCAACTTATCAAGTTCCTTATAGTGGTTATGCTGAGTAGCTTTTACCATCAGTTTCTTGGCTCTGTCAATGTCCTGAGTTGTGAGATCTCCACTTCTTTTCCAACCTCTGCATTTGTATGAGAAAACAATACATAGAGCAAGAACTCTGCTTGCTCGGCTCCAGCTGGAGTATCGCTTTAACATCTCTGGAATCGTTTGTACACTAACATGGGTGGCCTGAACTCAGGCATTTGCTCATGACAAGTGATACTCTTACAGTTCCATCTTCGTGCACTAGTCTTAGGTACGAACACTGACCATATCCTGAAGTGGATGCATCACTAAAGTGGTGAAGTTCAACAGAAGACACCTTTCAAGTTGCATTAGGTGCCTTATAGCATCTGCTAATTTTAATGTTGCTGAGGTACTGAAGTTCCTCTTTCCAAGCTATCCAATGTTGGATTGTATCGTCATTTAACGGTTCGTCCCAGTCCTTTCCTTCTGCACAGACGTTCTGGAGGATTCGCTTCCCCTGTAAAATGTAGGGACCAATTAATCCAAGTGGATCAAACACAGCAGACACAGTCGATAGAATGCCTCTTCTTGTCGGAGGATTCTCTTTCATGTTGCCTTCAAATGTAAATACGTCAAGAGTAGGGTCCCACAGTATTCCCAAAGTACGTTCTGTGGGTAGATTTGTAAATAAAATTTTAATTAATTCTAGTGTAATATCAAATTTAGGCCTTATTAATTTTTATTGATGTTGTTAACCTGTTTTAGATGTTATGCATTCGAATATTTTAGATATGTAATTCAAATTTAGCCAATTTGTTTTAAAAAAATTTTCATTTGTTGTTGAGTGCAATCGTTTTAATTAGTTTATAATTGTTTTTTATGTCGAATTTTGTTAATATTTCTCAATTCAGCCTTTGTGTTGCCACGAAATATGTTTCGATGTGAATAAACCAGAATAAAATAAAATAAAGATTACTCAAGTCCTTCTGGCTGACATTAGATGCGATGCAATCATCTGGTAGTGCTTTCAAAACCTGCTTTGAATTTGAGAGGAATTCATGCAGTTTGAATCCTCCCTCCTTCAACATGGCTACCGTCCTCTGGATTAGGTCTATTGCCTCATCCGCTGTCTCAACTGACTGCAAGCCGTCATCCACATAAAAGTTGTTTTGGACAAACTCTAATGCATCTTGGCCATACTTGTCTGATAACCGTTTTGCTACATCCTTCAAACTGTAGTTGGCGCATCCCGGAGATGATTTAGCGCCAAATACATGCACTAACATTCGAAACTCCTTTGGTGCTTTATTAACATCACCACTTTCCCACCATAGGAATCGTAGGAAATCCCTATGTTGTGGGGCTACTCGGACCTGGTAGAACATGCTTTTAATGTCACCTATGAAGGCAATTCTTTCCTTTCGAAAGCGAAGCAAAACTCCTATCAAACTATTCATTAAGTTGGGCCCTTGAAGTAGTACATCATTCAAGCTAACTCCTTGGTATCTTGCCGCACAGTCAAGTACCACTCTTAATTTTCCAGGTTTATGATTATGGTAGACTCCATGATGGGGTAGGTACCAGCCAGCATTAGCAGTCTCCTCTTCTGGTACAGCTTCCGCCTGGCCCTCATCTACAAGGCAGTCATTGAATTTCTTGTATTGTGTTGCGAACCTTTCTTTCTTATTAAATTTACTTTTCAGACTCTCTAATCTCTTGAAGGCTACAACTTTGTTGTCTGGAAGCTTGGCCATATCAGACTTAAAAGGGAGTGGCAACTGCAAGTGACCATCAACAACTTCTTTGTTTTCATTTAATATTTTCATGAATCTCTTATCCTCAACTGAGAGCGCTGCACCGTCATTCTTTAAGTTTCCCAGGTCGACGAAATCACTTTGAAGTGCCTCTATCACTTCGGATACTTTAGTGGCAGTCCTCAAGGATGTTGTACACAACTTCGATTCTCCATGCTTGCTCATACCTATAACACCCCATCCAAGTACTCTTTTCACAGCATACGGATCTTCATCCGAAGCACCGGGAATCACGTCTGTGGGTGTTAAGGCTTTGGGACAATTAGCACCAATAAGAAGCCCTACCGGTACATTTAGGAGTGGACTTAATTCAGATTTAAGATGCTGTAAGTGAGGTCTTTAGGTGAGGTGAAACTTTAATGTTGTCTGGAGTAGGAATCTGTGAAACTATCACTGGGATACTCTTCCTGGTATATAAAACTGGTACTTGCACGACGTCAAAATGATTCAATCCTCTTATGGTCACACCCTGAACTCTTACACATCTAGATGTGTATAAGAGACAGCCTCAAGGATGTTGTACACAACTTCGATTCTCCATGCTTGCTCATACCTACAACACCCCATCCAAGTACTCTTTTCACAGCATACGGATCTTCATCCGAAGCACCGGGAATCACGTCTGTGGGTGTTAAGGCTTTGGGACAATTTGCACCAATAAGAAGCCCTACCGGTACATTTAGGAGTGGACTTAATTCAGATTTAAGATGCTGTAAGTGAGGCCAAACTTTAATGTTGTCTGGAGTAGGAATCTGTGAAACTATCACTGGGATACTCTTCCTGGTATATAAAACTGGTACTTGCACGACGTCAAAATGATTCAATCCTCTTATGGTCACACCCTGAACTCTTTCTGACCTCACCTTGCCAGCAGTCAATACAGTGGATATTTCTAGGTCTACACTTGTTCCATTTGCTCCAAGTTTCACCTTCAAGTCATCTGTCAGGAAAGAAGCATCCGACTGCTCGTCAAGTAAGGCA
>NW_022705208.1:9428-16474 GCF_011630105.1 Anneissia japonica
TACTTTATATATATATATTTCTTTTTCGTATTCACTAACTAGATAATTGCTTCATAGTATTTTGTTAATTTTTGATTATATTATAATAGGCCTATATTATTTATAATATTGTATTGTATATGTTAAACTGGATGAGTGAAGTTCACAGACGTTTTGTTATAGTGATTAAGTTCGCCACCCGCTAGCTTATATAATTTGTTGTAGGCCTATTTGTATTCTGTATATTGTGGCGAATAAAGAATAAGAATGCTTTAATACTATAATGCGTTAGTGTGACATGTGTGATAGTGATAGTTGCATTAAAAAAAATATTTTTTGCTTGATGAACTTTGATGTTTTGTATTTCTGTCTTTCTCTTCCCCATATTGGGTTATTTTTCTGAATAATTGAAATTGAATTAAGTCGGTGTAACAATGCAAAAACTATTTTTAAAACATTGAATTGCTCATTCAAAAGCATCAGAAATAAATTATAGCCTGGTTCTCACGAGAACCCTAGTATCAGGATCGGGAGCTAACCGTTAGCGCTAACCGTTAGCACCTACGTGCGAACGCCCGATCGATTAGCGCTAACCGTTAGCGGTATCCGGATACCGCTAACTGTTAGCAAGCGCTATCGGTTAGCAAGTGAGCGCGTTTCTATCACCAACCAATCACACGTACGTGTTTACAATTTCCAGTTTCTTATAGGCCAGTGATTCGATCATCATATTGTTGGTGTCTGGATCGGGATTTTCTCGTATGGACACACGGCAGCTAACGGTTAGCAGGATCCGGATCCTGCTAACCGTTAGCTGCCGTGTAAGAACATAGCCTTCGATTGAGTTGGTTTACTAATTCTTTTATTCCGAAAGAATATAAGAACTGTATTGTGGATTCATGTGTTAATTGGCGAGGAAAATGGACCTTTCTGCTAAGCACCACCCCGTGAATATTGTTGCTAAAGTCCCACAAAATAACAGTGTAAATATTTACGCAAACACGTGGAATCGACAACGCATGCGTTAAAATTCTTGCCAATCAATAACTCATATTATTATTTTTGTTTTCAACCTCAGAAGGGTAAAGTGAAGAGGCACTCGGAGCATCACCTAAAGATATGCCTTTGTGTAGGACGATCTTTTTGATTATATAGGCCTATAAGCCTACCAAATAGATGATCATACTTGCACCGCGAAGACTGGTATTGATATTCACAACATTTTTCCATTCCAACTATCTAAGTCTATTATGCAGACTACAATAACAAATAGGGCTTTTTTTGTCCAGTTTAAATTATGGTCCGATTTGGGTTCAGATATTTTGGCAAGACTTAATTTTGGTCTGAGTTCAGCACGGGGCACATGGCAGTGATATGTAGGCCTATTGTAAAATGAAAAATTGTTTATTCTCAAAACGTACATCATAATTTCTCAAAAAAGGTATTTTCACAGTAGATCCGATATGCGGACAGAGTTAGATTCATACATATAAGCCTATTTAGACACCCCCTATGAAAGGTGCCCAGCCGTAATGTCCCTCATTTGTCAAAACTAAAAAAAATGAGCCTATTCCGGGCATTTGAAGTGCCATAGGCCTAATCATAATTTGCGACTCCCCAGTAGAGAATAGACTTTAGGTCCTTGATTAGACCTTTGCGACGCCCGTGAGCGAGGGGTGTCTAAAGGGAAGCATAGCTCCTGTCGGGAGGAAGTCAACAATTTTGTCGAGTAACACTGCTTTGAAAAAGCATTTTTACCATATGAGAGTGCCATTTCAGAGGGTTTAGAAACTAGGGCCTATTCTTAAAATTTGCTCACCTCAGCCCCAACCATGGTGGGGCTGAGGTGGTGTGGAATACCTATCCCCCCTCCCCGTCAGGAAATTTCTGGATATAATTCATTATTTGACATATAATTGACTAGATCACCCATTATTTATATATAGTGCCTTTACGTCTAAAAGATTATATGTAAATAATTGCGATAATAAATAAGGAAGGGGAAACACATCATTATATATATAATGAAAAATAACTTACAATTATTTATATATACTGTAATAAGTTCACTGATTCCATTATATATAAATAATGAAAAGGTGACAAATCATTATATATATATAATGAAAAGTAACTTACAATTATTTATATATAATAAATTCATTGATTTCATTATATATAAATAACGAATTGACTTCAAGCTCATTATTCATAAATAACTGCTTTTACATTTCATTATATATAAATAATAGCTGCCGCAAAACCATAATGCTCGGACTTCAAACTCATTATATGTAATGCACGCGTGTTATCGTGTCAAGGTCATTATATCTAAATAATGGCTTTTACTTCCAATTATATATAGGCCTAAATAACCGTTGAAGTCAAGTGCCATTATATCTAAATAATGACATCGTAAGAGGCATGGTTTATAAATAATTCGTTATGCAAATTACGAAGTAATAAATATTCACCAGTGCTGTAAAATTTCAATTAGGTCCTATTCACCTATCGAAAATGGCAAAGCAAGGTTTACAGCAGATTATTGAATCCAGTGGTGGCGCCAATAGTAATAATAATAATAATAATAATGATAATGATAATAATAATAATAATAATAATAATAATAATAATAATAATAATAACAATAATAATAATAATAATAATAATAATAATAATAATAATATTAGTTCAATGAAACTAATTTAAAATATTTTGCGTTCTGTTATGACAAATGCTCGTTTGGATAGCCTGATGATGCTTGAAATACATCGCGATAGGGGAAGCAACCTCGACCCTGACATCGTGGTTGACAGATTCCGTGCAAAATTTCCATAATGTAGAATTTCACTTTAAAGAAAGAGGATTTGTTAGGAAATGAGATGGTTACATTGCAAACTCTTTGTTTCTTGTTTTATTCAAAACGTTTTGGTTTTGGAAGCTGATTTCGACATTAGAAAACATAGCCTACATAAAGTCATATTATAGTAGCTTAATGCCTATCCAATATGTAATAAAAAAATCGCCATAATTCGTCAAATATCATCATATTTTATTGTCACAAATCAAAGTATACATTCAATATACAATATTGTAAGACAAAAAGACAAAAAAAAAAAGCTTTCGCTTATCAAGTTTTGGCCTAGAAATTATAACTGAATTAGTAACAAGGGCAGAGTAATAATAATAATAATCAAAAATAATAATTTAAATATCTTAATAATAATAATAATAACATCAAATAATAATTTAAATATCTTAATAATAATAATAACATCAAATAAAAACAATAATACACAAATAATATCACTGATGTGCCATTAAAAGAGCTCTAAATAATAAAGATGTTCTATAATTAAAAGACATACACTGATAATAGATATTGTTTAACTTTAAAAGTAAAATTTTTCCTTGATGAGAGTGTTTTAATATCTTCGGGTAGGTTTTTCCAGAGTTTTGTACCATTATAAAAATACACTAGACTGTGCAGGTGATGTTCGGAATTTTGGGATAATTAAATTAAAGGGGTTGTTAAATCTTGTATTCTTCGAATGTGTTACTAATATAAAATACATATCAATGGTATGTGGTAATCTACAATAAAAAAGATCTGATACAAACTTCAGTACATATAAATCATACAACTTAAATACATCTAAAATATTAAGTTGCTTAAACAAAGGTGTAGAACGTGCTTTGAAATCAGAAAAAGTAACACACCGTACATACATCTTTTGAATAAGTAAAATTTGATTTAAGTACGATGAGCATGTACCTCCCCAAACCTCGATCCCACATGTTAATAGCGGCAGAATAAAAGAATTATAGATTAACAGTAGGATATATTGAGGAATAAAGTAACGCAGCTTGAATATAATACCTATTTTCGTACGAATATTTTTACATAAATTATGAATATGACTCTTCCAAGATAAGTGTTTATCTAAAGTTATACCAACGAAAGATACTTCTTCAACTTCATTAATGGGTTGTCTATGTATAAATAGACTGCCATTTCTGTACATTACCTTGCCTCTATTATAAAATAAAATATAATTCGTTTTGCTGTAGTTTATTGTCAACTTATTTGCATTACACCAGTTAGAAACTTTACTTAATTGCTCATTGGCTTCAGTTAAATCAATTGCATTACCCGGAAAGGAATGAAATAAGTTAGAATCATCGGCAAATAGACGAAAATCGAAATAATCAGTTGAATTTGGAAGGTCGTTAATGTATATCAAGAAAAGAACTGGGCTTAGGACTGAGCCTTGTGGTACACCATGGATCAATTCTCCGGGGTCAGAGAGAATATTGTGGGAACAAACATACCGGGTCTTATTTCTCAAATAATCAGTTAACCAAAGGAGAGTTTCTCCCCGAACACCATAATGGGATAGTTTGGAAATTAAAATTTTATGATTAATGGTATCGAATGCTTTACTGAAATCTATAAAAACTCCGAGAGAACAATTACCTTTATCAATGTCAGAAAGTAAAGTGTGAACTAAATTAATCATCGATAACTTTGTACTGTAACGCTCACGGAATCCATACTGTAGTCGACCTCACGGGATCAACTTATTTCGTGGTTGAGGGCGCCAAAGTTCCCAACTCAGACAATAACAAACACCAGCGACAACTGCGTACGTATGAACATAGAGAAAATAGAACTGTTCTATTTTCTCTATGGTATGAACATGTAAATAACTTTATTGCACTCCTTTGTCTCTCTGACTGTCTGTTCGACTGTCTGGTGACTAAACAGAAAGATAATAATAAAAATAAGACCGTAATAAAAATAAGAATAAAAAATGCATATCAGAAATAACAGTGTAAAAGGATACCAAAATGAACTAATGCACATTATGAAGTATTTCATATTGTATTCTATAATATGAATCATAAATACACCAGCATGGAATATAGCAATCAACTATTATTAACATTACTACAATGATAGAACATTATCAATCAACATAGTAGCTTAGTCTTAATAAACAAACGATTCTATATGTGAATATATCACACCATCATAAATAAAACAACATGAATAAGAGTAATGTCAACTTCTCTATCTCCAAATACAATTTTAACTTACAAAAGCTATGGCGCAACATCAATCCAATGTAACTGATTAGCAATCATCAGGATATCTCAATGTACATTATCTTAACTCTGTAAATAAATTTATGACCAAATAATGTATAACCATATAATAGACATTGTATTCTGTCTCTTATACACATCTAGATGTGTATAAGAGACAGCCCGGGCCCTCCTCTCTGGCGAGGTCTTTTTGTTAATAGTTTTCAATGATTGGGTTTTAAATGCCCCCCCCCCCCGTGGCTGCCTGCAAATATCACCGAAAAATAGATAAAACGACAGTTGAATGACCAACAAAGACAACTGAAGACAATAGGTTGTTATTTAGTATAACTTTATTCAGAAAATTAATCCCAAAATCGAGTTGATTGGAATATTGGTAGCGTCCTTTCGCTGCCAAGTTTTTTGGCAGTTGCGTCCCGATGACATCCCCTTTTTAAATGTTAAAAAATAACCAACATAAATTTTAAGTATTGAAGTGCCATTCTCAAACTTTATCTCATGCAGCCACAAACATGACGGGGCACAGGTGGATATAGTAATTTTCCTAGTTTTTATGTATGACATTGCCATTTTCCGGAATGAAAATTTTAAACATTTTCTCACATGGGGATAGGCCTTTGTGGATATAGTAATTTTTGTTGTTTTTATGTATTTGCCATTTTCCTGCATCTAAAAGTCTCTAATTCTTAAAATTGTTTTTCGTCAGCCTCAACCATGGTGGGCTGAGATAGATGGATTAGAATTTTCTTAAATTTTAAGTATCCGTTGTTTTGGGGCATCTATAAAGTCTCAAATCCTTGCAATTGACTCATCTGCGCCCCAAAACCATGGTGGGGCTCAGGTGGCTATCGTAAATTTTGTACTGTGGGGCTCAGTTGAATATGGTAGTTTTTAGAATAGTAAGTACTTAAATTTCATTTTCGGGAACCTAATTAATTACAGTAATTGGGGTTTTTTTTTTTACTCAATTTGGATATAGTAATTTTCCTAGTTTTTATGTATGACATTGCCATTTTCCGGCATGAAAATTTTAAACGTTTTTTCTCATGGGGATAGGCCTTTGTGGATATAGTAATTTTTGTTGTTTTTATGTATTTGCCATTTTCCTGCATCTAAAAGTCTCTAATTCTTAAAATTGTTTTTCCTCAGCCTCAACCATGGTGGGCTGAGATAGATGGATTAAAATTTTCTTAAATTTTAAGTATCCGTTGTTTTGGGGCATCTATAAAGTCTCAAATCCTTGCAATTGACTCATCTGCGCCCCAAAACCATGGTGGGGCTCAGGTGGATATCGTAAATTTTGTACTGTGGGGCTCAGTTGAATATGGTAGTTTTTAGAATAGTAAGTACTTAAATTTCATTTTCGGGAACCTAATTAATTACGGTAATTGGGTTTTTTTTTTTGACTCAATTTGTCAAAAACATTATTATTTAATAGGTAATGTAAGTTACATTTTGGGGCATCCAGTGATATAAAATACTGAAATTTTTGCGTCACCGTCAACCACGATGGTACTGACATGATGTGGACTCTCATTACATCAGCACCACCCCCTTCTTTAAAATATGGATACGCCACTTTGCTGAAAACAATAGTTAAGACAAATATATTTCCATTCGTTTTATTGTTCATTTTATTTTAAAACAATGCTAAAAACACAGTGTCAATACGAACATTTACACATGTAAGACTGAGCTGAGCGACTCCGAATTAAGGTGGAGTTAGTAGTGGTTATGTGACGTTTGTCATGCACTGTATTATGCGCTATAGAAATGGAAGACCATAATGTAATGAGAATGAACGTCTCTGGTATTGCCGACAGTACAATCAGTGTAAAATATAGGCTAGTGTGGATTTAAACAATGTCCTAATGGCAATGTTCAAAATAAACGTAAATCAAATAAATATGACTGTTGGGGTGAGAGGGGGTGTATCTTTGTAGTTAGGCAGTTATATA
>NW_022705208.1:17817-20735 GCF_011630105.1 Anneissia japonica
CACAGTGATACCACAAATACAAATGTGCGTAACGATATTTTATTGCTTTAGAAATGTGATTTAAAAATGTATATTGAATCACGCACTGAGTATTCAATATATTTTCACGACAGGTTGGGCAAAATACATATAGGCCCCATAATTGATTCTCCTGACGCAAATCCAGGTTATTGTCTATCGTCACGAAAATAACATTTACCATTCAATAATAGAACAGTCATCGACCTACTTGCAGTGAATTGAATCTAAAATGTATTCATGATGTTATGATGATCTGAAGTGTTTAAAAACGTACACAATAATAGTTCAACCAATTTTAATACCACAAACACAAATATGCGTGTCGATATTTTATTGTTTTAGAAATGTGATTTCAAAAAAGTACGGTAGTGCATCGTATACGTAAGGGCTTGTTTTGTTTTTTTACTTGCAGCGTTTGGGAAATAGGTAATAGGTAAATTGTAATGAATATAATCAATAATATATATCATCTAAACCTATTATTATTGAAGGGTCGTTTTAAAGTTTAAATAGGATTTTTTTAAAGTTACATTTTTAGATCATTAGACCTATTGAACGAGCCCCCAATAGCCCCGGGCCCCAGTGCTATGCACTGACTGCACTGTCCATACCTACGCCACTGGACCTAAGTATTATTAGTGGTTACATAACGTTTGCTTGCTCGGTATCATGCGCTATAGAAGTGGAAGACCATAATGTATTGGAAATATACCTCTCTCTCTATCTCTCTGGTAGGGCCTACAGTACAATCAGTTTAAAAGTGTAATGTATAGGATTGTGTGGATTTAAACATTTTCATAATGGTAATGTTCAAAATAAGTGTCAAGGAAAGTAAGTACTGTATGATTGTTGGAAAAAATGGTCACATTTTATTTTGAATTCTCACCCTGACCTTCGCCTGGGCGCAGTGGGCGAAGGTCTGGATCCGCATGGATTTTGTAAGCCAGGACCCCATAGTATTTTGTTACGTTTCTTCACAGAGTGGGGTTCGTCCCCCTGACCCCCCCCCCAGATCCTCCACTGTAATGTGCTAATAGTTAATATAGCTTTTAACGATGCGAAGCGAAGACGAAGTCCCCCAATTTGGTGATTAAGTAGGCAATGCCCTGAGAAAACTTCAAGCAACAAATTGAAATGCTTAAAAAAGAAAGAGCATGTTTTACGAGAGAAACACACACACAAGACGAGTGACCATTATTTTTTGTTCACGGTAAACAAAGGGGGGGGGGGGGGGGCTAGCCACCCTATTCACCCCCCCCCCAGATCCGCCACCACTGATTGGGGTTTTGTATTTAAAAAAAGCAAACTATATTTGTAATTGAATTATATAATTTTGTAATTGTATTTGTAGATTTACGATTTAGGCCTATATGTAAATGGGAGCAACTTTAATTGTGTAATTGTTAATCACCATAGGAATTTAAATTATTTTTACGTGGTGTGTCAGAAGGTGCACAAATGAATGGTGTAGTCAGGGGCGGTTTTGCCACTATTTAAAAAATGTCAATGCATATTAATGTTAAGTGCTACTCATTTATCTATTCTGGAACTGTTGTGTTCCCCCTCCCCCTTTGAAAAATTTTTGATCCGCCCTCGTGACAAGTATCAACAGTACAGTAATAATGACATCATACCAATTTTCTTCTAAAGTTCAAAACCAACTGTTTTTTCTTTAACTTGTAGAAAGGATAACATTGACTAAGTTAGTATAATTTAAGATATGTCATTATTTTTTTTATGAATGTGGGTATTTTTGTTTGTTTATTTATTTATTTATTTACTCTAATATAGAGATGGCAGGCTATAAAGGAAATTCCTATTCCCCTATTCCCAATAGGATTCACTTACCATATACATTCAGAACAAATAGAACTTTATTATTTATTAACCTAAAAATCCATTAAATACGACTTGCTATACCTAAGGCTATAGGCGTCTTCCCCGTCTTCCCCGAAACGAACTGGGGCTTTCCCCTGCCTCCCAGGCAAAGCTTGAGTAAATTGCTAGCTCAAAAATAGAAATTTTAAAGTAACTCGCAGAGGTTGTTGTTCGCACAAGTGGATCTTCTTCCGCTCGAACTAGCATCCGCTCGAAAAAAAAAAAATCCGCTCGAATTCGCTTGAATTAGCCTTCGCTCGAAGTGGCATCCTCTCGAATTGATTGGTTCCCCGCCTGGGACATGAAAGGTTGTTGTTTGTTGTTACTTCGGAATTCGCGACGTCATCAACGAGTACAATACATTAAATCCCGTAACCTGATTGGTCTATTTTTTTCTAATTTGCATAATGAATTTTTCCAACATTTTTGTCTATTTTTAAAAAAGTGTGTAAGTTATGGAGATGGTAACAATCATAAATCGATTATAAATTTAATTATACATTTTTAGACAAAAAATAAACCCTTTTGGCCCACGGCCCATTTTTTTTGACACCATGACCATGCGTAATATTAACCTGCAGTGTATATATATACGAAGAATTTTTTCTAGTGGGATTAGAGTTGACTAACTGGTACTTGGTGTGGTACTAGGTTTGTCGCATTTATGGTTTAGGGGCCGCGGTTTACCTCCCTCCATTCAGTCATGCTGGATCAGGAGTAGTAAACTCGGCGATCGTGGGTTCGATTCCCACACGGGGCAAGTTTTTTTTAAAATTTCTTTATTTATTTTTATTTTTTTATTTCTTTTTTGAAGGTCGTGGGTTTGAATCCCACACGAGCCAGTTAAAAAAAAAATTTTTTTTAAAGGCAGTTTAGTTGATGGTGGATAATGATAGCAAACCTGGAGGTTGTGTGTTCGATTCCCACGCGAACCAATTTTTGTTTTAAGGCAGTTTAGTTGATGGTGGATAATAAATAGAAAACCTGGAGGTTGTGTGTTCGATTCCCACACGACCCAT
>NW_022705208.1:20838-22426 GCF_011630105.1 Anneissia japonica
TATATATACATACATTATATTTACCTTCTTTAGATATGTAGTGGATATGCTTGAATGCGTTTTACGATAAACATAATGTCGAGTTGTGCTAGCTTGAGCTCCTAGCCTAGGCCTAGATGAAGCTCAACAATGTCATCTCGTCGACTGTTTGAAGGGTTGCATGTTGCTGAATTGTATGCAAAATATCGTCCAACATACCCGCAACCAGTCATCGACAGAATTCTAACGTTTATGAAGGTAAGCCTTGATCAATGCATTCGCTCAGTGGGCTGACGTGACCACAGATATCCTAGGCCTAGCTAGGCACTACTCTATATATAGGCCTAGCCTATACATACCAGGAAAGTGCTTGACATATCTTACTACTACTAGGCCTAGCTAGGCCTAGTTTAGTAGTAGTACTAGGCCTAGCAGCGCTAGGTCTAGGTATATATCAAAATACCTAGCTAGGTCGCTTATAAAACGACCTCCAATTTTGAGAAGATGTTTAGATCATTTTTGTATGTTGGACGTAAGGCGACCCCCTGACTTGTCTGTTTCACCATCGGAATTCCTCCTTTAGATACAATTCACTGGGACCAAACTTGCACTTAGACTTAGCTTTCAAAGCGACATATAATAAGTCCAAGTTCTAGGCTTGGCAAAGTTCATGGATTTCATTGTATCAGCATTAAAAAAGCATTAATTAAAACAAATAAATCAAGGACTGTCTTGTTACATGTTACGGATGATCCGCACATAAGACAAACAAATTTAAAAAAATCTAAAATTGGTATGTCGCGGGTATAGCTGACTACCCCCTGTTTTTCTATTGTAATTTGCTATTTTAAGCCTTGTCTGGTAATGCTAATGGGTGTGTATTTGTAAAGCGCATATTATGGACAGTCTCTATGTGCTTGATACGCAAAGTCTTGAAAGAAGAAAAAATAAAAAAGCCAAGAAATATCCTAAAAACAAAGGGAAGCAAAACCGAAGAGACAAAGAGAAGACAGCAGAAGTAACCGCGATTATGCGGTATTTTAAGAATTTGGCAGTGGATTTTTGTAATGATATGCTGTGTATGCACCTAATAAATAATATTTTTCCTGTTGTTTTGTGCCTAGCAAGTCTGTTCCTCCTTCATTCCCATACAAAAAAATTCTATAGAACTGTATAGACCTTCTATAGAGACTAATCAATTTCTACAGAAATTAGTATTTTCTATAAAATTGTTTTATAGAAGCACTAGTTTCTATAGAATTCTATAACATACTATATACACATATTTAATGTAATTTCTATGTTTTTAATTTTTTGTTTTGTTTCATTCAATATTTTATTGACACATTCGTGTCTGACCAGTATATTCCTACCAACATGTTTTACATCTTGCATATTCTATAGAAATTCTATAGAATAATCTATACAAATGATATGACAAGTTCTCTATAATAAAAATATACAATTTCTATAATTATTCTATAAAAAATTATAGTCCTTACCTGTATTTTTTTTAAATGTATTATAACAATTTTATAGGGATTATCTCTATAGGAACATATAAAATCTATATAGAGTATAACATATATGAATTTCAATATAAATTTAT
>NW_022705208.1:22891-33078 GCF_011630105.1 Anneissia japonica
TTATAGCTCATTTACTCAATACTGGCCCTGTCTCTTATACACATCTAGATGTGTATAAGAGACAGGGTTATGGAACCTCTATATGGATGGAAATAGTCCATCAATTTGAATACAGTTTTCTTTTTTTATCCAGTATTTTTTTTATTATGAATATGCCTATGTCCACACAATTTTTTTTTTCACCCTGACATGAGCTGGCAGTGTGTACCTATGCGTACTGTAGGCCTATGTCCTTTGATCTTAACAGACAGCACTTAATAAATCGACATATCTACAGTGTTAATGCAGCTACAGTAGATGGATTACATGATATTACGAGGATATATTTTAAGCACTGTAGATGGAAAATTTTTAGTAAGAAAAGGACATTTTGGTCCTTAAGCGTGAGAGTGTGAGACAGACCCCAATTGTTAGTCTCAGCCCAAATTTGTGGGACTTGTTGTGTATGCATTGTATGCCCAATAACAGTAGGATATAACACACTTAAAAAACATGAATCAAACATAAAGACAATAGCTCTGCATCGATATCATAAAATTAGCGTACTTATACTACATATCGGTAGTCCTACCATCATCATCTTGAGGTTACAGTAGGTTGCAAAATTAGCATAACCATGCTAAAATCAGTTGAACTTGCAAGGGGTCAATGCCAAGCATTTTTAATGTACAGTACTGTATGATTTTCAGGTTAAAGCCAATCGAAATGACGACTATGTAAAAGCAGTGGATGTCGGCTGTGGGTCCGGCCAGTTAACTCGAGACCTGGCTCCATATTTCAAGCAAACTATTGGTGTAGATGTCAGTGAAGCTCAACTAAAGTTTGCACGAAATTTGAAAACAAATACAAAAGTAGAATACAGGTAAGTAGGCCTATTGGAATGGATGGGTATATTCATTGTAAGCACCAAGGATAATTCCCACAAAAGTCTGAAGAAGACTTATTTCCAGTGGGGTACTTCTGGTGGTGATTGGGCAGTACACCAGGAGACAATCCCCTCCTCTTATTTGAAGAGTGTACTGTGTTTTTTAACATGCTTATGGGCCATAATGTGCACAGGATTAATGGCTTAAAACGAAAGACGGTGCACTATCGTAACTTGCATTTCAGCCCTCCAACTGAAACACAAGGAGAGCAGGGGTGGCACCAGGAATTCACCGATGAGGGGTCCAAGCTCCCCGACAAATGGGGTCCACATCCTCCTCCCCGTCGGGGAAGCCTCTCAGTGGTACTAGCCCCCTGTTGGAGGTACCAGGCCCCTGTCTGGGAAGAGCTGGCGCACCATTGCAACCCATACGATCGCAATATGTGTAGTATACACCTCGCACATACGGTACCACTGTTCGCACTAAACAGTTTTTAATCCCTAAAATATTGACAGCTTAGTAAGACATGCTTGAATTTTACTATCGGCGCTTGGATTTGAGTTTCCCTGATGACCTTGCTGAAATTCTCCAACAGGGGGGTCCAAGCGCGGGGTCCAGAAGTCTCCAATGGGGGTCCTTTGCCCACTGAACCCCGCTAGCGCCACCCCTGAAGGGGGGCAGTGATGGGAATTGAACCGGGGATCAAGGGATCTCTACTGTTTAGCTCACACATAGTGGCTACCACCACTTTAGCCAACTGAGCTATACTGTATGCTGCTCTCAAATGCATAGAAAATGTATTTAGAAATGTATGAGATATCAGACATCAGTAATGCATCTTGCATGCCTGATCAACCCAGTCAATATCTCTGATGGGTTTGGCATATTTTTCTCTCACTATTTTGTTCCCAAATTTGCTGCCAGAATTGAACTAAAGCCCAGTCCAGACTATAGCATTTTATTTGACAAAAAAAAAATGGTTGTATGCCCATATATACAGGTACTGGTATGAACATCTCTATTGCGCCTTTTGTGGTTATAAAGTGCACGCCAAATCTCATAGTTCAGGCAAAAACTCAAAGCAGCATGTAATGCAGTTTTCGAAACAATCAACAAAGCAAAACACAACACATGCTACAGACAGAACAATCAGAAAACAGTAATTGGATGTGCTATGCAATCGAGCGAGTCTTGTGCGCACGTTTGAAAATATTGGGATCAGAAATGTCCCCAAAGCTTAGTTGGGAGATTATTCCACAGTCTGGCAGCGTGACAAGGAAATAAAAACTTTTTATTTTGTTAGAATATATACAGTAGTCATAATGTGCCTACTTTGCAGTACAGTATATATTGTAGGGTTGATCATGACCATATTTATGCAGGTCACATGTGTTTGTCAAATAAAACTTGATAATCTGTACAGGGCTTCATAAATCATCAAAGAACTTCAGAATCATTATAATTATTTAAGTGAATGCGAGGCAAGTTGTGGCAAAATGGCTAAGTTGTAGCAAAAATTGAAATTCAAGTTATTGGTGTTTTCAGATACTTGAGTATGTAATCTTTAAAATGAGATTTTATTCATTGAAATTAGACATTTCAGGCCTAAGTTATAGGAAAGTGTAAGTGCAACACTCAAGATAAACATGATTTTTAGTAATTGCTTTCCAAAGTTATTTGTGCATACTTTTAATAATAGAATTCACTTTCAAAATAACGTTAAATAAACAATTTGTTGACCACTTCCAGAAATAATACTTTGGGAAATGATTAATAAGACATTAAACTGTTGATAATATAATAAAAAACAATTTTGGAATTTTAATTAATTTTTTGAGCTCCAGATTTTGTAGCTCATTTACTCAATACTGGCCTTTGCGGTTTTTGCCACGACATGCCTCATTTTATATAAATAAATTTAACAAATTCGGGAGCAAAAACAAGACATAATTGTGCCTATATGAAAAATGTTTCCATAAACACTTGTGACTTTCGAAGATAATGAGGGTGGTGATTATGTTCCTGGCTTGGTCTGTAAGTACTCAAAAGTCCATATTTTCCATCTGTGCCTACAGGGTTGGAAGTGAAGACAGCATTCCCGTGGAGTCTTCATCCGTGGATCTAGTGACGTGTGCTCAAGCTGTTCATTGGTTTAACTTCAGCAAGTTTTGCGGCGAAGTTGACAGGATTTTGAAACCCAGTGGATGCGTAGCTCTCATAGGCTATACAAACCCAACTATAATTTACCAAGGAAAACCACATCAGGGACTGAACCGACTTTTCAATGAGGTAGAATGCCTTTGACATTTATTTTAAGATATACTTTTCCACATGTATTAATATGACGGTCTGCAAACTATTTTTTTAAGGTCCTGGATGTTTCAAAATGTTCTCACTAATGGAATAGAACAAATAATTATAACAAATTATTGTATAGCACAAGAACATGGAGGTAATTTTCATGATCAGAACATTTTACCCGGTTTTGGCATTTTAGTTTCTGGCACGGCTCGGTCGAGGATTGGTTCCTGCAATCTCAGGTAGGCTGTGAATGAAGTTTGCAGAACATTGTATTAACAGACATTGGGATTGAATGTGTTTGCTTATTGCTATAATTTATATATTATTAATTTCAAAAAGTGTAGGCCAGTGTATTTAAGGCAGTAATCATGTCATCATCAGATCATGAAATTTTCTTTAATTATTTTAATAAGTGAATAATGAAATGATAATAATAGGTCATATCAAAAGAAACTCTAATCTTAATTTAGACAATAATACCAATGATAGTCAAGAATTATTTATCAGAAATTAGGCTAGTGGTTGACATTTTTATCTTTCATTTTCCTGTGTTTACTTTTTGTTTTCTTTTTTTTTTGCAGTACATTAATTTCCTTAAACCATACATCCCCAAAGAGCTTGAGGTGCATTATAATAAATATCGTGACTTGAAATTTCCATACGCTATAAATGAAAGGTAAAGTTTTGCCTGTTGAAAATGTAAGATTCTGAACACTTCTTTACTGTGATTCCAGTGTTGCACCTCTGAACAGATATATTAGGCCTTTTTGACGAATCGGTAGACATCTTGAAATGATGACAAACATTGCGAATTAGCGGTGCGTGACCAACAGAAATAAGATAACCTTTTGGGCTGATTTTCTGACATCATGTTATTTAAAAAATCATAACTCCATAACGGGGCGTCGTGTCCGAAACATTTTTCCAGCAAAATGTTCTTAAAAGACTAGTCTACACCACTATATGATTGAAAAAAAATTGAAAAATGTTTTTGACCTCTGAAATAAAAATGGAAAAAGAAAAGCCTATCTAAGTAGTGTATTCAAATAGGCCTGTGCATTACAGTGCAGTAGCATAGTACTTTCGTGTTGTTACTGTTCCAGTTACTGATAATTTCTCTTATTATAAAGTACAAGTTATATTTTATAAAGAAGTACAGTATAGTAAATCATGTTTTTAACACAGGAAACTCTCATATGGTAACTAAAACAATGCTAATCCTGAGTATTACTAGTACTACTGCACTGTAATGTTTAGACCTATTTTAATACACTACTTAGATAGGCTTTTCTTTTTCCATCTTGATTTCAGAGGTCAAAAACATTTTTCAATTTTTTTTAATCATACAGTTGTGTAGACTAGTCTTTTAAGAACATTTTGCTGGAAATGTTTTTTGGATACGATGCCACGTTATGGAGTTATGATATTTTAAATAACATGATGTCAGAAAATCAGGCCAAAAGCTTATCTTATTTCTGTTGGTTACACACCGCTGATTCGCAATGCTTGTCATTACTTCAAGATGTCAACCGATTCGTGAAAAAGGCCTGTTCACTTAAAACACGCTTTGTGTTAAAAACATTTATACCCCACTGGAAAATGGACGGTTTTGAGTTGTCCACAATGTATGAATGTAGCTCTGCAAATACAATACTTGAGATTCGGTTCCCCGACATATGTTGGTGTTTGTAACTCTCTGGTTATAATTACAATAATTCCTGAAATACCTTCAAGAAGGTTGGTTGTTAACCTCACAAGTTAAATTTTATTAGTCGAAAAAGGTCTAGGCCTATCTCTCGATTCGGAGGACCTAGAGTAGAATTTACACTAGACTAAGGCGAGAGATGAAGAAGCAATATCTGCATTGAAATACCATAGCCGTGCGCAATCTACGTATATACCTGAAATATATTTGTGATAGCTAATTCAACACTATCGGTAAAAAAGACAAAATTCCAACATTTAAACACCTTTAAATGCCCTCTAAAGATCATAATTTTCTATTTTGTCTTATGTTTGGGAGGGGGCGTGGCCCGCTCATCAGACGGCCTATTTCATTTTTCTGGCTAAGCCCCTGATTCAAACCCTGTCACTGTAGGATTTTTTTTATTTGATGAGATCCACTCACTAAGACTGATAAAGAGAGTGGCTTTAATAAATAATAAAATAAAATAAATAAATAAATAAAAATAATTTAAAAAAAAACAACATATTTATAGATGATTACACTTTCAGACTGCCAGCTGATATACAAGGCTCTCTTAAATTAATAGATAAACAAATGAAAATATATGATGCTCCCTGGTATTCTAAATTTTTGAAACTATATCTCTGCAATTATACTTTTTATTGTTTCAATAGCCTATCAATAGAGAGGCTGCTTGTAAAATTACGTTATATATACCGTATATAATCATACTGATGATTCATTCTTAAAATACGTTAGAAGGGCGTTAGAAAAGAGCAATTGAGAGCCCTCATTGATCAGTTCACTGGCTCACATTTGACCTAGGAGGTTTACCATTCGATTGGATTGGATTTATTCGGTGTAAACACCAAGGATAGCCCAGTCCTTCGAGGAGATGCAGTGATGGGAATTGAACCGGGGACCTAGAGATCTCCACGGTTCAGTGCACACACAGTGGCTACCACAGATTAGCCGACTGAGCTAAGCTGCTCTCTCTAATCTCTAAATACTTCAGAAGTCGGGGAAATCTCATTGTCCACCATTTAGAAATCAACATTTTCCCGGGAAGAACTCGAACCTCCCTTTCTCTGGGGTCATTGATTCATTATAATAATTTTCAAGAGGGGAACACCTTGAATTTTGAAGAACTTAAAAGTAATTAAGTTCTTCAAAATTCAAGGTTTTCCACTCTTGAAACTGTCAGATAATTTTTCCCATTGTTATTACAGTAAATAGGCCTTATGTGTGTATACATAACATAAAAAAAAACATTGAGTAAGTTGCATACGTAGTTAAATCCCAAAAAGAAAGTGGGGGGGGGGGAGGTCCCGTTGTTCTTCCACGGAAAATGTTGATTCCTAGGTGGCGGGAAATGAGCTTTCCTGACTTCTGTTGTGTCTTTTAATGACTTTTAAATTCTTCAAAATTGAATGATGATTCAAATCAAATGATTCAATTAATCAATGAACTCCAAAGATAAAAGGGGTCCGGGTTCCCCCGGAAAAATTTCGATTTCTAGATGGCGGGAGATGAGCTTACCTGACTTCTGAAATGTCTTTTTAATGACTTTTAAAGTTCTTCAAAATTCAAGGTTTTCCCCTCTTAAAAAAGGTCAGGTAAAATTTTCTCATTTTTTATTTTATGTGTGTATACATACATAAACAAATGAGTTGCATGCGTATCCTTTTTTCCATGAATCGATAAATCCCAAAAAGAAAGGGGGGACCGGGGGTTCTCCACCGGTGTAAAGTTTGATTCCTAGATGGCGGAAATTGAGCTTTCCCGACATTTGAAGTGTGTTTTAATGAATTTTATGTTCTTCAAAATTCTAATTTTCTAATAGCAACAAAAAAAAAAAAAAAAAAAAAAAAAAATGAAAAATCAGCTCACGGGTCCTGAAAAGGGAGGTCTAGAATTCTTTTTTTTTTCCCCTCCTATTACTCTGGTGGACATGATGCATTTCAGATATTTACCAACAGTTTTATAATAAATAGAACATACATCAATTTAGGAGCCAGCTTTAATGAATTTGAGTGAAATTGTGTTTTTCTTATTTTTGCTTTAAAGAGATGATTCGTTATCTAGAAAGCGAGAAGTAAATTTATCCTGGTTTTTACATATGCTGACATCTTGGTCTCATTACCAGAAGTTAATGAAGGTGACTGAAGGTAAATCCGACCCACTAGTGGAACTTAAAGCAAAGTAAGTTATAATTGAATTATTCAGTAATTTAATCGTTTTGGCAATAACAAAACCAGAGTACCATTATGCTTTTCATTTATTTCTGTCTGTTTTTTAAACAAAATTCACTACACTGTTCTTCTTCAGAATGATTGGGGAAGTTGGTGATAAATCATCAGCCGATGAAATTAAAATGGTTCTAGTAGATTCAATATTCATGGTACTTGCAGCTAAGTCTTCACATGATTCATCTTTTACATGACGTCATGGTCACGGATTGCCACCCACTGCAGTGAATGTAAAGAGCACATCCATCCACCCTGAATTTCTGAATTTGAAACGCTACAGTCATTCTTTTTGGTTAAGTACAGTTATAGCCGAGTGTCTTGAAAATGGCCCATATTTCTCAACTGCAACGTGTAGGATGAAATACTGGTTTGACACTAAAGTTTTACTATTACTTTACGTAGCCAAAGTGGGACGAATTTTTGTATTATTTGGTACTTGTTGTCACTATACAGTATGTTATATTATGATAGTGAGATTTTTCTGGTGGAGACATTTCAACCCCTTGAACTAACAATTCGGTGACTTGACATAACCTGGTGAAGTGCACCCCCACCCTAGAAATGCTATGGACATTTAAATAATTCTAATTTTACAAATTAATGCCTTTAATTGTGACATTTTTCAACAGGTCTGAAAACTTCTAACAATTTAATTGCTACTATAGGCCTACAGGTATTCTATAAAATTGCGATTTAGATGTACCTATGGTTAAGGAGCAAGACAGTTCATTCTGAATGAACAAAACAACATAATTTTCCTACTAATGTTGCATTTTATTACCATTATTACAAATGATGTTCTTATCTCAATACTCCTGGTAATGTGTATGGTAACTTAACTCAGTAGTTCCAATTTGCAATAAACTGTCACACTGTAAATAAAAACCTTACGTGAATGATCTCTGATTTCAGTTCTCGTAAGAAAAAAAAATCGAATTTCAAAATCGAAAACAAAACAACATAAATTTCCTACTAATGTTGCATTTTATTACCATTATTACAAATGATGTTCTTATCTCAATACTCCTGGTAATGTGTATGGTAACTTAACTCAGTAGTTCCAATTTGCAATAAACTGTCACACTGTAAATAAAAACCTTACGTGAATGATCTCTGATTTCAGTTCTCGTAAGAAAATAAAATCGAATTTCAAAATCGAAAACAAAACAACATAATTTTCCTACTAATGTTGCATTTTATTACCATTATTACAAATGATGTTCTTATCTCAATACTCCTGGTAATGTGTATGGTAACTTAACTCAGTAGTTCCAATTTGCAATAAACTGTCACACTGTAAATAAAAACCTTACGTGAATGATCTCTGATTTCAGTTCTCGTAAGAAAATAAAATAGAATTTCCGTGACCTTGACCTTTGACCTTTTCTTCCGTTAATTGAATGGTGTCTTTTTTCGATTATTATGTACCATTTCACTAAATTTTATGATGATCCATTCATTAGTGTTTGACAGACAGCACAACAAACAGACAGCTGCAAATACAACCTCCTTTGGCAGAGGTACGCTTTGTTTTTTTTTTAAGAACACAATTTATAAGAACACTGAGGCTAAAATTGCTTGAAAATTAAGAACAAAATAAGAACAAATTGAGGCTGAGGCAAAGTGTCAAATGAGATTTTTATTTTAAAAAACTAGAAAAACCAAAAAAGTATGTCTGTACCTTATGTGCGTTAGGTGTGACGTAATGTAATACCCTCTATAATACAGTACAGTAGGTGTACCTACCTGTCATTTGAGGCCATTTTTAACAGGGCCTTTTTCTAGGGTCATTTTTTTCAGAGGCCTTTTTTAGGGGCCATTTTTCTGGGTATTTTACCTACATTCCAGTACAGTGTATACTACTGTACAATAATAATTTTCTATGTTGGAAAAGTGTGTAGGCCTAACATAAGAACAAAATATGAACATTTGAGCCTGAAATCGGCCAAACAATACTAAGATCACTGAGCCTGGGCAACATTTTGCTGGTTCTTATAAAAAAGTATAATAAAATAGGAGCATGAGTATACTGCAGAAGATAGGTCAAAATTACTCTAAACATTCATGTGATGCCATTTCGACCAATCACGTACTCGTATTTACATAGGCTATGTAATATACTCCATAATTGGACAAATGCTATCAGCCATTCCTCATCTGTCAAAACGTAGGACCGATTACCAATTCCCTGATAAAAACTGCATTCACACTGTACTTGGCTTAACTGTCAAATGAAATGAACTGAAATCAGTAAATCCATCCATCAAATGAATCAGTCAATCAACCAGTTAATCAACCAGTTAATCAATCTCCTATCAATCAAGTGTGCAAAGACATCAGGGGAAGATCCAGTCTGGTAAGAAAAGGGGGTGGGGGTGGGTGGGACGTGAATTTGCGAACTGAGTGAAAATCTCTGATTTGTATTTGCTTTTTAAGATGTCGTTGATTCCAGTACCTTCATTCACAACGAAAAAAAATCATCTTACTGGTAAATACAAATCTCAACATCAGTGAACCTTCTACTGGGCACCTACCCACTTTCCCCCTCCCCCTCCCCTTGGACATTTTTATGGTCCCACAAAGTATCAGTGTAAAAGTGCATAAACACGTGTGTTTGGGACATTCACATATTCCTGGCGCTGTTCTGATAGAACATCTACCATAAAACCTCGAATAGGAGCACGTGAGCTTATAATCTCGAGAAGCCCATCTCGAAAAGAAGCACAATTTCAAACAAAGTTTGCAAAATTGTCGATTTTTGATATTTTATCGTTTTCAACTATAGAGTACTACAGTGTTACGTCACGATACCACGTGATACTACTCCGTTGCTATCGGCGACACAAAATGCGTTAAACCGACGCCATTTTCTTCACTGACAAACCATTGATCCCAAATTCTAACGTAATTATTAAGAAGTTGTATCTTAATTTTTCTTTGTAAATGTTAATTGATAATTAAATGTGTGTTCGGTAGCTAATATAATGCGAGCTTTTTGTGTTTTTAGTACATTTTGATGGTAAATTATTAAGTTTTAAAATGCCTATTCCATAAAGCCTTTGTGGTAATCACAGATACACACAA
>NW_022705208.1:33373-42367 GCF_011630105.1 Anneissia japonica
CAGAAGGATCCCGAAACAAGTCTTCAGACCTGTCTCTTTTACACATCTAGATGTGTATAAGAGACAGGGATTATATCATAGTACCGTATGTTGCACAATGATGTTGAATTTAATGTCAACATGGAATGGCAATTAAAAATTTATTGTCATCGGTCGTTATAGAAACCGAATACACAAATATATTCAAGGAAATAGTGAACAGTATAACAAACAGATGCAATCATTTTATTCTTAGACACAGCATTAAATTTGGACGGTTTCGTACTTATTTTAAAGATTATAAAAGTTGCAAAGGAAGTAAAATTGAAAGAACTTCATACCAACATCTATAGAAGCTTTCAGAGGGGACACACAAACCAAAGGTAAATAAGAAAAATTCATGATAATCGAATAGCACAAACAGCGTATATCCAAAAATATAGTGCTTTTCCTGTCTCTTATACACATCTAGATGTGTATAAGAGACAGCCCTCACCAGTTGATGATCCTTGTATTGTATTCAACTTCTAATCTATTTCACGAAAATTGAAATCTCCTATCTATTAAATAAGTCAAATTTAAGGGACTTGTGGTAAGTCCACGCTCATCTTTACAAGATGTAGGCCTATCAACTGGGTTTAGCCAATTAAAAAAAAAAATCAAAATACAAATGAAAATAAAACGATTAAATATAAAAATATTTCAATGAAATATTGAGAAGAGCATTAATTAAACTAAAAGTTAACTCTTAAAAGTTTTGATAAAAGGTTTCTTTCGTTTTAAAAACGGATACATCTAAAAAAAAACTGTCTTAACACTAGGCCTATCAGTTAATCCATCATAATTAAAATTGCATTTCAAATTATATTTCATTTTTTTTTTGTGGTAACAATTGTCAACTAACATTTTAAATAACAGTATATTATTGGAAAGAGTATTGTTCCATCAACCAGCGTGCTTCGAACTGAAACACTAAGGGAGGCCTCACAGTTCAGTATGTGAGAATAAAACTTTCGGGATTTAGAGTCGCTTTTAAAAATCTGTGAAATTTAGTCAAGTTGGTAATTATTAATGTCACATATTTTTTGCAAACCAAAAATATTTTTTTTCCGCATTTATATTTTATGTAATATTAATGACGGTGACCTGTCTACAAGGCTTAGTGGGGATAAAAAGCTGATCCTTTGTAGCCCTCCATGTTCAGCTGGTTTTTTAAAATTTTCTTTTTAAACCATATTTACAGAGGGTAACCTTTCCAGCATATTCTAGAAGGTTGGCTGATGTTTAGGGGCCCTTTTAAATAAATTTAATATCGTGAAGCTTTTATCAGCGAAGTCTCTTTATGAGGCTTAGGGAGTGGAGTTGTTTTTGGTTGTAAAAGTCCTGCTGTCACAGGAGTTGCATCCAGGACCCTGTGATTAGAAGGCAAGTATCTGAACCTCTGAGCTATTCAACTCCACTCCTGTAAACGAGTATATAAGAATCGGAGAGTGCCATGACCCTCAATGCTCGGTAAACAAGTGTATAAGGCCGGGGAGGGGGTGGAAACCTGATCATTACACCGTTGAATTAGGTGGTGTCGAAAAGTGCTATTGCACACGGGGGAATGGGCTGCTCTCAGCCGTAGGGGTGCGAAAATTAAGAATGCAGACATTCCCATAACAACTAAGTTATTTGTTTGTGGTCATGTGTTGTCTGAAAGGATAAAAGCAATACATTGTTCATTCTAACCATTTACATTACTGCTTTGTGTTATATCATAGTATGTTGCACAATGAAGTTAAATTAAATGTCAACATGGAATGGCAATTCAAAAGTTATTGTCATCGGTCGTTATAGAAACCAATACACAAATATATTCAAGGAAATATTGAACAGTATAACAAACAGATGCAATCATTTTATTCTTAGACACAGCATTAAATTTGGACGGTTTCACACTTATTTTGAAGATCATAAAAGTTGCAAAGTAAGTAAAATTAAAAGAACTTCATACCAACATTTTTAGATGCTTTCGGGGGGGGGGGGGACACAAACCAAAGGTAAATAAGAAAGATTCATGATAATCGAATAGCACAAACAGCGTATATCCAAAAATATAGTGCTTTTCATGCAAGTTTGTTATCGACAGGTTCACAAATGCCACAATAGGCTTAAACATTTAACATAGAAACTGTACAAACAACTTTTAACCCAGAATATGTTCGATATGTTAAATTTGGTAGCGGTAGTAGTAATAGAATCTAGGTTGTTTCCAACATTTAACTGCGGTAATTAAAGTTATGGGAATTGGATTAACATTTTCCAACAGAAAGTACTGGTTTTGGTTTTATCATCATAAATACCATCATCAAATTTACCACCATAATCATGATCCGTATCATAATAATTAGAGCATCATTGTGCCCCATATCATAATTATGTCACTAAATCAACTAATAATTATAAAAAATAAACTGAGATGAGGACCAAGCAAGACCAAACTTTGCTAAGCAAGTATTCAACGGGGGTAGCCTGGGGAGGAAACCTTTTTTCTGGAAAATGTCTTAATTTACCCACTCTCTTAGATACGTCACTGGAATCACACAGTAGATCCGTATCTAAGGCGCTGGTGTATACTGTATATAAACACACAACTGTAATATATAATAATAACAATAAAAAATGATAATAATATTTGAATAATATTAATTAATAATAATTCTGTTTTATAATGCGTTTTCCCATGTTAGCACTCCTTATGTTATTGTTTACCTTTTGATGATGTTAAAAAATCAATTTATTTTCTGATACAACAAACAAAATTGATACATAAATATAAATATAAGTTGCATGGAAGGAGGCTATTCTGTTTTGTAAGTGAACTACAAAACTTTAAAATATAGCCACTTTTACAGAGTTGAAAAAAAAAATGAGTCGAGGATCTGACATGTTGAAATAAGAACAAATCATTTATACAATCCAGCAATTTCGCTCCCTCACCAGTTGATGATCCTTGTATTGTATTCAACTTCTAATCTATTTCACGAAAATTGAAATCTCCTATCTATTAAATAAGTCAAATTTAAGGGACTTGTGGTAAGTCCACGCTCATCTTTACAAGATGTAGGCCTATCAACTGGGTTTAGCCAATTAAAAAAAAAAATCAAAATACAAATGAAAATAAAACGATTAAATATAAAAATATTTCAATGAAATATTGAGAAGAGCATTAATTAAACTAAAAGTTAACTCTTAAAAGTTTTGATAAAAGGTTTCTTTCGTTTTAAAAACGGATACATCTAAAAAAAAACTGTCTTAACACTAGGCCTATCAGTTAATCCATCATAATTAAAATTGCATTTCAAATTATATTTCATTTTTTTTTTGTGGTAACAATTGTCAACTAACATTTTAAATAACAGTATATTATTGGAAAGAGTATTGTTCCATCAACCAGCGTGCTTCGAACTGAAACACTAAGGGAGGCCTCACAGTTCAGTATGTGAGAATAAAACTTTCGGGATTTAGAGTCGCTTTTAAAAATCTGTGAAATTTAGTCAAGTTGGTAATTATTAATGTCACATATTTTTTGCAAACCAAAAATATTTTTTTTTTCGCATTTATATTTTATGTAATATTAATGACGGTGACCTGTTTACAAGGCTTAGTGGGGATGATAAAGCTGATCCTTTGTAGCCCTCGATGTTCAGCTGTTGTTTTTTTGTTTTGTTTTCTTTTTAAACCACATTTATAGAGGGTAACCTTTCCAGCATATTCTAGAAGGTTGGCTGATGTTTAGGGGCCCTTTTAAATAAATTTAATATCGTGAAGCTTTTATCAGCGAAGTCTCTTTATGAGGCTTAGGGAGTGGAGTTGTTTTTGGTTGTAAAAGTCCTGCTGTCACAGGAGTTGCATCCAGGACCCTGCCAATAGAAGACATTATCCACTGAGCTATTCAACTCCACTCCTGTAAACGAGTATAAGAATCGGAGTGTGCCATGACCCTAACGCTCGGTAAACTGAGTGTATAAGGCCGGGGCTGCTCTCAGCATTTGGGATGCGAAAATTAAGAATGCAGAAATTCTCATAACAAGCAAGTTATTGTTTGTGGTCATGTGTTGTCTGAAAGGATAACAGCAATACATTGTTCATTCTAACTATTTACATTACTGCTTTGTAATATATCATAGTGTGTTGCACAATGAAGTTGAATTGAATGTCAACATAGAATAACAATTAAAAATGTATTGTCATCGGTCGTTATAGAAACCAAATAAACAAATATATTCGATATCGAGGAAATAGTCAACAGTTTAACAAACAGATGGAATAATTTTATTCTTAGACACTGCATTAAATTTGGACGGTTTCATACTGAATTTGAAGACTATAAAAGTTGCAAAGGAAGTAGATTGAAAGAACTTCATACCAACATCTATAGAAGCTTTCAGAGGGGACACAAGCCAAAGGTAAATATGAAAAATTCATGATAATCGAATAGCACAAGCGTATATCCAAAAATATAGTGCTTTTCAGTGGCGTAGAAAAATATTTTTTATTGGGGGGGATGATTGGCGTGTTAACCAGTATCGTAACAGGCGGGGGGGGGGGGGAGCGGAAGGGGAAAACTGCCCCTCCCCTGACGGTTTTTACCGGGCTGACCAAGCCGTCGTACGGGGCTGGGTAATAAGAGAAAAGAAAGAGGAGAGAGGGAGGGAAAGAGAAAGAAGAGGAAAAGAAAAGGAAAGAAAAAGAGAAGAAAAAAATAAAGACAAAAATAAAAAGGAAGATATCATAGTGACCAGACTCACAACACCCTGCAACCCCTTCTCCACTTCAAAAACTGTCATAACTCCTTTGATCTATGCTGCCCGATGGCGTAACCACTGGGGGAGAAGGGGGAAATATCTATCTTTGAAAAATCTTCCCCACCCCTTTATAAATGCCCTTTTTTATCCCCTGAAAGCGCCTAAAAACCTAAAATTTCGCGCACATTTCTTGTTAACATGGCCCAATTTTCTCTAAAAATTGCACATTTTAGGGAGTTTTGATCAAATCCAACGAAATTAAAATTAAAAACACCGGGGGACAAGGGGAAAATATCCATCTTTGGAAAATCTTTCCCCACCCCTTGACAAATGCATCCTCTGAAAGTGCCTAAAATTCTCAAATTCTTTGCGCGCATTTCTTGTAACGGTAGGCCAATTTCCTCTATAAATTGCACATTTTAGGGAGTTTTCATCAATTGGACGAAATTAGAAATAGAAACACAAAAATATTTTACGCGCTTGGCGCGCATTTTTTAGGGCTTTCTTAGTTTTATCCTTTTACGTTATTTAAACACATAATAGTCCCAAACTCAAGAAAGACAAATTTAAGATAGATCATTTTAACCTAAAAGAAGGGCCTCAATGTGTATAGATGGTGAAAGAATGTGTATGTAATAAATAAAACCATGATGAAAATGCTTATATTTAGTTTCAAACGCACGTGTGTGGCCTATATTATAAATAAGATAAGCCCTATGACGTATTGTTTTCTATATGGGGAGTGGGGTGGGTATGTTCTTTAATTTTATTAAAGAGGGCCCCTGAATATCAGTTAACCTACTGGGCTAAACTAGAAGGGTTTAAAGATGGTTGAAATAAAACATTAAAAAAATAAAATAAATAAATACCCACTCTGACCCAAGACCCCTGTTACGCACCTCGTGTTAGCGCCAATGTGTGCCCTTGTGCGGACAGGGATATGCCCCCCACCCCCTCTGAAGCTGGAAACCTTGTTTTTGCAAAATACATTGATGCAATTTGCTATTATAGGCCTAAAAAATAAATTCAATCAATTCAACTGATATAACCTTAAACATTCTTGGAATTGACAAACGTTACTGATGTCGTACACGCCCTTCAGTGTGAAATGTGGCTCTCTTTGCAAACACATCTATTATCTAAGGAAAGAAGAGCTTAGATTGGTACCAGATAAAATAATTTTGTTATCAACATTAATACATTATGCTTTTCATCTTTGTAAGCGCATAAGACAGTGCAAATTATTTCTGTGACAGTCTTTTGAAGTGTGTAAAGCTCCGTTTTATCCCATACATAGTCAAAATATTGGGGGGTGGGGGGATGATACAATGGACCATCCCCTCTTTGTCAAATATTGGGGGGATATATCCCTCCCATCCCCCCGGGATCTACGCCTATGGTGCTTTTCATGCAAGTTTGTTATCGACAGGTTCACAAATGCCACAAGAGGCTTAAACATTTACCTAGAAACTGTACAAACAACTTTTAACCCAGAATATGTTCGATATGTTAAATTTGGTAGCGGTAGTAATAGAATCTAGGTTGTTTCCAACATTTAACTGAGGTAAATAAAGTTATGGGAATTGGATACACATTTTCCAACAGAGAGTAGGCCTACTGGTTTTGGTTTTATCATCATAAATACCATCATCAAATCTACCACCATAATCATGATCCTTATCATAATAAGTAGAGCATCATTGTGCCCCATATCATAATTATTTCACCAAAAAAACTAATAATTATAAAAAATATACTGAGATGAGGACCAAGCAAGACCAAACTTTGCTAAGCAATTATTCAGCGGGAGTAGCCTGGGGAGGAAACTTTTATTCTGGAAAATCTCTTAATTTACCCACTCTATATACGTCATTGGAATCACACAGGAGATCCGTATCTAAGGCGCTGGTGTATATATAAACACACAACTGTAATATATAATAATAATAACAATAAAAAATGATAATAATATTTGAATAATATTAATTAATAATAATTCTGTTTTATAATGCGTTTTCCCATGTTAGCACTCCTTATGTTATTGTTTACCTTTTGATGATGTTGTCAAAATTTCAATATATTTTCCATACAACAAACAAAATTGATACATAAATATTCATATAAGTTACATGGAAGGAGGCTATTCTGTTTTGTAAGTGAACTACAGAACTTTAAAATATAACCACTTTTACAGAGTTGAAAAAAAAAATGAGTCGAGGATCTGACATGTTGAAATAAGAAGGTCCTTCTGGTGGTGATTGGAGAGTACACCGGGAGACAATCCCCTACTCTTTTCCGAAGATTGTACTGCGTCCTTTAACATGCACATGAGCCATAATGCACACGGGACCAACGGTTTAAACGTCTCATCCGAAAGACGGTGCGCTATTGTAACTTGTATTTCAGCCCTCTAGCTGAAACACAAGGAGATGCAGTGATGGGAATTGAACCGGGGACCTAGAGATCTCCACGGTTCAGTGCACACACAGTGGCTACCAACAGATTAGCCGACTGAGCTAAGCTGCTCTCTCTAATCTCTAATTGAATAAAGAAAAACATGTAAACAAGAAAATAAATAAATATGGATGGGCCTATTACTCTGGTGGACATGATGCATTTCAGATATTTACCAACAGTTTTATAATAAATAGAACATACATCAATTTAGGAGCCAGCTTTAATGAATTTGAGTGAAATTGTGTTTTTCTTATTTTTGCTTTAAAGAGATGATTCGTTATCTAGAAAGCGAGAAGTAAATTTATCCTGGTTTTTACATATGCTGACATCTTGGTCTCATTACCAGAAGTTAATGAAGGTGACTGAAGGTAAATCCGACCCACTAGTGGAACTTAAAGCAAAGTAAGTTATAATTGAATTATTCAGTAATTTAATCGTTTTGGCAATAACAAAACCAGAGTACCATTATGCTTTTCATTTATTTCTGTCTGTTTTTTAAACAAAATTCATTACACTGTTCTTCTTCAGAATGATTGGGGAAGTTGGTGATAAATCATCAGCCGATGAAATTAAAATGGTTCTAGTAGATTCAATATTCATGGTACTTGCAGCTAAGTCTTCACACGATTCAACTTTTACATGACGACATGGTCACGGATTGTCACCCACTGCAGTGAATGTAAGGAGCACATCCATCCACGCTGAATTTCTGAATTTGAAACGCTACAGTCATTCTTTTTGGTTAAGTACAGTTATAGCCGAGTGTCTTGAAAATGGCCCATATTTCTCAACTGCAACGCGTTGGATGAAATACTGGTTCGACACTGAAGTTTTACTATTACTTTACGTAGCCAAAGTGGGACGAATTTTTGTATTATTTGGTACTTGTTGTCACTAAACAGTATGTTATATTATGATAGTGAGATTTTTCTGGTGGAGACCTTTCAACCCCAGGAACTCAAAATTCGGAGACTTGACATAACCTGGTGAAGTGCACCCCCACCCTAGAAATGCTATGGACATTTAAATAATTCTAATTTTACAAATTAATGCCTTTAATTGTGACATTTTTCAACAGGTCTGCAAACTTCTAACAATTTAATAGCTACTATAGGCCTACAGGTATTCTATAAAATTGCGATTTAGATGTACCTATGGTTAAGGAGCAAGACAGTTCATTCTGAATGAACAAAACAAAACAACATAATTTTCCTACTAATGTTGCATTTTATTACCATTATTACAAATGATGTTCTTATCTCAATACTCCTGGTAATGTGTATGGTAACTTAACTCACTAGTTCCAATTTGCAATAAACTGTCACACTGTAAATAAAAACCTTACGTGAATGATCCCTGATTTCAGTTCTCGTAAGAAAATAAAATCGAATTACCGTGACCTTGACCTTTGACCTTTTCTTCCGTTAATTGAATGGTGTCTTTTTTCGATTATTATGTACCATTCCACTAAATTTTATAATGATCCATTCATTAGTGTTTGACAGACAGCACAACAAACAGACAGCTGCGAATACAACCTCCTTTGGCAGAGGTACACTTTGTGTTTTTTTTAAGAACACAATTTATAAGAACACTGAGGCTAAAATTGCTTGAAAATTAAGAACAAAATAAGAACAAATTGAGGCTGAGGCAAAGTGTCAAATGAGATTTTTATTTTAAAAAACTAGAAAAACCAAAAAAGTATGTCTGTACCTTATGTGCGTTAGGTGTGACGTAATGTAATACCCTCTATAATACAGTACAGTAG
>NW_022705208.1:44252-51410 GCF_011630105.1 Anneissia japonica
AAGCTTTTATCAGCGAAGTCTCTTTATGAGGCTTAGGGAGTGGAGTTGTTTTTGGTTGTAAAAGTCCTGCTGTCACAGGAGTTGCATCCAGGACCCTGCCAATAGAAGACATTATCCACTGAGCTATTCAACTCCACTCCTGTAAACGAGTATAAGAATCGGAGTGTGCCATGACCCTAACGCTCGGTAAACTGAGTGTATAAGGCCGGGGCTGCTCTCAGCATTTGGGATGCGAAAATTAAGAATGCAGAAATTCTCATAACAAGCAAGTTATTGTTTGTGGTCATGTGTTGTCTGAAAGGATAACAGCAATACATTGTTCATTCTAACTATTTACATTACTGCTTTGTAATATATCATAGTGTGTTGCACAATGAAGTTGAATTGAATGTCAACATAGAATAACAATTAAAAATGTATTGTCATCGGTCGTTATAGAAACCAAATAAACAAATATATTCGATATCGAGGAAATAGTCAACAGTTTAACAAACAGATGGAATAATTTTATTCTTAGACACTGCATTAAATTTGGACGGTTTCATACTGAATTTGAAGACTATAAAAGTTGCAAAGGAAGTAGATTGAAAGAACTTCATACCAACATCTATAGAAGCTTTCAGAGGGGACACACAAACCAAAGGTAAATAAGAAAAATTCATGATAATCGAATAGCACAAAGAGTGTATATCCAAAAATTTAGTGCTTTTCATGAAAGTTTGTTATCGACAGGTTCACAAATAAAATTAGCACACACCACTAGGACTAGATAGAAACTGTAAAAGAATTTAGTGTACAATCTGTCTCTTATACACATCTAGATGTGTATAAGAGACAGCTCCTTATGTTATTGTTTACCTTTTGATGATGTTGTCAAAATTTCAATATATTTTCCATACAACAAACAAAATTGATACATAAATATTCATATAAGTTACATGGAAGGAGGCTATTCTGTTTTGTAAGTGAACTACAGAACTTTAAAATATAACCACTTTTACAGAGTTGAAAAAAAAAATGAGTCGAGGATCTGACATGTTGAAATAAGAACAAATCATTTATACAATCCAGCAATTTCGCTCCCTCACCAGTTGATGATCCTTGTATTGTATTCAACTTCTAATCTATTTCACGAAAATTTAAATCTCCTGCTACTATTAAATAAGTCAAATTTAAGGGACTTGTGGCAAATCCACGCTCATCTTTACAAGATGTAGGCCTATCAACTGGGTTTAGCCAATTAAAAAAAAAATCAAAATACAAATGAAAATCAAACGATTAAATAGAAAAATATTTCAATGAAATATTGAGAAGAGCATTAATTAAACTAAAAGTTAACTCTTAAAAGTTGTGATAAAAGGTTTCTTCCGTTCTAAAAACGAGTATAAGAATCGGAGAGTGCCATGACCCTCAATGCTCGGTAAACAAGTGTATAAGGCCTGTGGAAACCTGATCATTAAACCGTTGAATTAGGTGGCGTCGAAAGTGCTATTTGCACACGGGGAAATTAGCTGCTCTTAGCAGAAATTAACATAACAAGTAAGTTATTTTTTGTGATCATGTGTTGTCTGAAAGGATAAAAGCAATACATTGTTCATTCCAACCATTTACATTACCGCTTTGTATTATATCATAGTACCGTATGTTGCACAATGATGTTGAATTTAATGTCAACATGGAATGGCAATTAAAAATTTATTGTCATCGGTCGTTATAGAAACCGAATACACAAATATATTCAAGGAAATAGTGAACAGTATAACAAACAGATGCAATCATTTTATTCTTAGACACAGCATTAAATTTGGACGGTTTCGTACTTATTTTAAAGATTATAAAAGTTGCAAAGGAAGTAAAATTGAAAGAACTTCATACCAACATCTATAGAAGCTTTCAGAGGGGACACACAAACCAAAGGTAAATAAGAAAAATTCATGATAATCGAATAGCACAAAGAGTGTATATCCAAAAATTTAGTGCTTTTCATGAAAGTTTGTTGTCGACAGGTTCACAAATAAAATTAGCACACACCACTAGGACTAGATAGAAACTGTAAAAGAATTTAGTGTACAATGATTCATAGATTTTATCGCTTAATTTCTTGGAAACCATTTGCGAGTTTTGCGCCAGATTCTAGAACAGTAACAATTACTGTCGAAATAGATGCTTATTAAAATGTTTGTGCTGCTGTGCGCTTGTTTTTAACACGTTTGTTTCGTTTACGTGAGATATGATATTATTGTCGATTAATAAATGCTGAGTAAGAATTATGTAGTTACATTTAGAAATATTAACTGATAATTTGTTGAGCTTAAACCAGTTCGATACCTTAGTTAATTCATTATTCATAATGTTAAATAATAAAGTTTTGTCATTTTGAGAAAATGCAATATTAGTGTCGTCTGCAAACAGAACAAACTTTAGTAATTTGGAAGAATTTGGTAGGTAGTTAACGTAAATTAAGAATAAAAGCGGTATCAAACGCTTTAGAAAGATCTAAAATAGCGCCTATCGCATATTCTTTTCTCGAGAGCAACTGGTATTTTGTCATATATGTCAATAAATGCAAGTTCCGTTGAGTGGTGTTTTCTAAAACAGTACTGACTTTGAAATAAAGCATTGTTCTTGATAAGAAATGTGTATAATTTGTTATAAATTATGCGTTCTAGTATTTTTGATAAGCAAGGAAGAAGAAAGATAGGTCGGTAATTGCTGAAAAGATGTAGATTTTTCTTTTTATATATAGGTATAACTTAAGCTATTTTTAAAGAGTCAGGAAATACACCAGTTGATATAGATACATTAAAAATATGTAATGAAGGCCTGGATATAAAATATGAAACTTACTTTATAACTTTGTTGGAAAGCCTGTCCATTCCTGGACTTTATTTATCTTTTAAATTGAATAATAACTTTAAAATCTCATCCTCAGTAACTGGATAAAGAAAAATAGAATCATTAATGGGCTTAGGTAAAAAAAAAGTAACTGAGTTATTACATGAAGTACTATTTATACCATGAAAAGTTTGGTACAGTGTTTATAAAATATTCATTAAAAAGTGTAAAATAGTTTGAGGTTCAGTGATTTTGCTTCCATTAAGTAGCATATATGAGGGCATGCCTTTTTTGGTCCTCTTACCCATAACAATGTTTATTGTTTGCCACGTTTTATATATATCATGGTTTTAATTGTTAAATTTTGTTGGTGTAATAATTTCTTTAGCACGTTTGAGTAGACGTGGTTAAATTATTACGATGTTTAATATAGCTGTTTTTTTCAGACTGTTTTTGTAGTTCTGATAAATTGTTTGAAAATTTGTTTCTAGTATCAATTGATTTTATTAAACTTTTTGTACTCCAGGGATTTCGTTCTTTTCTAAAATTACACCTATAACAACGTACCTTAATGTGTTTAGTGTATATAATGTATTCAACTCTGTGTGAAAGGCATTGTAGGCATGAGTTGCCTCGTTTATATTATATACATTTTTCCAATTAATTAGAGAAAGATAATCTTTAAGTGCGTTTATAGAGCTGTCATTCACTCTTTTAGAGTAAGTGTATTTGCAGCTATCATTTGTAGAAGATGAATTTTTATGAATTAACGAAAAAATAGGAAAGTGATCAGATATATCTATATGACGATTCCTGGAGACACTTCGTCATATATGTTGTTACAGAAGATATTATCTATAAGCGTTGCAGTTTTTGTGGTTAATTGTGTGGGTTTAGTTTAATTTCATTTTATTTATTTTGTCTAATTTGAACACAAAACAGTTTCAAACTCGGGAAGACAGGATAACCAAGAGAATACTAAAATATTGTCAAGTGGCTCTCCAAACCGAAAGAGAAACATGAATAAAAAAGAAAAAGAAAATAGGAAAAATTACTCTAAAATGAATAAATTAAAATCAAAAAGCACAACAGATCAAAAAAAAAAAAAAAAAAAAAAACTACACAGAACAGACATTCTTATTTATTTACTTTTTTTGTAATTCGTAGTTAATTCATTAGTGATAAGTATATAACAGTTAGATGCGAACAACTTAAAAATTCAGATGTATATTTGTGAGTGTTACAATTTAAAGGATTAATATTAAATTCTGTAGGTACGTATGTGATTTTGTTTCTTTGTTTATTACATTTAGTTATTTCGAAAACTAGTATTGAAGAAGTTAACTGGTAATTTATATTGTTCATCGTTCATTTATGTTATATTGATTTTCTATGATGAAAATGGTTAAAACCAAATGAATTGATCATTAAAAACGATTTCCTGCCAAAGCTGATAGTCACGAATGCCAGATCTATATTAAATAAACGAATTTAGTATTATTACTGAAAACTCTCCTGATATGCTGTATCACAGAATCATGGATTACTACGAACACTCCTACTGAACGTCATAGCATCCCTGGATTTAATTCTTACAGCTAATGTGGATCTGATAGCAGTGGTGGCATCTTAACATACGTTAAAGAAACTATGAAAACCGAATTCATCAATGCAATAGAAGTTCCAGAGCATCTTGAAGTCCAGGCTGAGTGGATCCTCGTGAATCACCCTCAACTCCCAAGACATAATAATAATAATAATAATATGTCATTCTTATATAGCGCTTCATGCCTTTACAGGCCTCTAAGCGCTTCACATTACTACCCCCTACATTGTCATCGTCAGTGTTTTCTTCCATCAGGCTACTGGTCGATACCTGGTGATAGTTATGATAAACCACATTCGTGTTGGTGTTGAATATATTAGGACCACCAGATCCCTAGGTGGTATTATCATATGCGGAGACCTCAATATGCTTAATCACAAATATATATGTACTGGTAACAAACTGAAGCAAGTTGTCCAAGCCTCAACTAGGGGAGCCAATAATTATTGTAGAAGTAATCATAACAGACTTATTTGACCTGTATGATAAGCTCGTTATTAAGTCTGCAACTGGCCTTAGTGACCATAATGTCATCATTATGAGTCTGAAAGTGCCAAGGCATGATAATACTCTAATACGTAAATCCTGCAGACCGATGCCTCAGTCTAAAATTAATGAGTTTGGTCGCTGGATCCAAAATGAAACCTGGGCTAGCGTTTATAATGCACATCATGTACAGACTAAAGCTGATATTTCCTATTTAATAATTGATAATGCTGTAAACAAATTGTTCCCTATTAAAAATTATAAAGATTAAAAAAACTGATCAATCTACGACAAAGAGCCTTTGCTAAGGGTGACGAAAACCGTAGGAATCAATTAAGAAACTGCGTCATAAGGGAAATGAAATTTGCTAAGTCTCGCTATAATGAACACAAGGTCAGGGGATTGAGGGCCACTCATCTAAGGTGGCACAGTGAAGTGCACAGACTTGCAAACATATGAATTCCGGCCCCGCGCTTCCTCAACAATTACCGTTCCTGGAATCGAAATAGAAGACCATACGCCAACGGCTAATGAAATTAATAAGCACCTGGCCAGTTTTTCACAAAAACAGCCTCCTATCTCACCAAATAACCTCCCTGCATTTCTACCCAGCTCTGTTCCACCCCCTATGAGCCATGGGAGATCTATAATGACCTAAAAACATCTCTGTAGCCAAATCCAAAGGTCCTGATGGTATCCCACAGAAACTGCTCAAAGAGTGTGCTTATGAATTTAGTCGTCCAGTCACTGACCTAATAAATGCCTCATTTTCACAGTTTGAAGTACTGCACCTTCACAATGGAAGGCAGCAACTGTTGACCCTGTGCCAAAATTGTACCCTCCCACTATAGATAAACTAAGACCAATCTCTTTAACGTAAACTCTATCTGAAATAGCCGAGCGTAAAATCACTAAATTTGTACTTGATGAAATCAACCCCAAAAATTGACCCTAGACAGTATGGCAACCAACTGGGGTTATCGAAACGCATTGTCTTTTTGACATATACCACTTCCTTGTAACTAAATATATCTACTCTTGCACTGACAGATTTTAGCAAGCTTTGATCATAGTTGTACTGCTACCGGTATCTTAATATTATTTGTTCTTGCTGTTCCCCCCTTTGCTTTACAATAGAATTGACTTTTCGTATGTATCGTAGGCAAAGAGTAAAGTATCAAGATGTGTTGTCCTGTCACGCCAAAATTGGTCCGGGGGACCGATTTTAGCCGCTAAAATTTGTCCGGGGGACCGATTTTGGCCGGCCAAATCAGTCCTCCTTGGATAATATTGGTCCGGCCTGGAAAAATTTTGGTTTAGCCTAAATCGTTCCGCCTACACCTGCTACAGTGCTACACTATACGAGTTCGTACTCAACCAATTACAGCACAGTGAGTGCTTACTTATCGGTCCGCATAGATTTTGAGGGAAAAAGCTTTTGGTGGGAAATTAGAAATTGAACGACCAATAAAAATGAAGGTGATAGGTTAAGTCCAATCTTGAGCCTATTTTGCATACAGTACATCGCCGTATATAAGGCACAGTGAATTCATTTGATAGCAGAGGCTCGGTTTGGTTAGTACAGTATAAGAAGTAAAAGAAAGATTGTGCTTACTTTTTAGTTTCAGGGTGATGTACACCTTACAAGGAAGCCTAATTATTTGACATTTTAAAGTCTATATCCATTAATTAAAGCTGCTGAAAATAAGGAAAGAATCATACAACAGCAGGGAATATCGTTGTATACAGTATATTATTCAACACACATTCGCCCACCCCCTCTTTCTAACAAATATATAACAGGCGCGGATTTAGAAGGGGGTGTGGTTGTTTATTTTTTCACTGATAAAAAAAAATTAAAATAAGAGAAAAAAAATAATTGGTTGCCTAGTACACCTCAGAGGTTATTTTCAGTCGTCCAGAGAGTAAAGTACTGGAAAACACTGCTGAGGAAACAATAACTGGATATATGGACATACTGTATATGTAGCTCTCTATACAATAATAATAATAATAATCTCCAACCAGGTTCTTTCAGCTACAAACAAAATGAAACAGCAAGTAACAAAATATATGGAATCTAATTGCTGCGAAGCAGCCAATTCCTATTCTTGACAGCAATTTGACCTCTGAAAGGTCATTGTTTGTCAAAAAACAAGGGCCTAAGACAACTGAAAAGCGGAGTTTCCTTCTTTCGTTCTGCCGGGTAAAATCAATTACTTTAGGCGACG
>NW_022705208.1:53715-54002 GCF_011630105.1 Anneissia japonica
ATATATATATATATATATATATATATATTACAAAATTGCCGTATATATATATATATGTCTGTATATATATAATAATGTATATAAAAATTATATATATAAATTATATATATATCTAATTAGTAATAGGAAAACGAGATAAACACAAAAACAATAAACGGCCACACAATGCAAACACTATAGAATCGATACTTAATTCATTTTGTCATTCTGATTGCATTTTCTGTACTGTTCCGTTTAAGTTTATTATATACATAATATATAATATATACATATATGCTATGTATAAT
>NW_022705208.1:54164-55132 GCF_011630105.1 Anneissia japonica
ATATATATATATATATATATATATATATATATACATATATATATATATATTTATTGATTATATTAGGGCTAATTACTCTAGTTTAAATTAACCGTCTGCATATTACTGTTAATTAATTCATACTTTCTTTTGTTGTACTATATATATACAGTATATATACATATATATACACATATATATACACACACATATATATACATATATATACATATATATATATATATATATATAATGTTTATTGATTATATCATTAGGGCTAATTACTCTAGTTTAAATTAACCGACTGCATATTACTGTTAATTAATTCATACTTTCTTTTGTTGTACTGTGTACTGAGGGTCCCTTATGATCAGCTTCGGTTGGATGGACTGCCCTCATAAAAATTGCTAAAATTAAATAAATAAATAAAAATGTTATTAGCAATGTATACAACTATCTTTAACAACTAGTAGGCCTATATATCTGTGTATTCTAGAGCCTATATAGCTAGGTTTTCCCTTATTTTTCGTGCACAAACCCTCGAAGCCTCTGCTATCAACATAAAGCCAAATACTGTACTGTACATCATGATCCTAAACTCATATATAGGGTGAGGTATGCAAATTAAGGCTTCAGCGATGGACATAATTGTTATTGGTGGTTTGAACTCACTGTGCTGTGGCTAGCGTAGCGGAATCTACATTTTAAATTTCAAAAACCCTTTCACGTTCACCCACCCTCTCTTTCTGCCAAATATATGAGGCGTGGATTTAGAAGTGGGTAAGGTTGTTGGTCCTGTCGCTGAAAAAAGGAAAAATATAAGAAAAAGAAATAATTGGTCGCCTAGTACGCCTCAGAGGTTATTTTTGGTCGTCTAGAGAGTAAAGTCCTGGAAAACAATGCTATATATACCGTATATAATGTAACTTGCGTGGATGGCTTAAACCAGATCATGTAGACAGCGCTCAATGCAGTATATAGCAGAGCAG
>NW_022705208.1:55501-59503 GCF_011630105.1 Anneissia japonica
GTATACAACTATCTTTAACAACTAGTATATATCTGTGTACTCTAGAGTCTATATAAGCTAGGTTTTCCCTTATTTTTCCACGTGCACAAACCCTCGGAGCCTCTGCTATCAACTAAAGCCAAATACTGTACTGTACATCATGATCTATATAGGGTGATGTATGCAAATTAAGGCTTCAGCGATGGACATCATTCTGATTGTGATTGGTGGTTTGAACTCACCGTGCTGTGGCTAGCGTAGCGGAATCTACATGTTAAATTTCAAAAACCCTTTCACGTTCACCCACCCTACCTTTCTGCCAAATACATGAGGTGTGGATTTAGAAGGGGTAAGGTAAGTTTGTCCTGTCGCTGAAAAAAAGAAAAATATAAGAAAAACAAATAATTGGTCGCCTAATACGCCTCAGAGGTTATTTTTGGTCGTCTAGAGAGTAAAGTACTAGAAAACAATGCTATATATATATATATAATGTAACTTGAGTGGATGGCTTAAACCAGATCATGTAGACAAGAGCGCTCAATGCAGTATATAGCAGAGCAGATAGACAGATAAAACATGTAAAACTGGGTTAAGGACTCAACATTTCATTGCACTAAAGTGTTACATGTTTTATTTGTATATATATATATATATATATATATATATATATATATATATATATATATAAATCAAGAGAAACAATATAATATATAGCGTTAACAATATATAAACATTTATAAATATACTGTATATATCTTTACCGGTATGAGTTATAAATATGAAATTAAATTTTATGTCAATGTATGTAATTGTTTATAGCAAATATATTGTAACACTATTAAAAATCAGTGGCGTATCCAAGGGAGGCGTGGGGGGGGGGGGGGCGCACGAAAACTTCGAAGCAAAAAAAAAATAGGCTAGGCTTATGCTCAAGAAAATGGGTTAATGCTTTCTCAACTTCCCTTTATTGACGTTCATCAAAACACATCAAATACTGCGTTCAAGAGATATGCTTTAACATATCTGTCACGGTTAACGTGTATTCGGGAATCTAAGAAGCAATATTTTTCAGTGGGCGTGGCCACCGAAAATAAATTCCACGCCCCCTCATATTTGGGTCGCGCCCCCGAATGTTGCCTCGGACCAAATTTTTCCTGACAGTCCAACTGGACCGTACTCACTTGTGGCGTATCACAGGGAACAATTCTTGCTAATTTGGTTTTCCTTGTTGTTATTAAGGATGCCCTTCATGGCTCAAATTAAATTGGTGTTTCGACCTGGAAGTACGTCGATGACCTCACTATTATGTGAACATATTAAAATAGGTGGAATTGGCAAGTCAATTAGGGTCTTTCAATATTTTAAGGATTTAAGCGCTTAGGAAAAAAACCTCACACACACACACCCATACATCTGATAATAACTTACCTTAGAATAAATATTTACATTTGTGGTTGACATGTTATGAAATTTGAGGTAAAAATGGAAACTTTACATTTGTAGGTGAAATGTTTCTACATTTGTAACATGAGTATTGAATCTACTAGGACCACTTCAATTTAATCGGCTGACGATTTATTATCAACTTTTGCAAATAATTCTGAAAACAAAAAGGACAGGAACAGATGCATATCTCTCAAAAGATCACCCATTTTACAGCTGTCAGGGGTCACAAGTCTCCCGCAAAGAGCCTCCCAGAAATTGGGAAGGCCTCCCGCACCCCCGCAAGCAACCCACACTCTCACGGAAAATAGCACATCTCCTGCAAATTCAAAACATTTGCATGATTTTAATACTTTATCATTTTTCTTACTGAACTCAGTACCGATGGGTCACACCGTGCGCAGCAAAATAACGTTAAATATGTTAACCAGATCTCGCAGAAGTGACTCTTCCAACTGGGAACTGGGGACCCCTAAAATGTACAGCCTTTCAACCCTCGCATGCCCCTCCCTTAGATACATCATTGGTATCACAGTAGATTTGTATCTAAGGTGCTGTACAAACAAACAAGTCAGTCGTTTTATTCTAAGAACAGAAATCCTCATAATAAAGAAGATATTTTTTAGTGGTCATGTGTTGTCTGAATGGATTAGCAATACATTGTTCATTCTAATCATTTAGATAACTACTTTGTAGTTTGTGGCACAATGAAATTGAATTGAATGTAAATATAGAATGGAAATTAAAAAGTTATTGTCATCAGTCGTTATATTAACCAAATAAACAATGCCGACACTGCATTAAATTTTGACGGTTTCATACTGAATTTGAATGAAGTTGAATTAAATGTAAACATGGAATGGCAATTAAAAAATATTGTAATCAGTCGTTATAGAAACCAAATAAAAAAATGCATTAGTTTTCTAGGAAATAGTGAACAGTATAACAGATGATATGATTTCATTCTTTAACACTGCATTCAATTTAGATGGTTGGATTAAATGTAGACATGGAATGGCAATCAAAAATTTATTGTCATCAGTCGTTATGGAAACTAAATAAACAAATACATTAGTTTTTGAGGAAATAGTGAACATTATAACAAACAGAATTTTATTCTTAGACACTGCATTGAATTTGGACGGCTTCATACTGAATTGAGACTATAAAAGTTACAAAGGAAGCAACATTGTAAGAACTTCTAACCAACGCCTGTAGAAGCTTTCAGAGGAGCCACAAACCAAAGGTAAATAAGAAAAATTCATGATTTAAATCATAAATAGCACAGAGACGTATTATACAAAAATATAGTGCTATTATGCGAGGAAAAAGTGTTGTTACTGTTGGAAAGAACAGCACGCCCATTGCTGTAGCAGGCACGTCACTGCTGTATTTTTGTCCATATTTAAACATTTTATTGCACATTTGTGTATCGCATAATTAAAAAAGAAAATATATTTGCAAACCAAAAAGTGCAGACCTGGTAGAAAAACATTATTAATGCAAGCTTTTAGCACTACGAGGGGCATTGGTAAAAATGATTTATCATTACTATTCTGGTAATTTATATGTTGAATATTACGATGTTTGTTGTCGACAGGATCACAAAGGCAATTAGTACACACCACTAGATAGAAACTGTAAAAGAATTTAATGTACATTCATTCATAGATTTTATCGCTTAAATTCTTTGAAACCGTTTGCAAGGCTTACGCCAATTTCTAGAACTGTAACAACCACTCTCAAACAGACGCTTATTAAACATAAAATTTTCCGTTTTGAGGTTTATTATATATTGTATATATTTCTAATAAGCGCTGCGGAGTTGGCAAAAAAAAAATATTGTTGGTGTGGTGCACTTGTTTTTTAAACGTTAGTTCACTGGCAGTTAATACTTATTCATTTGTGAAGGATACAGGGCCTCATCGAATAAAATTTCGGTAGATATTATATTATATATTATATTTTATAATCCTTATCCACAATGACCAAACTTGACGCACTTGACCTAATTTAGACATGACATTTTTAGATTTAAATATAAGTTTCCTTCTTTTCATTTTTAGAAAAATATGGAATACGTTTGGCTGTTTTTCTGCACACTAATTTGCGTACATTTTAATCACGTCTCAACAAACTCCTCCCCCAAAATGACTACAATTATTGCAACCACACCATCATCAACAACTGGAGACACCACAGCAGGCTGGAATACAACCACACCAGACAATGGATCCAACAGATTATCTGGTGGTGCGAAAGCCGGCATTATTTGTGCTTCAATATTTGTATATTTTGTGGGACTGTGATTGTTGTACCTTGTTTAAGAATAAAAAATCTAGCCAAAATAACGCCACAGGCTTAACCATTTACATAGAAGCCGTACAAAAAAAACAAAACAATTAACACAAAATATGTTCGATATGTTAAATATTTTTGTGGTAGTAGTAGTAATAGAATTTAAGGTGTTTGAAACATTTAATTGCGGTAATTAAGCTATGGGAATTGGATGAACATTTTCCAACAGAACGTTTTGGTTTTGGCTTAAGGATAATGATGAAGGCATAATGATAATAATTA
>NW_022705208.1:59652-63217 GCF_011630105.1 Anneissia japonica
GTGTATTATTGTATTTTCTTAATATATTTTACATTTTAACCGAAACTAGAATTAGTGCAGCTCATCTGTGTAAATATAATCAGCGTAAACGTGAAAATTTAAATATAATCAGAAAACATCGAATTATCCTTTTTCTATTTTATCGTCAACTTGGATGTTTTATGCAGATTTTACCGTGTAGTGCTAATGGTGAAATTATTTTGCACTTGTGGAAATTTAATTCTAATAATAATCATATTGTTGTAATCTGAATATTAATAAAACAGCAATGAGGGATATTGTACCGTATATTCTCACGTCGTATATATAAGGCGAACCGCACATAAGACAAATCCTCGATCAAGTTTGAGAAGATTTTTGGACGATTTTTGTATGTCAGGCGTATAAGACAACGTTCCTGTTTCACTGTCGGAATTCATACTTTTGCTGCTAGTTACGGTCTTCATACTGCATCTAGGTGGCTAAAAATGGAGCCACATGTAGGGTTAATCTTCAAAATAATACCATTTTATGTGCTTTTAAACGTTCATCAAAATCTTATTTCCCACACTTAAAATTCAGTTCATTAATACTAACAAGTTAGTAGCTTCACTTCAGTAGTAAATTTGCTTGTTACACACGATAAGACGACGACCTGCTTTTTGATCGTGATTTGATATTTTAAGCCTCGTCTATATCCTCACGAGAATATACGGTATGCTGTTTTAAGTTATCATATGGATAATAAAGAAAGTTAACACCTGCTGAGTCTACCATTTATACTAATTAATTACCTTAATGTCAGTGATGGCACAATCTGCATACTTAAACAGGTGATTACAGGAGTACTGAGATTGAGAGATGGTCATTTGTGTAAATTAACATTTGGGGGGGGGGTGGGGGCTGCATGAATTTACAATCTAACTGAATATAAAGCATTTTGACATATTCTTTTAATTAATTCATCACACTGTTTGTGAATTTATTCATAACAAACTATAATGTGTTGTTCCCCAAATATTGATACAATTTATGGCAGGGAAGCCACAACTAACACTGCATCAATTAAGCCAAATCTCCTTTGAGTACAAGGCCTCTACTTTATAGGATACTAAACACTAATATAAAAGTTCACACATACATCTTCTAAGCTTAAGCAGACATTGGGTCACTAATATTCATTATCAGGGGTTTATAAAAAATATTCAGGCACAAGGCCCAAGTATATGCCAAACAGCAAACACTTTTTGTAGTGACAATACCCTCACAAGATATACATTTACTCTACATATCGAGTGGAGTTTGCTAAAATGTTAAAAATGAGTCTTTTTCATTCATTTCATAGATCAAATAGTACAAACGACATGGAAAATTAAAAAATGATTGCAAACTATTCTGGCAGACTGTCAAAAAGCAAAATAAATTCACTGTAAAAAGACAACCAACAAAATTGTAAAAGGTATTTCAATCTTACATATTAATTAAATCAATTAAAAGTTTAATCCTGCATAGGCTTTGCTCCAAGTAACATGAATATTGAATCTACTAGGACCACTTCAATTTCATCGGTTGACGATTTATCATCAACTTCTGCAACCATTCTGAAAAAAAAATTTAAATTAGTATTTTGTTTAGTATCTCTCGCACGGCTGTCCAATGGTAACTGGTATATTATTTTTGTGCAGTTATGTTGTTTTACCTTGGAACGACCGTGTAGGATACACACACCTTACAGCTGTCAGGGGTCCCAAGTCTCTGCAGTTTGTGGAAACTGGGAAGGCCTCCTGCACTCCCGCAGACAAGCCTCTCGTGAAAAATAACTCATCTCTTGCAAATTCATAATATTTGCATGATTTTAATACTTTATTATTATCAATTTTCTTATAGAAATTAGTACTGATTGGTATCACAATGCACAGCAAAATAACAGTAAATGTGTTACGAAAGCGAATTTAACCAGATCTTGCAGGAGTGACTTTTTCCAACTTGGGACCCCTGAAATGTACAGCCTTTCAAGTCTAACCCTCACGTGCAGGGGAAAGCAGACTCAAACGATGATGATAATGGCCTAGTTCTCAGGAGAGCCCTAGTATCCGAATCGGGAGCTAACCGTTAGCGTTAACTGTTAGCACCTGTGTGAGAACTCCCTATCGGTTAGCGCTAACCGTTAGCGGTATCCGGATACGCTAACGGTTAGCAATCGCTATTGTTTAGCAAGTTGAGGGCGTTTCTATCATAAACCAATCACACGTACGCGTTTACAATTTCCAGTTTTTAATTGGCCAGTGATTCGTTCATCATATTGTTGGTATCCGGATCGGGATTTTCTCGCATGGACGCACGGCAGCTAACGGTTAGCAGGATCCGGATCCGTTAGCTGCCGTGTGAGAACATAGCCAATGATGACATAAAGATATGGGGACAGTATTTTCAAATGAGTCAATTACTGAATAAGATCTAGGAGAGGGTCTAATTTACCTTCAGTCGCCTTCATTAAATTTTGGTAAGGAGACCAAGATGTAAACGTATTAAAAAACCAGGTTAAATTTACTTCTCGCTTTCTTGTGAATGAATAATCTCTTTAAAAATATAATATGAAAAAACACTCTAGAATTTAACTAATTAATTTAAGTCAAACTTACTTTGCTCCAAGTTCCACGAGAGGGTCAGATTTACCTTCAGTCGCCTTCATTAAATTTTGGTAAGGAGACCAAGATGTAAGCCAATTAATAAACCAGGTTAAATTTACTTCTCGCTTTCTTGTTAACGAATCATCTCTTTAAAAATATAATATAAAAAACCCAGAATTTAACTAAAATCCAGTTTAATAATACCTTTTATAATCTATGTTCTTTTCTTCATGTTATACTGTAAATTTCTGGAATACATTATATCCTCAATATCTATAGTCTATAACAGATTTTCTTTACCGAAAAAGATTATAAATATTAATATCATAACTTGTACAGTCAAGTTGTGACCGTCGAGAGCCTTGCTGGGTACAAAGTTCAAGTTGGACTATTAGCAGAAAGAACTTATCAGAGATAAGAAATTACTGTACTCTGATAAAAAAATTCCCCTCACATGACAAAAACAGACACATGATACTCTACAGAAAACTAAGTCTCATAACAAGGCTTATGGAGTGGAGTTGTTTTGTGAGAAAAAAAAATTCTGGAGTCTGACAGGATTTTAACCCCTGACCCATGGATTGGAAGGCAAGCATCTCCACTCTTTGTGATCTATTAATTTATGAGGGTCCCATAATATCCGCTGACACTCTGGGATAATCTGCAAGAATACGGTTAAAAAAAATCCCTTCTGTGCTTGAACGAAAGACTCTCAGAACAGCTGCCACACTAATCCTTCTATGGAATATTCAGAGAGTTAGGTTTTCAACAGACGAAACGTTACCTTTCATTTATGGCGAGATGTGTATAAGAGACAGGTATTTCAATCTTACATATTAATTAAATCAATTAAAAGTTTAATCCTGCATAGGCTTTGCTCCAAGTAACATGAATATTGAATCTACTAGGACCACTTCAATTTCATCGGTTGACGATTTATCATCAACTTCTGCAAC
>NW_022705208.1:63632-66508 GCF_011630105.1 Anneissia japonica
GAAAAAAAAAAAAAAAAAAAAAGTGAAGGGGGGGGGAGGGGGGGAGGAGGGGGGGGGGGGGGGGGTGACGGCCAATTAGTATGCTTAAGTTTTCATTGGAATAAGGACCTAGTTCCGTATTCATAATTTTTGCACCCCTGGGCTTTTTCGTGTCCCTCATACTAAAACAAGTCTATGCCCCTGTGCCTATTTTTTGATGGGTAATTCTTGATTTAAATTATTCATATTGTCTAAAAGTAGGAACAGCTTTTGCTTTTTGGCAAGATATATTATTACTATTTGACTAAGCCTATTAAAATATGAATAAATTAAAATAAACCCCGACAATGAAATTCAATTGAAGGAAGATGGCATGATCGAATGGCAGGATTACTGCTTTACTAGCTTACACTTTCTACAGTCAATTAATAAATACAATGATAAAATAGTTATTTAAAGCAGATGCGTTCATTCCAGGGGTGGCCAGGGGACCCATGTTGGGAAGAGCTTCCCCTCCCCCTCTCTAACCCCCTTCAGGGAAACAAAACATGACTTGCCAGGAAGTAAAAAAAGATTGTATATTTATATATTATAGTAGATAAAATAAGCCCTTGTATTTCTAAATTGTCATAGTTTCCAGGGGGGTTTCCCTCAGACCCATTTCCAAGAGGCTTTAAGCAACGCCCAGCCATGACGTCTGGGGTATTTTCTCCCGCCCTAGAAAAACCGGAGATCGTGGCACCGTCCCCAGTTTATTCACAATGTCTGTTAATCAATGCAGATAACACTGTATACACAAAATTAACCAGGTTTGAACAACTATTTGTCATTCTACCTCATCGAAAAGTCAGTTGAGTCCCTGGTGTGGTTTTCCTTGGTAAAATTATATTTGGAGTTGTATAGCCAATGAGAGCTACACATCCGCTGGGTTTCAAAATCCTGTCAACTTCGCCACAAAACTTGCTGAAGTTAAACCAATGAACAGATTGAGCACTATTATTGCTACAATAACAAATATAATTTCAGTCTAAAGTTAATGCAACGCTTAATTAGGCCTTTGTAACCATCGTACGGCGCACGATATAATGGCTACTGGTAACGGGTGGATAATTTGTCACACGCTGATGGTTAATTATGGTTTGGTTGTTATGGTTTCTGCAAAGAACAGCGTGAAGGGTCGTGCGGCGCGTAGAATGTCAATGGATACAATCAAAGAGTATAAATAGAACAAGAGAGCAAAGTCCCGTTCGTAAAAACGTCATGCCTGTGTTGGACGCTCACTAACGGTTGTATATTCTTTTTATTATCCAGTGCAGCGCTGCGCAGCGCGGTAGAAGTACGCCCGCTATAAACTCAGTAAGCAGAAAACAAAAGTACAGTATCTTGTGGAGAACAGATAAACAGACAAACCTACCGTGCGCGGTGGATTACTGGGTAATAAAATACATACAAGCGTTAGTTGGCGTCCTACACTAGCTGCGTAGAGCGTATCGTTTTTTTACGCTCTCAATGAGCGTTGTTGGCTCTCTTGTTCTATTTATACTCTTTGATACAATGGTGAAAACATAGAGCTATTAAACAACTAGAGTGCTGACAAGATGGCGGAGCAATGCAGAGTTGTGTATGTGTACCATCCAAGATGGCTGCCGTAGGAAAGCGCCACCTTCAGGCTTAGTATACATATTATTACCATAAATAAGCCCTCTCACTGAATATTATTTCATTAATGATAATTAGTATTGATAATGACAAATTATTAAACTGTCGTCGCCAAAAAGAGGCCAAGTAGAGCATCTTATTCAAATATTAAAAAGAATTAAAATCGTGTACATTACACCAATACACCGCAACGCTCGAGTTTCAAAATACGGGTAACTAGCTGTACTGAACTTTCTGTGTAAATTGAGGGCGCAATTGAAAATAATTGTGCTCAGGGGAAATTTGATTGGCTGAATCTATGGCAGCCATCTTGGATGGTACACACACACAGCACTGCGTATTTCGAACATCGAATACATTGCTGTTAGCGCTCTAGTATTCTTATTATATCTCTATGGGTGAAAACGACCATGGTGACGTTGGTGATGCTGTTGCTAATGCCAGAGTTATAATTATGCTTTGATGTACCGAGATGTGCGTCTTTTTGTTGAATTGCCTTGACCATTAGTTACTATCAACACCCTTTGTAGCATAAATCACCTCCACCATCATCCTCACTTTGATATGATTACTATCATTTCTATCACCATTACCATAGTCACTAACATAAACACCCATCACAGTCTTCGCCATCATCGCTAACAACAGCATCCTCATCATTACCACTCCATACTTTGCATAATCCTTATAATTTAGTTTATCGTCTTCTTGGACACCATCATCATCAGCAGCATCATCATTCTCATCACCAACGTCACCATGGTCGTCTTCACCATTGTATCCATTTTAAATTCGGCTTCTACCCCCTCTGAAACTACCAGGATTTTCGGGTCGTAGTATATACAGTATATAACTTATTATCAGTTTTCTTTGTTGTTGTTGTTTTTTTTTTATTGCTCCACTAGCATGCAGCATACAATATAAATTCAAATAATAAGAGAGAGTTATACAATTTTGTTTCAACAATAATCAGGCACAGCTTTTCATTTATTTTGTTTCTAACAAACTAATAATATACAGATAGATCATTATAGAATTTACATTAATTTACAAATTGATGTATTAAGTGTTCGCTTAGCAAAAAAAAAAAAAAATATAATAATAATAATTGCTTCATTATCTCGCTTTATTTTGGTCGAATAATGACATAATACTTCCTACTGTGAGAAAAAAGGTGGTTTGATCTGATCACTATTTTAGATGATCAATCCAGTATTCCTGATTACATGGGTCAGTAT
>NW_022705208.1:67267-71039 GCF_011630105.1 Anneissia japonica
TAAACATACAGCACGATCTTTTGCTATCATTAGTTGGATTCAGTTCACAGTGATGACGAAGACAGAGCAACATGATAGATTTGCCTACAAATCAAAGGTATTCATTGACAAATTAGCGCGGGACTGAACTCGTATTGCACAATTGAACCAGATTATGTTTGCAAATAGTATCCGTACTCTGTATATTAGAGCATCGTTCAGTTACAAACCTGTCTCTTATACACATCTAGATGTGTATAAGAGACAGCCTTGGGGCTTAGTGTTAATATGCCTAAACCAGAAATAATTTCATTTGATGGTAATCCATTTGAATACTGGAATTTTACAAATGCATTTGATGTTAATATTGCACGTAGGGCCACTGATGACAGGGCCCGACTAACCTATCTTATTCAGTTCTGTACAGGTAAAGCTAAGAGTAGCATTGAAAATTGTGCGTCGCAGGGGTACGCACAGGCCAAGCTAATCCTGAAGGAACAGTTTGGACAGCCACATCTGATTGCAAGGGCCCATTTAAAGAAGGTTTTGAATCGACCCCAAATTAGACCTAATGATGGTCCTGGAATGTGGGACTTAGGCAGAGATATGAGAAGATGCCAAACTGTGCTTGAACAAATGTCTTATTCTGCAGATATGAATAGTTTTCGAAATAGTTCAGACGAAATAGGCTAAGAAAGCTCAATCGGTTATGGATGCAAAAATGGCACCTGACTTCAAAGGCATGACAACCTTTATCGAAGAAGCAGCTAGATTGGCAAATAACATGTTTGGCCAAAACATAGGGAAGTCTCCTAGGCGAAAGCAAGTGCAACCCATTAAGAGTAAGTCTGCGAGATCAACTTTTGCTGTCAGGGGAGAAGATGTGCGCAAGCAAGATACTTCAACGGCGAAATGTCCAGCTTGTTTGGGAGAACACCAACTTGAGAAGTGTGATGTGTTCGGTAAAGCTAACCCTAGGGAGAGGCTACAAATTGTACGGAGAGGAAGGCTATGTGACAACTGCTTTGGAAGATCACATTTTGCAAGAGAGTGCCGTAAAGAATGGATGCAAATGGAAACACCATGCTCTTCTGCATAGAGGTGAAGCAACACACAATATGACAAATCTTTCGACCATTGTACGTGGCAAGGTGTGCCTCAGGCTACTGCCAGTAAGTGTTGCTGGTAATGGAAGGAAGGTTATGACCTGGGCGTTACTCGATGATAGCAGTGACGTTACATTGTGTGACCATCGGCTAGCACAAAGATTAGGTATAACAGGCAGACAGAAGGAATTTCATATGACTACAGTGGGCCAGGAAAATGTAAAGGTCAAAGGAATTGAACTAGAAGGTCTAACAGTTACTGGACTACATCAAACAGAACCAGTTATTCTTGACTCGGTATGGACTGTGGAGAACTTACCAATCACAGAATGTAGTATGCCGAAAGAGGAAGACACAAGGAAATGGAAACATCTTGATGGAATTAAATTCCCTTGCATAAAGGGTAAAGAGGTGATGTTACTGATAGGAAGTGATGTGCCAGAGGCATTCTGGGTAATAGAAGAGAGGCGTGGTGGTAAGAAAGAGCCATATGCAACAGAGTCACCATTGGGGTGGACGTTAATTGGACCAACCAATTCAAAGCAAGGTAGACCCAGTTTCAAGGTGAATTTTGCTCGACGTGGTCACGGTGATGATCAACTTACGGAACAATTGGAGAGATTTTGGAAGACAGATAGCAGTGGATCTGTTTTTGAAGATATCGAGTTAGGCGAATCAATTGAAGACAAGAGAGCAAGGGCTTGTATGGAAGAGTCAACAGTTAAAGTAAATGGTCACTACCAACTCGGGCTTCCATGGAAATATGATGAATACGATGGCAGACTACATAGATAATGGGTTTGCAGAGGAAGTGAAGGCCAAGCAACCTGTTGTAGAAAGGAAAGAAATAATGCCAAACAAGACATGGTTTCTACCTCATCACCCCATAAGCCTGGCAAAGTTCGGATAGTGTTCGACTGTGCCGCCAAATATAAAGGTGTATCACTCAACAGTCAACTATTGAGGGGTCCATATTTCACAAATAACCTGGTAGGGGTTTTAACCAGATTTCGTCAAGATAAAGTAGCGCTGGTCGCTGATATACAATCTATGTTTCATCAGGTAAAGGTGTCCCCTGAAGACTGTGGCGCTCTTCAATTTCTTTGGTGGCCGAATGGAAACTTCACGGAAGAACCCAAAGTGTATTGGATGCTGGTACATCTGTTTGGTGCCACATCCTCACCAAGTTGTGCAGGATATGCGTTGCGGAGAACAGCAGCTGACAATGAATCAGAACATAACGTTGCAGCAGTAGAAACTGTAAGAAATAACTTTTACGTTGACGATTGTTTAAGATCGGTTAAAACTACTGAGGAGGCTATTGAACTGTCTAGTCAGCTAAGGGAACTCTTAGCTAAGGGGGGATTCAGATTGACTAAATGGCTTAGCAACGATCGTCAAGTTCTAGAGAAGATACCCAAATCAGAAAGAGCAGCAACAGTATTTAACTTGGACTTACAGGAGCTACCAGTTGAGCGAACACTAGGTGTTTCATGGAACGTGGAAACTGATAAATTCACATTCAACATCAAGGTTAAAGAAAGGCCAAACACGAGAAGAGGTATCCTTTCTACAACAAGTTCTGTGTACGATCCTTTGGGATTTGTGGCCTCATTTATCCTTGTCGCGAAAATGTTGCTGCAAGATGTCTGTACACAAGGTTTAGGGTGGGACCAAGAGGTAAGCTCGCAGGATTTGAGTAGATGGACCCATTGGTTAGAAGAACTGCCACAGTTGAGGAATGTCTCTATAAACAGATGTTTGAGACCGACCGTAGGAGAGCATAAGCATGATCTTCATGTATTTTGTGATGCTTCACAACGAGGATATGCTGCAGTTGCGTAATTGCGATCTACTTGCCAAGGGAATACTCACTGTGCCTTTGTGTTGGGGAAAACTAGACTAAGTCCATTGAAGGTTATGACTATTCCTCGTCTGGAATTGTCGGCAGCTGTACTAGAAACGATTAGAAAGGAACTTGAGATACCCGTAGAAGGAGTGATATTTTGGACTGACTCAACATCTGTGTTACAATACTTTCGAAACGAATCAAGACGCTTTCACACCTTTGTGGCAAACAGAATAGAAAAGATTCATGCTGTATCGGATCCTTCGCAATGGCGATACGTAGACACAAAGTCAAACCCTGCAGATGAGGGATCAAGAGGAATTCATGCTTGCGAGATCACTGAGGATTGCAGGTGGCTTAGAGGTCCTGAATTCCTGTGGAAGGCAGATACAGAGTGGCCAATTATGCCAGTGAGCATCGATAACAAAGATCTTGAGTTCAAAACTCCACCCGTACATAGTTTAGCATGCCGAGCAACAATGATGGATGTAATAGTTAGGTATTCAACTTGGACCAAGCTACTGAAGGGACTGGCTTGGCTGCTGAAATTTAAGAAATATCTACTTAACAAGAGAAAGGGAGTCAACGCTGGTACATTGCCTCAAACTCTGTCACTTAAGGAACTAAAACAGGCAGAAATGGAAATAATTAAGCTTGTTCAGCACCAGGAATTTGGAGATAATCTGTGCTGCAAAAATCGAGGCAAGTCCATGCAGAAGCTAAACCCAGTCGTAATCGATGGAATTTTGCGAGTAGGAGGGCGAATATGTAATGCTCCGATCGACTCCGACCTGAAACACCCCATCATTCTACCAAGTAATCACCATGTAACCGAGTT
>NW_022705208.1:72563-74589 GCF_011630105.1 Anneissia japonica
ATTTTTCTTCTGAAGCTGAACTGCATTTATCGGGTTAACTTCAATTGTCGAGGCTACAGGAAGTTTCCCGTTGTTGTTTTCACCTGACACTGTACCGAATTTATTTTCATCGTTAAAAAATTGTCAGATCAATTACGAATTCTTCGTACTCTTTAGTTAAATCAATCATTATTTTTTTTTTTTAGTTAATAACTGCAATGTCGTTGTTGTTTAAACAGGCCACGTTAGAGTATACAGACAAAATTGGTAAACTGAGTAAATTTAGTCGGAAGCAGGTCGGTAGTATATGTGTCGAATGAAGCTCTCAATTTTTTTTCAGCTAGTTTATATACAGTTCTTATGAATACTTTTAATGATCATTAAATCAATCATGTTCTTCTTCCGGCTAGATTCCATTACCATTTTCATATGACTCTGAACCGTTCATCTATATTGTAAAGTTCACCATCATAGTTCCTATCGGTATTGTATACACCATTTGACGCCTGACAAAGAAACATCCTGGAGAAAGTGTTGTCTGTATACACATAATTCACACATATCAGCCTTGACAAAATGTGTTGTATAGATAAGCTTAACATTAACCCAAAAGAAACGTTTATTAGAGGAATCTCTGCTATCAGTTTGTGTTGAGTATACGATTGATCGAAATTGTTCTGAAAAAAAATAAAATAAGTATAATGTAGTAAAAAAATTGAATGTTTAAGTTAATAATTGAAAAATATATATAGACATGAATTAAATGCTTTTATCAATGATTGCAAACACAAAAAAGTGACTTACCCAACCTCCTTTTTATATTAATCCATTCCAAAAATTCCGTCTTCACGTATTTGTCTACACTCTGTATTACTTGATCAATCAAATCAGATTTATTTCTATCTTTACATAACACAGCTAACCTCGCTCCAAACACAAAAATCATCATTATACGGCCCCAGTTTATGACATTATCGTTGAACATTTCTGTTAAAATGTCTTTGAAAAACGTCTCGATATTCTCATTTGAATCAAGCAATACGTCTCTACATAATTTATAAAGATGTTCAGTGTGCAATTTATACATCTTTTCGCAATATTTGAAAAACTTATTGTTCATATTCTCTATATATTTTATGTCATTGCCTAGTTTATATGGTACAAACGCTGAATTTATTTCTCGTGCAATTCGTTCAGATTCCATGCTCATGTTTCTTACTTCTTCATTTTCAAAATTCAGACTGCTTCCTTGTTCTTCAAAGTTATTGCCAAACAAATCCATCTTGGTAAGATACTGTAGTTTAAAACTAATTCGTAGTTTAGAGAATTGCAACAACGTACAGGTTTTTTTTTTTAAATTTTTTTTTAATGATGTTTCAACCTATGTTTTCACCAGAATATAAGCACTAAATTGTATAGAAGGATTAAGTGACGTTGGTAGCGTCTCTTCCTTATCTTTTGTTTTATTTCATTTATTTTCTATGTGTTATATAATTTAAGTGAATGAACTTGAATATATGACGTCATAAGCCTATTCACACTAATGCGGGAAATTCAAACCAAAAAGCCACCACATTTTAAGTCACTGAAATCTCTCATCCAATAGAAATTCATGCTTGTCAAGATGTATCCCTACGTCACAAACAATAATTCCTATTAAAGACACCGCTAATCCTATTGTTTATTCCAATTACATTCAAATTGTTTGACTTAATTCCTTTTAGCACCTTTAATGAATGCCTTATTTTTTTCAATTTCGAAGATATTCCAACACACCTTGCACTGCATCATTTCTTTATTTACCTATTATTATTTAAATTATTTTAATTAAGTATACTAGTCTTTTGTTATGTATTGTAAAGGATTAAATGACGTTAGTCTTATCCATTGTTCTAAAATAAAAGAGATTAAATGATGTTATTAGCGTCCCTTACCTACCTTTTGTTTTCAATTTCAAAAGATAATCCAACACACCTGGCACTGCATCATGACGTAAACAATTAAGTATACTAGTCTTTTGTTCTTTATTGAATAGGATTAAATGACG
>NW_022705208.1:75245-77319 GCF_011630105.1 Anneissia japonica
CACATATATATACACATATATATATATATACACATATATATACATATATATATATATATATATACATATATATATATATATGTTTATTGATTATATCATTAGGGCTAATTACTCTAGTTTAAATTAACCGACTGCATACTACTGTTAATTTATTCATACTTTCTTTTGTTGTACTGTGTACTGAGGGTCCCTTATGATCAGCTTCGGTTGGATGGACTGCCCTCATAAAAATTGCTAAAATTAAATAAATAAATAAAAATATTATTAGCAATGTATACAACTATCTTTAACAAATAGTAGGCCTATATATCTGTGTACTCTAGAGCTTATATAGCTAGGTTTTCCCTTATTTTTCCACGTACACAAACCCTTGAAGCCTCTGCTATCAAATAAAGCCATACTGTACTGTAGATCATGATCTTAAACTCTTATATAGGGTGATGTATGCAAATTAAGGCTTCAGCGATGGACATCATTGTGATTGGTGGTTTGAACTCACTGTGCTGTGGCTAGCGTAGCGGAATCTACATTTTAAATTTCAAAAACCCTTTCACGTTCACCCACCCTCTCTTTCTGCCAAATATATGAGGCGTGGATTTAGAAGGGGGTATGGTAGTTGGTCCTGTCGCTGAAAAAAGGAAAAATATAAGAAAAAGAAATAATTGGTCGCCTAGTACGCCTCAGAGGTTATTTTCGGTCGTCTAGAAAGTAAAGTACTGGAAAACAATGCTATATATATATAATGTAACTTGCGTGGATGGCTTAAACCAGATCATGTAGACTAGAGCGCTCAATGCAGTATATAGCGGAGCAGATAGACAGATAAAACATGTAACACTGGGTTAAAGACTCAACATTTCATTGCTCTAAAGTGTTACATATTTTATTTGTATATATATATATATATATATATATATATATATATATATAGACATGTCCATGTGTTTCGAAACAATATAATATATAGCGTTAACAATATAGAAACATAAATATACTGTATATATCCGGTATGAGTTATAAATATAAAATTAAATTTTATGTCAATGTATGTAATTGTTCATAGCAAATATATTGTAACACTATTAAAAATCAGTGGCGTATCCAAAGGGGGCGTCCCGCCCCCCATTCGAAAATTGCGAAGCAAAAAAAAAATAGGCTAGGCTTATGCTCAAGAAAATGGGTTAATGCTTTCTCAACTTCCCTTTATTGACGTTCATCAAAACACATCAAATACTGCGTTCAAGAGATATACTTTAACATATCTGTCACGGTTAACGTGTATTCGGGAATCTAAGAAGCAATATTTTTTAGTGGGCGTGGCCACCGAAAATAAATTCCACGCCCCCTCATATTTTGGTCGCGCTCCCCCCCCCCACCAATTTTAATACTGCTAGATACGCCACTGTTAAAAATACAACTACAGGTAATACATATCCCTGTACATGGCTTAGTCTTTCCTTACTGTTACTGTTACTGTTACATGCCGATCTCTTATATAGGGTGATGTATGCAAATTCAGGCTTCAGCTAAGGACATCATTGTGATTGGCTAGCATAAGCATATGCACGTCTGTAAAAGCTTAGGAATTGTTCTTTCCGCCAAAATCTATTGCGGACGTAAGATTTCCAAGTGTGCTGTGCAGCAAAGTAAATTTCAGCGGACTGATTTTGGCCTATGTGGACTATATTTGGCAAGTAATTATGAGGCCAAAATCAGTCTGCCGGACCGATTTTTGCCCCGGACCAAATTTTTCCTGACAGTCCAACTGGACCGTACTCACTTGTGGCGTATCACAGGGAACAATTCCTAAAGGCCTAAATTTCGGTACTTCTACGGCGAACACCTTAAGGTAGTACTTAAATCAGCTTAATTACGATGATAATTAAAAAAAAAAAAAGGAAGAATTTTAAAGCAGCAATGATTTATAAAAAGATGCAATGTTGCACTTTGCTGATAAATTATATAACTAAATTTCCAGAAAGCTACATGAAGTATCAGTCAAAGGTAGCTTAAATTATAATTAAAAATAAAAATTGAATCCTTCAATAAAAGCGAAAACTTGTCCAAGGAGTCC
>NW_022705208.1:77356-93159 GCF_011630105.1 Anneissia japonica
AATTACAAATCAAAATTTCAATGAATAGTAAATAATGAATAATAAATAATAATAAATAATAATACAGTAATAATGATATTATAACTCACTAATATTATAAACAGAAGTGTGGAGAATGCTGCTATTTTACTTACAAGGCCTAGCTTCTTGATTATGAATGATTAGGCATATGTTGTACAAAAATTTCTCTCAATGCAATAATTCTTCAACTTTGATTTATTGTTTAGATTACAATTTACAAATAGGCCTAAGCCTAGGCTATTTGTTGGTTTGAAGATGACCAGCATATTTTATTTCATAAATTAATGTTTACGAAGTAAGGCCTAGATACAATTAGAAAACTTTCATGTTATTAATATTTTTATCATTCATTTACAGGCGAAATTAACATTCGCCGAAGATTCACAAACCTACTCTGTCTGCTCAACCAACCTTTCTCCTCTGCAGTGTTGACTCTTTTTTAGGAGCCTCATGCTATATAGAGTAGGCTGCTAGCAACTATAGGCCTAGATGATAGACTTTCAAAACAAAAAGATAATCGTAACGAGAAAAAAAAATAAAGAATCGTCCTCACTTTATCTTCTCGAAATAATACAGCACGTCACTGTCCAAAGTTAAATATGATTATACAGGATATGATATTTACAAAATCTTAAAATCCCATAATTGAATTGTCCTCTTGAACAGAATAATGAAAGAAAGTTTATGCAGCATCAGTGTTTTATAAAATGTTATAAAGCTATACGCGCGCACGCTGTTTGGTGACAACATGGCGCCAAGTTGGCCAAACTCTCTCTATCTACGGCTCTGAACAATTCTTGCTAATTTGGTTTTCCTTGTTGTTATTAAGGATGCCCTTCATGGCTCAAATTAAATTGGTGTTTCGACCTGGAAGTACGTCGATGACCTCACTATTATGTGAACATATTAAAATAGGTGGAATTGGCAAGTTAATTAGGGTCTTTCAATATTTTAAGGATTTAAGCGCTTAGGAAAAAAACCTCACACACACACACCCATACATCTGATAATAACTTACCTTAGAATAAATATTTACATTTGTGGTTGACATGTTATGAAATTTGAGGTAAAAATGGAAACTTTACATTTGTAGGTGAAATGTTTCTACATTTGTAACATGAATATTGAATCTACTAGGACCACTTCAATTTAATCGGCTGACGATTTATTATCAACTTTTGCAAATAATTCTGAAAACAAGTGTAAAATTAGTATTTTGTTTAAAAAGGACAGGAACAGATGCATATCTCTCACAAGATACACCCATTTTACAGCTGTCAGGGGTCACAAGTCTCCTGCAAGAGCCTCCCAGAAATTGGGAAGGCCTCCCGCACCCCCGCAAGCAACCCACACTCTCACGGAAAATAGCACATCTCCTGCAAATTCAAAACATTTGCATGATTTTACTACTTTATAATCATTTTACTTACTGAACTCGGTACCGATGGGTCACACCGTGCGCAGCAAAGTAACGTTAAATATGTTAACCAGATTTCGCAGAAGTGACTCTTCCAACTGGGAACTGGGGACCCCTAAAATGTACAGCCTTTCAACCCTCGCACGCCCCTCCCTTAGATACATCATTGGTATCACAGTAGATTTGTATCTAAGGTGCTGTATATAAACAAACAACCAGTCAGTCGTTTTATTCTAAGAGCAGAAATTCTCATAATAAAAGATATTTTTTAGTGGTCATGTGTTGTTTGAATGGATTACAGCAATACATTGTTCATTCTAATCATTTAGATTACTGCTTTGTAGTTTGTGGCACAATGAAATTGAATTGAATGTAAATATAGAATGGAAATTAAAAAGTCATTGTCATCAGTCGTTATACTAACCAAATGTAAAACTGCAGACACTGCATTAAATTTGGACGGTTTCATAATGAATTTGAATGAAGTTGAATTAAATGTAAATATGGAATGGCAATTAAGAAAATATTGTTATCAGTCGTTATAGAAACCAAATAAAAAAAAATGCATTAGTTTTCTAGGAAATAGTGAACAGTATAACAGATGATGTTAATTTATTCTTTAACACTGCATTCAATTTAGACGATTGGATTAAATTTAGACGTGGAATGAAAATCAAAAATTTATTGTCATCAGTCGTTATAGAAACTAAATAAACAAATACATTAGTTTTCGAGGAAATAGTGAACATTATAACAAACAGAATTTTATTCTTAGACACTGCATTGAATTTGGACGGTTTCATACTGAATTGAGACTATAAAAGTTACAAAGGAAGCAACATTGTAAGAACTTCTAACCAACGCCTGTAGAAGCTTTCAGAGGAGCCACGAACCAAAGGTAAATAAGAAAAATTCATGATAATCATAAATAGCACAGAGACGTATTATACAAAAATATAGTTAGTAAGTGCTATTATGCCAGGAAAAAGTGTTGTTACTGTTGGAAAGAACAGCACGCCCATTGCTGTAGCAGGCACGTCACTGCTGTATTTTTGTCCATATTTAAACATTTTATTGCACATTTGTGTACCGCATAATTCAAAAAGAAAATCTATTTGCAACCAATAAGTGCAGACTTGGTAGGAAAATATTATTAATGCAAGCTTTTAGCACTACGAGGGGCATTGGTAAAATGATTTATCATTATTATTCTGGTAATTTATATGTTGAATATTACGATGTTTGTTATCGACAGGATCACAAAGGCAATTACCACACACCACTAGATAGAAACTGTAAAAGAATTTAGTGTACATTCATTCGTAGATTTTATTGCTTAAGGATACAGGGCCTCATGGAATAACATCATTATGGTAGATATTATATTATATATTATATTTTATAATCCTTATCCATAATGACCAAACCTGACGCACTTGACCTAATTTAGTCATATGACATTTTTAGATTTAAATATAAGTTTCCTTCTATTTCTTTCCATTTTTAGGAAAATATGGAATACGTTTGGCTGTTTTTCTGCACAGTAATTTGCGTACATTTTAATCTCGTCACCAATACAAATACAACAAACAGCACCATCACTATGCCCTTACTTACTAGTAGGCCTACTGCAGCCATTACAACTAGGCCTACTGCAGCCATTACAACAATTGCAACCACACCATCACCGAAAACTGGAGACACCACAACTACGCTTGATGACACAGCAGAGTGGAATACAACCACACCAGACAATAGATCCAACAGACTATCTGGTGGTGCTAAAGCCGGCATTATTTGTGCTTCAATATTTGTATATTTTGCGGGATTGTGATTGTTGTACTATGTTGTAAAGTAATGAAAAATCTAGCCCAAATAACACCACAGGCTTAAACATTTACTTAGAAGCCGTACAAAAAAAAAAATTACCCAGAATATGTTCGATATGTTTTTTGTGGTAGAAGTAGTAATAGAATTTAAGGTGTTTGAAACATTTAATTGCGGTAATTAAGTTTGGGAATTGGATGAACATTTTCCAACAGAAAGTTTTGGGTTTTGGCTCTATCATCATAAATATCATCATCAAATTGACTGCCTTCATCATTATCCTTATCATAATAAGCAGCAGCATCACTGTGCCCCATTATTTCACTAAAAAAAAAAACAAAAAAAAAAAACAATAATACTTTGATATTCAAGTATTCTGCGAAGTAAAGCCTGGGAAGCAAACTTCTTTTTCTGGAAAATCTCCTACTCTACCCACTCTCTTGGATACGTTTGGTCATCACGCTGGTGTATATATAAACACACAACTTATAATATATAAATAATATTTAAACAATAATAATTAATAATAATTTTGTTTTATAATGCCTTTCCCATGCCTGCACTCCTATCTTTTTTTTTTTTTATTGTTTACCTTTTGATGACGTTGTTCATCATTACATTTAGGTTATATTGATCTGCATTTGTTTCCTGGTCTGAGCCATTTGGGTTTTTATATATTAGTGTGTTCGTCTCTGTTTAGTGTATTATTGTATTTTCGGATGGTTTTTAAAAATATATTTTACATTTTAACCAAAGTTAACTGAAACTAGAATTAGTGCAGCTCATCTGTGTAAATATAATCAGAGTAAACGTGAAATTTTAAATATAATCAGAAAACATCGAATTATCCCTTTTCTATTTTATCGTCAACTTGGATGTTTTATGCAGATTTTACCGTGTAGTGCTAATGGTGAAATTATTTTGCACTTGTGTTCTGGAAATTTAATACTGATAAGCTTTTTATGCATTGATTTATAATACATAAATGATACTACAGATATATAATCATATTAATGGTACCTCAAAAATATTATTTTTTTTTATTGGGCATATGTGATACAAATAAACATTTTAAACTGATAACATATTTTAAATGGTACTACAAACAACATTAATTATATATGATTGTACTCTGCACAAATAACCATTTTTATATTTGATTACTGTACCACAAATCATTTTTATTCGGTCACCGAATGTCGGTGGTACCCCAAGTAAACATTACAGTAATTATATTTTGTTACCACAATAATTATTTTAACAACGTTTTAATTGAAAGTACATGGTACCACCACAAACAGTCTTTTTATTGATGGTACCAAAAGTCATTAACTTTAAGGATTATTTCAAGTTGAATATCATGATATTTAGAAGTAGATTTTGTGTGAAGTTATTTCTGGTATGTAAAACAGTAGATAAAAATCATATTGTTGGAATCTGAATGTTAATGAAACAGCAATGAGGGATATTGTACCGTATATTCTCACGTCGTATATATAAGGCGAACCGCACATAAGACAAATCCTCGATCAAGTTTGAGAAGATTTTTGGACGATTTTTGTATGTCAGGCGTATAAAACAACGTTCCTGTTTCACTGTCGGAATTCATACTTTTGCTGCTAGTTACGGTCTTCATACTGCATCTAGGTGGCTAAAAATGGAGCCACATGTAGGGCTAATCTTCCAAATAATACCATTTTATGGGCTTTTAAATGTTCATCAAAATCTTATTTCCCACACTTAAAATTCAGTTCATTAATACTAACAAGTTACTAGCTTCATTTCAGTAGTAAATTTGCGTGTTACACACGATAAGACGACGACCTGCTTTTCGATCGTGATTTGCTATTTTAAGCTTCGTCTATATCCTCGCAAGAATATACGGTATGCTGTTTTAAGTTATCATATGGTCAATAAAGAAAGAAAGTTAACACCTGCTGAGTCTACCATTTATGCTAATTAATTACCTTAATGTCAGTGATGGCAAAATCTGCATACTTAAACAGGTGATTACAGGAGTACTGAGATTGACAGATGGTCATTTGTGTAAATTAACATCTTTTTTGGGGGTGGGGATGGGGTGGGGCTGCATGAATTTACAATCTAACTGAATATAAAGCATTTTGACATATATTTTTTTAATTAATTCATCACACTGTTTGTGAATTTATTCATAACAAACTATAATGTGTTGTTCCCCAAATATTGATACAATTTATGGCAGGAGAAGCCACAACTAACACTGCATCAATTAAGCCAAATCTCCTTAGAGAACAAGGCCTCTACTTTATAGGATACTAAACACTACTATAAAAGTTCACACATACAACTTCCAAGCTTAAGCAGACATTGGGTCACTAATATTCATTATCAGGGGTTTATAAAAAAATTCAGGCACAAGGCCCAAGTATATGCCAAACAGCAAACACTTTTTGTAGTGACAATACCCTCACAAGATATACATTTACTCTACATATCGAGTGGAGTTTGCTAAAATGTTAAAAATGAGTCTTTTTCATTCATTTCATAGATCAAATAGTACAAACGACATGTAAAATAAAAAAATGATTGCAAACTATTCAGGCAGACTGTCAAAAAGCAAAATAAATTCACTGTAAAAAGACAACCAACAAAATTGTGAAAGGTATTTCAATCTTACATATTAATTAAATCAATTAAAAGTTTAATCCTGCATAGGCTTTGCTCCAAGTAACATGAATATTGAATCTACTAGGACCACTTCAATTTCATCGGTTGACGATTTATCATCAACTTCTGCAACCATTCTGAAAAAAAAAATTTTAAATTAGTATTTTGTTTAGTATCTCTCGCACGGCTGTCCAATGGTAACTGGTATATTATTTTTGTGCAGTTATGTTGTTTTACCTTGGAACGGCCGTGCAGGATACACACACCTTACAGCTGTCAGGGGTCCCAAGTCTCTGCAGTTTGTGGAAACTAGGAAGGCCTCCTGCACTCCCGCAGACAAGCCAGACTCTCGTGGAAAATAACTCATCTCTTGCAAATTCATAATATTTGCATGATTTTAATACTTTATTATTATCAATTTTCTTATAGAAATTAGTACTGATTGGTATCACAATGCACGGCAAAATAACAGTAAATGTGTTACGAAAGTGAATTTAACCAGATCTTGCAGAAGTGACTTTTTCCAACTTGGGACCCCTGAAATGTACAGCCTTTCAAGTCTAACCCTCACGTGCAGGGGAAAGCAGACTCAAACGATGATAATAATGGCCTAGTTCTCAGGAGAGCCCTAGTATCCGGATCGGGAGCTAACCGTTAGCGTTAACTGTTAGCACTTGTGTGAGAACTCCCTATCGGTTAGCGCTAACCGTTAGCGGTATCCGGATATGCTAACGGTTAGCAATCGCTATTGTTTAGCAAGTTGAGGGCGTTTCTATCATAAACCAATCACACGTACGCGTTTACAAGTTCCAGTTTTTTATTGGCCAGTGATTCGTTCATCATATTGTTGGTATCCGGATCGAGATTTTCTCGCATGGACGCACGGCAGCTAACGGTTAGCAGGATCCGGATCCGTTAGCTGCCGTGTGAGAACATAGCCAATGATGACATGAAGATATGGGGACAGTATTTTCAAATGAGTCAATTACTGAGTAAGATCTAGGAGAGGGTCTGATTTACCTTGAGTCGCCTTCATATTTTGGTAAGGAGACCAAGATGTAAACGTATTAAAAAACCAGGTTAAATTTACTTCTCGCTTTCTTGTGAATGAATCATCTCTTTAAAAATATAATATGAAAAAACACTCTAGAATTTAACTAATTAATTTAAGTCAAACTTACTTTGCTTTAAGTTCCACGAGAGGGTCAGATTTACCTTCAGTCGCCTTCATTAAATTTTGGTAAGGAGACCAAGATGTAAGCGTATTAAAAAACCAGGTTAAATTTACTTCTCGCTTTCTTGTGAATGAATCATCTCTTTAAAAATATAATATGAAAAAACACTCTAGAATTTAACTCGTTAATTTAAGTCAAACTTACTTTGCTCCAAGTTCCACGAGAGGGTCAGATTTACTTTCAGTCGCCTTCATTAAATTTTGGTAATGAGACCAAGATGTAAGCCAATTAATAAACCAGGTTAAATTTACTTCTCGCTTTCTTGTTAATGAATCATCTCTTTAAAAATATAATATAAAAAACCAAGAATTTAACTAAAATCCAGTTTAATAATACCTTTTATAATCTATATTCTTTTCTTCATGTTATACTGTAAATTTCTGGAATACATTATATCCTCAATATCTATAGTCTATAACAGATTTTCTTTACCGAAAAAGATTATTAAATATTATTATCATAACTTGTACAGTCAAGTTGTGACCGTCGAGAGCCTTGCTGGGTACAAAGTTCAAGTTGGACTATTAGCAGAAAGAACTTATCAGAGGTAAGAAATTACTGTACTCTGATAAAAAATTCCCTTCACATGACAAAAACAGACACATGATACTCTGCAGAAAACTAAGTCTCATAACAAGGCTTATGGAGTGGAGTTGTTTTGTGAGAAAAAAAAATTCTGGAGTCTGACAGGATTTTAACCCCTGACCCATAGATTGGAAGGCAAGCATCTCCACTCTTTGTGATCTATTAAATTATGTGGGTCCCATAATATCCGCTGACACTCTGGGATAATCTGGAAGAATACGGTTAAAAAAAATCCCTTCTGTGCTTGAACGAAAGACTCTCAGAACAGCTGCCACACTAATCCTTCTATGGAATATTCAGAGAGTTAGGTTTTCAACAGACGAAACGTTACCTTTCATTTATGGCGTATGGTAATTTCAAGTCACGATATTTATTATTCAGAGCCTGAATTTCTTTTGCGGTGTATGGTTTTAAGAGATCAATGTACTGCAATAAAAAGAAAACAAAAATGTACTGGAGAATACTGGGGTATAAAAGCGCGGGGGGGGGGGGGGGGGGGCGGGAGGGGGGGGGGGGGGGGGGGGGGTGTGACGGCAAATTAGTACGCTTAAGTTTTCATTGGAATAAGGACCTAGTTCTGTATTCATAATTTTTGCACCCCTGGGCTGTTTCGTGTCCCACAGACCAAAACAAGTCTATGCCCCTGTGCCTATTTTCTGATGGGTAATTCTTGATTTAAATTATTCATATTGTCTAAAAGTAGGAACAGCTTTTGCTTTTTGGCAAGATATATTATTACTATTTTACTAAGCCTATTAAAATATGAATAAATTAAAATAAACCCGACAGTGAAATTCAATTGAAGGAAGATGGCATGATCGAACGGCAGGATTACTGCTTTACTAGCTTATACTTTCTACATTCAATTAATAAATACAATAGTAAAATAGGATTTAAAGCAGATGCGTTCATTCCAGGGGTGGCCAGGGGACCCATGTTGGGGAGAGCTTCCCCTCCCCCCTCTAACCCTTCTTCAGGGAAACAAAACATGACTTGCCAGGAAGTAAAAAAAGATTGTATATTTATATATTATAGTAGATAAAATAAGCCCTTGTATTTCTAAATTTACATAGTTTCCAGGGGGGTTTCCCTCGGACCCATTTCCAAGAGGCTTTAAGCAACGCCCAACCATGACGTCTTTCTCCCGGAGATCGAGGCACCATTCCCAGTTTATTCACAATGTCTGTTAATCAATGCAGACAACACTGTATACACAAAATTAACCAGATTTGAACAACTATTTGTCATTCTACCTCATCGAAAAGTCGGTTGAGTCCCTGATGTGGTTTTCCTTGGTAAATTATATTTGGAGCTGTATAGCCAATGAGAGCTACGCATCCGCTGGGTTTCAAAATCCTGTCAACTTCACCACAAAACTTGTTGAAGTTAAACCAATGAACAGATTGAGCACACGTCACTAGATCCACGGATGAAGACTCCACGGGAATGCTTTCTCCACTTCCAACTCTGTAAGCAAGATGGAAAATATCTTACATTTTAGTATTCAACACCAGTCAGGAACATAATCATCACTGCGGCAATCAAGACGGCGTGTGCATCATGCATAAAGGTTAAAGATGAAAACCGTTGAGTGTGGTGTCATTTAAATTGTTTCTTCCTTTCACCGGTTTTCAAAAATAAAGCTCCAATTTGTCGCCATTGTGAAAACTATTACTATTGTTTTAACGAAAGGCAACCACCAACGGACACAAATACGTCAGGTGAGGCAGCTATGCTAATTCGTGGGGGATGTGAAATAAATGCCCAAATTGACAGCACAATTCAAGCTGGTTTTGTCTACAAAAAGTGCCATATTGACAAAAAATGGCACCCTCTGTGTTTAAAACTGCCATTATTACGCCATTCTATAGGACCCTTTCGGACAGAAAAATGTGTTAATTAGATTACCGCATTATTGTGCTACCCAAGGCGGCTTGTGAAAACTTTATAGACCAGTTATTATGCTGGCATGCTTACAGTAATATTGCGGCAATTTCTATCTGAAAGTGGCTTATGAAAAAAATTCTTAATAGGCATAAATGTTTTTGCTTTTGAATTTGTTGAACTAAGTTAAGTTATTTATATAAAATTTTAAGATGTATTGTACTCTCTGCCAAAAAAAATAGGAAAAATAATAACTTTAAACCCAGATTGTGAAAAAAGTTTACATTGATTTCCATTTTACTACAAAAATCCTTAAATTGATTAGCAGCCAATTTAAGGATCTATGCAAAAGAATACAGAAACTGTATTATTTAGCAATGCATGAATTGGATGGGAACATAGAGTGAGCTGCTTAGCTCAGTAGGCTAATCTGGTGGTAGCCACTGTGTGTGCGCTGAACCTTGGAGATCTCTAGGTCCATGGATTCCCATCGCTGCCTCTCCTTGTGTTTCAGCTGGAGAGCTGAAATACAAGTTACAATAGTGCACCGTCTTTAGGATGAGACGTTTAAGCCGTTGGTCCTATGTGCATTTATGGCCCATGTGCACGTTAAAGAACGCAGACACTCTTCGGAAAAGAGTAGGGGATTGTCTCCTGATGTACTGCGCAATCACCACCGGAAGGACCCCACTGGAAATAAGTCTTCTCCTACACTTCCGTGGGATATCCTTGGCAGGGGCGTACCGTGGGGGAGTCGATGGGTGCGGTCGACCCCCCTTTTTAAAGAAAGTGCCCTTTAAATATGCTCGCTTCACTCACAAATAACGCACCCCGCGAATTCTGGAAGCTTCGCTAAATTGCTCCGAGTTCAGCTTTCCCCCTGCGCTTTCGTTTCGACCCCCCCCCCTTAGATTTTTCACCGTACGCCCCTACTTGGTGTTTACACCGAATAAATTCAATCCAATCCATTTTTTTCTCATTAAAATTGTAATTGCATCAGAGATGTTGACAGGTTAGATCTGTCATCCTTGAAGGATGTTTGATATCTATCATATTTCTTTAAAGGATATACAGGTATATACAGTACATTATTTTGTTATAATTAATAAGCCTACTTACCTGTATTCTACGTTGGCGTTTGTTTTCAAATTTCTTGCAAACTTTATTTGAGCCTCACTGACGTCTACACCAACAGTTTGCTGGAAATATGGAGCAAGGTCTCGAGTTAACTGGCCGGACCCACAACCTACATCTACTGCTTTCACATAGTCATCACTTCTCTTGGCTTTAACCTGAAAATCATACAGTACTGTACATTACAAATGCTTGGCAATGACTACTTGCAAGTTCAACTGTTTTGGCCTGGTTAAACTTATGATTTTGGTCAGAGCTAGACCCATTATGTTTTTAAACTTTATTTAAAAGAAGACCTTACTGTACATCAGTGACTTTTTTTTCACTTAAAAAACTCGTTTTGCATACTGCAAATCTGCTGTCAGATATTGGACACAGATGTCATTCTACCTCAGAATGTCTTGTTCAAAGCCATCCCGATTGCATGAAATGCACTGTTATGGAAAAAATCTCAAATTGCATCAGACTTAGGCATTTAAGGCCTCTATCAAGCTCTTGTTCTCCAGGGCCAAGAACTTGCATAATTATAAAAATTAAAAAACCCAACAATCCGTACCCAAACAAACCCGTACACATACCAACCCGTACCCACTTTGGTTAACCTGTACACAAATTTTAGTCGACCCGTACCCACGTTTGGTTAACTCGTACACACGTCATTTTGGTCAACCCGTACCCAAAAGATATTTGTATCTGTACGATCTCATGCAGTCTGTAAGATTGTCATCGCCGAATATAAGGTAAGTTTTACAATTTGTATATACCATGCTTATTTGTGCTATCTTTGTAGTATTCCTAAGAGGATCCTCTTTTCAAAAACTAGCCTGCAATAGGTTAGTCTGACTAGGCCTAAGACTTTTTACTAATTAGATATACTATTTTGGCCTAGCCTGGTAGGCCTTCTTATAGGTCATCCTACTCTAGGTAGGCCTATAGTAGAAACTCCATTGTGGCCTGAAGCCTGGTTTCCTGTCGACGTACAGTACATAAGTCAGAATTTCTAATGTTTGTTATGACTGGTGCGATTCTTACGACTGTTATAAGTTTAATAAAACGACATAGTCTTGATTGTGCTTGGCCGCGGACAAAATATCTTGTTAACGATTCTTACGACTAGTTGATTTTTTTCAAATGCAAACAGCAAATCCTGTCCTAACGTCATTACATAATACATGCCTGTTAAGTTGAATTTTACTTTGCGATTGCGATGTTAATATTCCTCACTTCCTATCTGGTTTCCTTATAATAACCCAGTGAAATTTGAGGACAATTTCGTCATTGCATCAGACTTAGGCATTTAAGGCCTATGGTACCAGGCCTGTGGTACAGTATACTACAAATCTTGATTTGCTAACATTTTGGTTATCGATTTTAGTGTTTCAACTCTCAAAATATCAATTAGACCTATAACCTACAGTACTTTGTTTATTTTCATTTCACTTATGTTTTGAACCAACAGAAAAATCATATCCCCATATAGCCTACAGTAGGCCTACAGATATTGAAAACATGATTTAAATGTTACCATTATGTTCAAGTTAAAATTAAGAATGAAATACAATTAGTAAATAATGTTGTTTATTGAAATTAGCAGAAAATTTACCAAACTGGCAATACCATATCAAGTAGCCTATATATTTCATATTTTTATTTATTTCATTTATAAATTTATATTATATTATATATTTTTATTTATTATTTTATAGTTTATATGTTGCACAGTATGTCTTTAATTTTACAGTATTTTTTAATGCAAATGGAAAAAAAAATTTGTATTATCTTGCTATATGTTACAACAATAAAGTTATCTTGTATTTTGTATAATAAATTTAATTCATTAAATCTACTTGAAATCTCATTCTCCACCCCCTTAACACCCCCCCCCCCCCCCACCGCATTCCATATTAATCAATACTCCAGTAATAATTTATGGATGTATGGGCCTAAACAAAATTTATTATAAGATCCTATACATGCCTACCATTGTGGTGAAAAAAATAGAAAGATGTGTTTTTTTTAACCATTTGATTATCAATTCGCAAGTCAATGAGAGTTCTTGTTCGTCGACAGTGTTGTTGTATAGGCAAAAAATAAAGACGAGCATACTAAAAATACATAAAAGTTGACTCCAAGTCAACTTTCCATAAAGAATTGTTTGCAACGTAATGTACGGAAGTTCATTCAACAAAAACTCAATTTCCTGTCGATTCGTGGTCAATCGACGTATTGGACAGATATTCAGTGTGTTGGTTTTCTGTCAAGCATTGTGCTATAACGATTTTAGCGTGTGTTACGTCGATTTCACAAAACAAACCTCGCAACCATTTTCTTGTCATATTTCATATTTCCTTGTTGAAATGTCGCAATCGTCAGAAATTCTGATTTCTTATGTGGACAGGAAACCAGACTTAAGTAAGACAAGACTCTACTCTGCCTCCTATATCTACTCCTCCTAGGCCTAGCTAAAAAACCTGACATCTTGCAACATGTCCACTCCACTCCTACAGTGTTGAATTGAAAAGGCTTGTCCGGATAGTAATACTACTCTAGGCCGGGCCTAGCCTAGCTGCTGCTACACTAGCCTGGCCTAGGCTAGGCACCATACGATGCGTGACGTCACACACTTCAATTAGTGTCATTATTAGTCCAGTTCAGCCAAGCGTGTTTTTGTCAACAAAGGCCTTAAGAAAATATTCATATAAAATGCTTTTTGATTGGTTGAGACGTTTTCATCAGGTCACTCAGGGGTCGAAGTAGTACACCATTTTGATTTTTTCCAAAATCGGTCAACTTTTATCGAAGTTATCAACTTTTGAAAATTTCATTAAAATTCTGCGTTTCTTCCAGAGAATGGCGAGTAATAAAGTCCAATTTTTTAATAACGAAGACTATTTTATATATCTAAGAGTTTATTTGCCAAATATGAATGTAATACGAGGCATAGCAATATTTTTTTTTGGCACCGCAAAACCGACGATCAGCTGTTGATCGGCCATTGTGTACACGAGATAAACCATAATAATCTTAACAAAAGTGCTGCATATAAACGGCAATATTTTTCATGTAAATAAAATAAATATGAGTTCAAAAATAAACTAAATGATACTTAAAGTATTAAAATATACTTTTAGCTAATGATTATCTAAAAAAATGGTTAAATATTAAGAATTGAAGTGGATATTAAACATAGAATGATTTCGAGAGAATTGGGAGACGATGTTAATTTTTGATGCAAGAGGATGATGTCATGCGTAACGGCCAAAGAAATTTGTCATTTGAAGTCCGGTGGGGGGATACTTTTAATTCTAGATTACCACTGGTAATATCATTTGTGCAACTTAATTTAGTACATAATTATTATTCCCAGCCCTGAAACCTAGACTCAGAAATACCGGGATGGTGTCCGGGGGAAGGGGGGGGGAAGGATAGTTTTACTTCCAGATTAATTCTGGTAATAAATTTTTTCATATATCTATATTTATGTACTGTATAGTTATTATTATATTATAGTTGCAAAATTTTATACACCATTAATGCCCGTCACAAATTGGGCCAACATTTTGTCGGACACTGCAATTACTGTGAGTATGCAAGCACAATAAGACTTTTTTAAATGATTTTTATTTTTTTATTTATTTTTTTAAATTTATTTTTTTTTTTTCATTTTTTTTCCCGAATTTCAGAATTGTGGGTCAAAGGTCATCTGAAAAATTTATAAATTTTCTGGTCGTTGAGTATTAGGGCTACATACATGACCAATGTATACTAACTTGCAGTAAAAATTTACAATCAAAATGTACTCTATTTTTTTAGCATTTACAAAAATTAACAGAAATATGGCAAAAAGTGACAGAAATATTAATTATTGTTAACATGCAACTTGTTATTCACACGCTCATAAACTTCAAATGTTTATAAAACCGTAGGCCCTAACCAGTGGCTCAATTTTCCTCAAATAAAGTTTTTTATGATACTGAGAATAAGTAGGCCTAGTTTTTTGTGCTATTTTTTTTTAATATTCAACTTTGTATTTATCATGTGGTACCTACCTAGGCCTAGGCCCAGCAAGCTACTACTACTACTACTACTAGGCCTAGACTAGCACTACCAGGCCTAGCTGGCCCTAGCTAGGCCTATGCTAAGCATCTTCTCAGCTAATGTCTAATTAATTATAATGATCAATCAATGAATGCCAACCTTCATGAAAGTCAGAATCCTGTCAATGACTTGCTGTGGGTAGTTTGGACGATATTTTGCATACAGATCAGCATGATGCAACCCTTCAAACAGCCGAGATGACATGTTTGTTACTCTCCAAACAGCTCACGTAATCGTATGAATTAGATGGAGACTCCTGAGGCTAGACCTACTTTACTAAATACCGTCCCGTACAAGACTGTACTACTGTAAAAACTTTAATCCAGGTCAGCCATTGTTTGTTTATCTCTCACCGCTCACCGCCAAAGCATCATGACATGATCTCACCATGGAGGAAATGATCTCACAGAGTAACTTCTCTCTCCCTGCTCGCGCGACCAAGCATTGGTGGCGCTACAGTTCCACTGTCTGTTTCCTCCAGTCTGGTTCCGGAGCCTAATGGTTGTTTTTGTGTCGTTATCGTTTGCGCAGTTAAAGATAGCTGAAAGGGTAAATCCGGTGGGTGCATGATGGGTCATGTGTCATCGTAGCCTTATTATCATACCAAAGTCATAAAAAAAAATAAAATAAAATAAAAATAAATATAATAAAAAAAAATAAAAATAAATAAATTAAAAAAAAAAAAATTGCGTTTCTAAACTTCAACCAGTGTAGACCTACACTTTTTCGTGATATGGCTCCCCTAATTTCAAATACATCTCTATTCACAGAAAGAGGGATCGGACACTCGGGGGACAATTATTATCTAATATGATGATGATGATGATGATGATGATGATGATGATGATGATGATGATGATGATGATGATGATGATGATGATGATGATGATGATGGTGATGGTGATGGTGATGGTGATGGTGATGATGATGATGATGATGATGATGATGATGAT
>NW_022705208.1:93230-95736 GCF_011630105.1 Anneissia japonica
ATAATAATAATAATAATAATAATAATAATAATAATAATAATAATAATAATAATAATAATAATAATAATAATAATAATAATAATAATAATAAAGTAAACAAAAACTGGCTTGTCACCGGCGCTGGAAGATTTTAGAAAGAAGTTGAACTATTGGGTAGTTTGGACAATATTTTGCATACAGATCAGGATGATGCAACCCTTCAAACAGCCTTCAAACAGCCTATACACTCAAAATAATAATGGTTTATTCATATTGATATTTTGACACATTTTGAGTAATAATCTTAAAATCAATAGGGCCTACATACAATTTTTATTGATGTGCACTGCCAATTTTGATATCAATTTTACCGCAATGTGGCTGTGTTGAAAAATGCTACCACCTTCGATAAGAAAATCAAAAGGTAAAAGGTTTCAAAGTGACCCACCAATCCACTGATATCCAAGCTCAAACACAAAAATGTGTTTTCATGTCAATAAGGAACTTAGGTCTAAGTTTGGTATTAATGCATCCAATGGGGATCAAGTGGTTCTACAATATATAGGTCTACTGTAGATACCTGATTTTCTTGTTTCATATTATTTCCCCTACTATACATCAACCACGAAGATTTTAAAAATTATTCCTAATCTTAGTCTAAAAATATGCTTTAAAAATGTATATCGGCCGCCGAGTCCTCCCACATATCGGCCGCCATAAGGCCAAAAATAAAAACAATTTTTTTTTGTGTGTTGGCCACGTTTTGGGGAAAAAAAATGGGTAGTTCGGTAGAAAAACTTTTTACAACCAAATATGTGTAGAAATGTGTATAGGCCTATAAATACAACAATTTTGAATTCGCATCGCATACCATCAAGCAAAATAGGCTAGCCCTGGCAACTAGCCTCGCCAAGGATATTCCAGCCTTGTTTGCTCATAAAAAATATATTGTTCGTTGTCAATAATAAAAAAAAAAAAGCCGACCCTTAATTTTGTAAAATTTGGGTCGGTCGGGCGCCCTCTGTTGTTAACTCCATTACTAGGGAGTCCGGGAGGCGATTTTTTTTATCGTAGGTAAGTTGAGCAAAAAATCATGAATTATTCATAATAGTGTTTGAAGGCATTACTAGCGCATGCACAATCTCGCTTCGCTAAACCTACTGTATTTTTCTGTCTTCCAACCGCAACCAAAACAAAGATAAAAACAAGCTTGTGATTACTGTTTACATAAATGTCTCTTCCTTTATCGTGCCTCAATGAACTGGGTTTATATAAACAGAAACACCGCAGAAAAAAAATTATACATATCATAAGAATAATAATAAGTAAAATTAATAAAAAAAAATTCATACATATCATAAAAAAAATTAAAATAAATACATATCACAAGAATAATAATAAGTAAAATTAATACATAATATGAGAATAATAGTAAGTTTAGATTGCTTCGGCCTCCATGTTGTACTAAATACTCTGACGTGAAAAAGCTACAGCGAGTACGAGATTGCGCACGCGCAAGCAATGCCTTCGCCCACCATAAATGAATAATACATTAATTTGTGCTCAACTTACCTACGATAAAACAAATTCGCGTCCGGGAGTCGTAACTACACCAGGCCTACTAGTCTGTTGTCTTACCGGTATGTCATATTTTTTAACTTTGTCATTTTTTTGGGTAGATTCTTGGCAAACATGTCTAAAAATATATATAAAAGAAAAGTGTAACAACATGTACTGAACATCTATCATGCCATTACTATACATAGGCCTATATCTGTACAGAATAATAATAATAATAATAATAATAATAATAATAATAATAATAATAATAATAATATTAATAATAATAATTAATAAACATTTAAGCCTATATGAAATTGTTGCCCCCTCGTTTAAAAAAGTCTGGATCCTCCCTCTGTGGGATGATGCCATGCAAACTTTGTTGATACACAAATCCATTCATCCAAATCACTTCTATGAGATTCACACTCTCTGTACATAAACACTAGCAGTCTGACAAAAGTGATGCTGCGGCATTCTAATTCAAAAACTCAGACATTGTGTTCAATTTAGAAAAAAGTTCAATTAAATGTATTTTGCAGCTGATACCAATGTATGTTTCTTAAATTTTGACATTTTAGTCCTCAAATTCTACTTTTGAAGATGCGGTGCTCTACAAAAAAGCCGCTACAGTTAAATAATTTGTTGAAAAGAAAATGTTGTCAAGAATGATCCATTTGACATGCAGGGTACAAACACTGATTTTAGCTGAGCGAAACCATTCGTACCAGCCTTTTTTGACTGAGGCACTTTGTGGTCTTGTGGTGCGGCAGCAGCGCTACAGTAATTGACAGTGTGGTAGAAACCACTAACTGAATGGTGTTAACATATCTGCCTAAGTTGATGTTGCCTCACAGCAAGAAGATCATTTTTTTTAAAATGATTTAACAGTGTTAACGGCTACCTTGATTTATGTTATATGCACCTATTTGCTTCTAGCCGTACCTATTGTGTAATAGAGTGTATC
>NW_022705208.1:96229-96618 GCF_011630105.1 Anneissia japonica
GGTTTGGGGGTGGGTGTTTTCCTATTTCTGATCAAATTTTTTGTGTACTTTTTTATTTGTTTGTGTGATTGTTTAATATTTATAATAATTATTATGCTGGTAATTGTAATTAAAATTATTGTAGTTATTATCTTGTTGTTATAATAATAATAATAATAATAATAATAATAATAATAATAATAATAGTAATAGTAATAATAAAAATAAAAATAATAATATAAGTAATATTTTAATTGTTAATTATTTTTGTATTTTCACACTTATATATATTTATATATTTTTATAATGTATTTATACTGCTAGTCCATGTTTCCCCCATTGCTTGGAGAGCCACTCAGACAGTAATTTATTTTACTTTTTGGTAATCCTGCCGGCTCTTGGGGAAACAT
>NW_022705208.1:96688-102533 GCF_011630105.1 Anneissia japonica
AAAAAAAAAAAAAAAGGCGAAATAAATGAAATGAAATGAAATGAAATCATCATCATCATCATAATTATCATCACCAACAACAATAATAATATTGATAATAATACTATAATTATATACATAGTAATAACGATTATGTAACAGATACTGATGTAAAGACTAATGTTATAATTTATATTCACAATCGCAATGTGTCATCAAAGTGTAATATTAATATCAATTTTAAAATATTTACGATTAAAATCAACAGGAGCATGAATAGTAACAATAACATAATAACAACAACATAATAATAATAATAATAATAATAATAATAATAATAATAATGATAATAATAATAATAATAATAATAATAATTATTATTATTATTATTTTTCCTTGCTTTGCCAAAGCATAGGCCATATATCAAGGATGTGCCTCCTAATATTTAGTGTCAATCTATGGTAGGGTGTGCGTGTGAGGACCAATTAAAGTGATTGAAGGTCAAACAGTCTACACCGGATATTTAAAAAACCGGTCAGTTGATCTGAATGAAATTTACGGGAAAGTCTAATCACGTTACAAGGAAGAAATTTGTATGTGTCAGTGACGATCCAGTGAAGAATGGGTCTTTTCAATTTTTAAAGACCCAGACCTAAATATCTCTTTAAAAAAAAAATGGGTCTAAATGAAATATTCTATAATGCTTAGTAATGGTCTTGTAAAAAAATATTAAATATTTGTGACGATCCGCAGTGGATCTGAGGACCAGTTAAAGGAAAACGTCCCATACCACATATTTCGAAAACGGATCCACTGATCGGAATGAAACATTCGGAAAAAGTTTAACCAAGTTACAAGGAAGAAATTGTTATGTGCTGGCGACGAATCAGTCAAGGGTGTGAATGGGAGGGTCATTTCAATTTTTGAGGACCCAGACCTAAATATCTCTTTAAAACAAATCAATGGGTATAACTGAAACCTTGTATAAGTTTGTCAAGGTCGAGTAAAAAATGATTACATTTTTGTGACGATGCGGAGTAGGGTGTTGATCTGAGGACCATTAAAAGGAAAACGTCCCAGACCACATATTTCGAAAACGGATCAACTAACCTGAATGAAACTTTCGGGAAAGTTTAACCAAGTTACAAGGAAGATAGCATTATGTGTTGGCGACGAATCAGTCAAGGGTATACATTGGAGGGTCATTTAAATTTTTGAGATCCCAGACGTAAGTAATCTATAAAAAGTTTTCAATGGGTGTAAATGTAACTTTTTATAATAGTTTGTAAACGTCCAGTAAAGAAATGACTGAATTTTTGTGACAATCCGGCGTAGGGTGTGAACATGAGGACCATTTAAAGGAAAACGTCCCAGACCAGATATTTCAATAACAGGTCAACTTTCGGGGAAGTTTAACCCAAGTTACAAGGAAGATATTATTATGTGTAGGGGACCATCCAGGTTAGGGTGTAAATTTGAAGGTCATTTAAATTCCTTACGTACTAGTTTTAGGTAGATAAAAATGACACTTTGCAGAATAGTTTTCATGGTGAAATGAAGTAATGATCCAATTTTGGTAACGATCCGCAGTAGGGTGTGGATATGAGGACCATTTAAAGATTTTTTGATGACAGTTGATTAAATTATTTAAACGCAATTTGCGTTTTGTAAGGTGCTTAATCAAGTTACATCTAGGATAAACTCAAAACTACCGTGATATGCATAAACATTTTTGCTCTTAGTCATTAAATCGCTATGAACTGAAAATGCACTTTCCTATGCAAGGGCTATTATCTCGCTATTATCATTGCAGCCATAGTTCAAGTCTCACTAATAACATCGCAGAGAATTTGGTTTTCGTTTTTTTTTTCTTTTTTTCCCACTTCATTAAAATTATATTGGTTTTCCGTGTTTTTTTTACTTTATACCTTTTAACGACTTTTCTTTTTGTTGCAGTTTCAACTTCATTTTTCATTAAAGCAATGGGGAAAAGCCCTATGTTCTGTAGTTCAAATAGACATAGTAAGTCTAGTTATTATTATTATTATTATTATTATTATTATTATTAATAGTAATAATAAAACTATTATTTAACAGTATATAATTGGCAACAACGATGACATTAATAACGCCAATGATTAAATAACACTAACATTTATTCTCCTATATTCCTATGAGTCATCGTAATCAATGTCTAATATTATTTTTTGAATATTAACGGCAATGTTTGTATACAGCGGATACAGATTTATTATTGGTTCGTCATATTTAAGATTATTGAGACCATCGATGAACTGCCGCTTTTTCCAGTGGTTCAAGTAAGAAACTCTGCGGAGAAAAAATATTCAGACCAGTTAACACTTATTATTATTATTATCTATATATCTATATCTTCATTAATATAATCGTCATCATTACCAGTGTCAGTGTTATCGTTCTCGTAAGTCATTCACATATATATCAGTAAAGAAAGGTGAGTATTTTATATCAAGTATAATGGGTAAAATAATACGGTACCGTAACATGTGATATTAACTGTAAGCGATCACGTGGTATTAGTGTAATAATGCCGGAAATGGCAGCCCCAATGCAATTTTCTTTTCCTGAGGCCCCCTTTAATATTATTGTATCATTATTGCTTTTTAAATTTAAATAATTTAAACCTCAGCTTTATCATGGGTTGGTGGTGGCGTTGAAGTTGAAGTATAAAATGTTATGTCTGTCATTTCCAGATGGCCGGAAATGGCGCCCTTGGACTAAAAAATTGAATGATGATGATAATGATGATGATAATGAGAATGATGATGATGTGATGATAATGATACTGATGGTGATGATGCTGATGATGGTGATGATAATGATTGGAGCAGACGAAATATCTAGGTCTATACTGCTTTCTGAGTTTGATCCTGCAAGTGAGGCGGAAATAAATGATATTGTTAGAAGTTCGCCTTTGAAATCTGGTCATGATGCCTTTATTCCTATCATAACTAATATTGTAAATAAATCTCTTTGAAGTAGGTCTTTTCCTGATGCGTTGAAAGTTGCGCATGTTTTTCCTACTTTGAAAAAACCCAGCCTAGATCCTGAGGTACTCAAAAATTACAGACCTGTTTCTAATTTAAGCTTTCTTGGTAAGATAATTGAAAAAGGTAGTGTCTAAACGATTATTGGCCCATGTTAAAGAACATACTTTACTTGATTCGTTCCAATCTGCTTACAAAGCACATCATAGCACTGAAACAGCCACAATGGTTCAAAATTTATATCCTATCTATTCGGGATATAATTTGCAAATATAACTTGTCCTACCATGTTTATGCTGACGATACTCAGATTTACCTCTCGTTTAAGCCGTCCATGACGCAACTTCACCTATCTTTAGAATCACTCGAAAATTGCATTTCCGAGTTACGTGTTTGGATGAAGCAAAACTTCTAAAATTGAATGATGACAAAACTGAATACATACTTCTTGGGTCACGCCAACAATTGGAAAAACTTCCACTGAGTAATATTGGGGAAACCATAATAGGCTCTGCTGCGCAGGTCAGAAATCTTGGTGATACTATGGATGCTAATATGACAATGAGTAGACACATTTCAACATCTTCATTTTATTTACGTAACATTAGAAGCATTAGGAAATCATTGACAATGCAGCTGCTGAACAACTTCTTCACTCATTTGTTACTTCACGCCTTGACATGGGTAACTCGCTCTTGCATGAACTTCCACATAAACAAATCCAACGGCTTCAACTCATTCAGAATGCTGCTGCACGAGTAGTTACCAAGTCATCCAAGTACTCACATATAACAAATACTCTGATCTTTACATTGGCTTCCGGTACAGCACCGCATTGTATTTAAGATATTATTAATAGTTTTTAAAGGTATAAATGGTTTGGCACGTGACTATGTTGCTGACATGTTTCGGCCTTATATTCCTGGGCGTAACTTGCGCTCTTGTGACAAACTATTTTTACATCAACCAAAGTCATATCACTCTTACGGTGATCGAGCTTTTAGTATTGCTGCTCCACGTCTTTGGAAGGCTTTGCCTTGCTCCGTCAAACACATTAAATCTTTAAATTTGTTTAAAAAAATCTCTTCACCGACGCGTATAGAGAACCTTGATGTTTCTCTGTTGAATTTATATTAATAATAAAAAAAAAAATGATACCACTTTTACTCTGTCGACGCAATGTTGCTTCTTTTGCAGTGGACGGTAGTGGAGCCCTGGGCTTATCCTGGGGTGGAAGGTGTTGATGCTCAACATACTGCCTTTGTGTATCTGCGCATACTTATAGGGGGAGCAACACAGCCTCGATGGGATAATTGGTATGCGGATCTGCTCGACATTCTTCTGGAATTCATTTGGATTTTCACCAAGGCGTATAGACTACCTTGATGTTTCTCAGTTGAATTTATATTTTTTTACAAAAAAAAATACGGATTTTTCTTGAAATTCTTCTGGGAATTATATGGATCTTGTGGTTTAATTGACTATGCGCCTTGAGCACCATTGGTGAAGATGTGCGCTTTATAAATCTTTATTATTATTATTATTGGTGACGGGCCCCAACAAGATAATTGAAGGGCCCTTGATGTGAAGCCCGGAGGCACGGATAGGCCTACAGCTTTCTAACCATTGATTGCGCAAGTGAGTCTCAAGCTCATTTTAGCTGGGAGTACCTTTAAGGGTCTTAAAAAGCACCTGATCACATCCAGAAACAATTGGCTCCGGTGGCGTCTACTAAGCGAAGCTCTTAATTAACGTGCATAATTGTTATATTAAAATATTAAAAAAAAAAATATATATATTAAAGGATGTTGAGAACAAACTGGTCAAGTTGCATATTATATTTTAATTCCTTTGAGACTTCTGGGAATTTAAGTTCAAAGTATAATACCAATAGGTGTAATGTAACAAAATACATGCCGTTTTTAAAAGCTTTAAAAATAACTCAGTACAGTACACTACAGTAATTACAATTTGTGTGAATTCTATGATATCCTGGCCTTGCGCCTTGTGTCGAGAACAAAATAGTTTAACTCCTTAGTGCATCGTACCGTGGTACTGCACTACACTACAGTAATTACAATTTGTGTGAATTCTATGATATCCTGGCCTAGCGCCTTGTGTCTTTAGTGCATCGTACCGTGGTACTGTATCGACTGAAACAAATAGCCTTTGAAATAATTCCAAGAATACGAAGCAGTTCATGGATTATTGTTGTGAAAAAAAGTGAAAAAAAAAAAATCAAAGAAGCTTGTCATGGTTATTGAAATCTTAAAAATGTTGACAATCATCTACGTACTTGCGGTGAAGCAAATCTGAAAAGTATTCATGAAGTATGCTCACCCGACCTTATTGGTGATCCGCTAACGTTAGCGGATCACCTATTGTTATTGTACGGAATCATCATCTTCAACTTTCTTATTCTTCTTTCTTTCTCCCCTTTTTTGTTCGCACGATATCTCAAAAAATGCCACGAGTTTACGCACAATCGCTGTCAGCGAACATTTGGCTTGGTCTGGATTAGTCATGGTAAGCTTTTCAACGCGCTCAGTCATGCATGACGTCATGTACGTGCAATTTTGCGTTTTTACATTATCGATCATATCAGCCTAACCAATTGCCATTTCGAAATCGTATTAAGTGAGCATTAACTTCGGGTTAATGTTGGATGTACTGTACCCTAATTTTATGCGTGCGTTTCATAATGCGCGCGCACGCGTGCGTTAAAATTTTAAAATGCTCCTAATCACTTTTTAACTTAATTAGAGCACGTTTTAGGCCATTTTGAGCATTTCAATTTTTTTTTAAATTTTCCACTACGCGCGCGCATTTTGACGCGCGCA
>NW_022705208.1:102624-126713 GCF_011630105.1 Anneissia japonica
TTACTTTTTATACTCGTTTAAACGTACTCGCTTATCTTGATTGATTGTCTCCCACCTGTGAGTATGTTATAGCTAAATCAATTGTCTTTAAGAAGTGTCTCTTTATTTTTCATTTTGATCACGCCATCATGGTCAAAAAGAATGAATTTTTGGAGCCCTTTTATCTCTCATTCTTAAACGATGTACACAAATAGAACAGAGTGAGGGCGGCAGACTGTATTTCGACGCTATCAGACAAATATATATAGGTTATATGAAGGGAAAGTTTGTGTGGCATTACCGACTAACAGGCGGTTTTAAATACACTTGACAATGTTTAATTTCGTGTGCTATTACTATACACGCATACATGGTGACGTTCGTGTCTGTTAAAATTTGAAAATTCTCCATATTCAGATAGTTTAAAGAACGTTTCGGGTCATTTTCGGCATTTCAAAACTTTCCATAATTTACCCGCCGTACCTTCATTTCCACGCACACAGCACATACTAAAGCTGGAAATTACGCGTTGTTACATATTTTGTGTTTCTGACAGAGTCAGAAGTCACTCTTTGTGACATTTCCGTGCTCACGGGCGTCAAGACGTGCGTGTACGCATGCGTAAGTCTTTTAAAATGCTCAAAATTATTCTTTTTTTTTAAAACTAATTACAGCATATGTTAGCATATTATGAAACTTTTCAATCAGCACCGCGCGCGCTTCCTGAGGGTCAAAGTACGGCGGATAACCGAATTCGTCCTCAGTGACGAGTTCAAATCTAGTTCACAATTGTTTGTTAACGTAGTCAAACAAGGCTTTTAAATACACGCGTGCCGATGTTTCAATTTCTTTAGAAATATGTTTTCTTTTTCACAACAACAGGCCAGAAACAGCTTCGTAACTTTTGAATTCTTTCAAGGCTATTCTATTTATTCGATGCACTACAATGAATAGTTTTTGAAAACGTATTTCTAAAGAAATTGAAACATCGGCGTATATTTAAAAGCCTTGTTTGACTATGTTGTTAACAATTGTGAATAAGGTCGAGTGAGCATACTTCATGAATACTTTTCAGATTTGCTTCACCGCAAGTTAGTCGATGATTGTTCTATTGACGTCAACATTCTTAACATTTCAATAACCATGACAAGCTTAGATTTTTGTTCCACTTCAGCCATGAACAGCTTCGTATTCTTGGAGTTCATTCAAAGGCTTTATGTTTCAGTCGATACAGTACTTCGGTTCGATGGACTAAAAACACACGGCGCTAGGCCAGGATATCATAGAATTCACACAAATTGTAATTACTGTAGTGTACTGTACTGAGTTATTTTTAAAGCTTTTAAAAACGACATGTATTTTGTTGCATTACACCTATTGGTATTATACTTTGAACTTAAATTCCCTGAAGTCTCAAAGGAATTTAAAATATATGCAACTTGACCAGTTTGTTCTCAACATCCTTTAATATTTTTTTTGAATATTTTAATATAACAATTATGCACATTAATTTAGAGCTTCGCTTACTAGACGCCACCGGGGCCTTGTTTCTGGATGTGATCAGGTGCTTTTTAAGACCCTTAAAGGTACTCCCGGCTAAAATAAACTTGAGACTCACTTGCGCAATTGTCAGAAAGCTGTAGGCCTATCCGTGCCTCCGGGCTTCACATCAAGGGCCCTTCCATTATCTTGTTGGGGCCCGTCACCAATCACCATTATCATTATCAATTATCATCATCACCATCATCATCATCATCAGCATCATCATTATCAGCATCATTATCATCACATCATTATCATCCTTATTATCATCATCATTATCATTTAATTTTTTAGTCCAAGGGCGCCGTTTCCGGCCATCTGAAAATGACAGACATAACATTTTATACTTCAACTTCAACCCCACCCAAGATAAAGCTGAGGTTTAAATTATTTAAATTTAAAAAGCAATAATGATACAATAATATTAAAGGGGGCCTCAGGAAAAGAAAATTGCATTGGGGCTGCCATTTCCGGCATTATTACACTAATATCACGTGATCGCTTACAGTTAATATCACATGTTACGGTACCGTATTATTTTACCCATTATACTTGATATAAAATACTCACCTTTCTTTACTCTTTGGTGCACTTTTATGATCTTTTTTAATGACGTTATACCAGCCCCTGTACGACCTTGGTCTTGTTCTGTAGTATCCCATTCTTTTTACCCGTTGCCAAATATCATCGTCTTCTCCACCCCACCCCCAATACACATTAGGAAACCCGTTTATCTCGTACATTTGTCCTCTCGTCATACCTGTTACTGCTCCGAAAAAGAACGAGTAACTTAATCTATATGAGAACAGAAAGAGAAAAGGTTATGAGGATGATGTATTCTGTTAACAGATTAATAGATCACTCAATTAATCAGTCAATCACTACTTAACCAATCAATAATTAATAAAGGTATGTGTAGCTGAAGCAGTTGTGTATAGCCTATAATTTTCAGAGCCTAACTGCTTCAATTTTGACTGACTGTAAAAACACAATACAGTATCCTTAGTAACGTTGCATTCACATCAGATCGAAACCGAAAATCGGACCAAAAGTTTTCGATGCGCTGAAAGCCAGCGTTCCTATTCCTATGCTGTTCGCACTATGACATTTTATAAGAAATATATGTGATGTGCCCATGGGCATGATGATGTCATATTACACCCAAATATGGGCATACCACATTATTTGTAACATAAAATTTGATAGTGTGGACAGATCTGATTCGATTTTCTGATCGGTTTGGTTAGGCTTTCAGATTCAAAAATTCTGATTCGGTGTGAATGCACCTTAAAGCTTAAGTTCACACTAAAAAAAAATGAACGCTCTCCATTCGCCCCCCAAATATCACGGTGAGTTAAAAATCACCTTATTTTGCGAATTAGCGCCCTCAACTGATCATCGACCCCCCTCCCCTTCACCTTCTCGCCTCTCCATCAGCACTCCCATTTCAAGACTCCTAGATACGCCACTGGGCTACCCCTATTGAAATTCGGCATCGGAAGAGCTCTGACTTTTAATTCAATGACCATTAGGGGGTTAGGTATTTGGTTACCGAATTCGCAAAGGAGCAGAAAACCATGTGACCCTGGAATTGAGAAGAATAGGCCAATCATAAAAAAGCAGATGGGTGCTTATTCTCCATCTCCTGGTCTGGAGCCGCTATACTGCTAAGTTTTTGCAAATAAATCTAAACTTACTTGTATCCCCACTTATCAACACCACTGACAAAATGGCGCGGCATTCCAATACATCCGTAGTAGTTTCCGTCATTGTACGGAACGTGATCAACATCGTGGTATATAAAACAATCCCATTTGGTAAAATTTAAAGCTTCGAGGAAACCCACGTTGAGCAACATTGCACGATTGAATAATTGCGTATTGTCCTGGTGATAAAAAGGGTAGACTACCAATCAACCACCAATCAAATTGGTGGTCGACAGTACGTAAATAAATGTCGAACGAACATTATATCTGGTTCTTTCTCTCTTCTTAATATCTTTGTGTTCTCAATATGTTCTCAATCAGTCAATCAATCAAACAATCAATCAATCAGTATGTCGGTCTGTTAATTAATCCATACAATGGCAACTGATAAAATAAAGGCATATCGTTTTAAATTCTTATACCATTATTGTTTTTATTAAATTCTTGTTAAATTAATAGCATGAAATAATATTTAATTGAGAAGGCCATGCTTTATGTAAGACCTAATAATTCAGTTAAGATACGACAAAGAACAACGTTTCTTTTTATTGTGTTTATTCATAGAAAAATGGAAAGAAAAATGGACCAACCTGTTCTATCACGAATATACCAAACTCTAATTTTTGTCTCTGTAGCATAGGAATTATATACCTAAGAAATATTGGTAGATGCGTATAGCGATCACGAAAAGGAATTATCAACGCCACCTACAAAAAACAAGTCAAAATGAGATAACGTGGGAAATAGTTACGAATAACATAATGTGTGGAAAGATCAGGGGTGGCACAAGATTTGTCAAACTGGGGGTGGGTGTGATGGCGATATCCCCGACGTTGGGGAGGGGGGGGCGAGGATTCCCCGACGAGAGCACACGTGGGTGTAGTCGGACATCGCTCGAAATCTCTCGGAAGTGATTATTGATTAAATAAACAAGCTCTCCCTACAGAGAGCAACACTTTTAATCACCCTCCGATACAATTAATATACGATATCGATGGAAATAATATTGTAATATTTGTACTCGTCACTTTGAATTTCATGAACATTACAGTATGTTGATTCTTGGTCGAACGTTTGTATGTAATAAATGAATAAATGAATGAAAGAAAGAATAAATGAATGAATGAACGAACGAAGTATGAATTAACCAATAAATGAATGAAAGAGTGAAAGAATGAAAGAATGAAAGAATAAAAAAAAAATAATGAAAGAATGAATGAATTGAAAGAAAGAATAAATAAAAGAAATAATGAAAAAAAGAAAGAAGGAAGGAAAAAAATGAATGAATGAGAGAATAAAAATGAAATAATGGATGAAAGAAAGAATGAATAAATGAATGAATGAATTAATGAATGAATGATTTAATGAATGAATGATTGAATGAATGAATAAATGAATGATTTAATGAATGAATGATTGAATGAATGAATGAATGAATAAAAGAATGAATGAATTAACATATAAAATTAATAAATATATAAATGTAATGGATTAAAAAATGATTGAATGAATCGACATATTGACAATTTCTAATTATGATCGATAAAAACTCACCTTCCATCTTGGCAGACAGTCGGCAGGCTTCCAATGTCCTCCAGGGATATATACAAAGTCATTAAATAAAAGTGTTACTGACGACACACATTCTTCTATAGTCTGCGTAGATTGACGGTGATGAGCGCGATTTATTAAGTTCACGTTTAATTTCATATTCTGATCGTGGGCCGCCCCGCGCACCTCTGCTGTATGTTCTTTGAAAATTACTTTTTCAGATTGTTCTATTGTGATAGTGTCATTCAAGTTTGAAGATAAATTTCCATCTGGTATAAAGTAAATAGAATTGTTAGTTTATTTAAATTTTCTTTTTACAAATCAGGTTAATAATAAAATTAATCTAACGATTATCCTAAATCTATTAAACATATTTAAGAGCAAAGTGCGTGGATGGAGACTAGATCAAAATACGTTTGAAAACTTAAGGCGTGGCCACTCTAAAATAAAAATATAATAGCGGATCAAGCACGTATACTAAGATATTAAGAAATAATAATAATAATAAAAAAAGCTACAGGTAGGCGGGTTTAAAACAAGATTATAAGATATAGGTCTACTTCCCCCACCCCCTTAAAAAAATAAATGAAAGTTAATATTTTAATAAAAGGTAAAAAATTAGAAAATTACTATTGATAAAAGGTACAAGATACTTCATTGTCAGAATAAAAATTATTTGATACTTATCGTGCCTTATACTGTAGAATGTGATAAATAATTTTTAGTAAACAAAACGTTTTAATTATCTTCTGAAATTTTGATTAAATAAAGTATGTGCAATGTTGAGTATCTGAAACGGTTGTAGATATGATTTGATGTTTGTGTTTAAGCTTATCCAATCTACTAACAAATGTCTGAATACAATGGACGGGATGAGCCTTGCATAATTAAATTAAATTTCTTAAGTATGAAATTATCGTTATTTGATATAATTTTGTTTAGGTGGCAATATAATCGTGGTCAATAACGAAAACGATCTGTCTCTTATACACATCTAGATGTGTATAAGAGACAGGTTACTGCATGTGTATAAGAGACAGATATTACATCCTATATACATAAATGTATGCCTATATTCAGTTGCGAATAATACATTAGAAGAAAGTACGGTATACCTTAGGAGTGTTATACAAGAGACTTAAAAACACTTACTGTTACTATAAACAGAACTCGGTTTGTGTAGCCATGACTTAACCTTTTTGAATATTGACTCGTGCCTAGAAGGTGGAGGAGCAGCAATACCTCTTCGCGATCTGTATACTAGTTCTACAAACAAACGCAAAAATAATTACTAGGGTTATTTGACCTTTAAAAACATAAACAAATTATTTACATTTACGTATACTGTAAGTGGAAAAGTTCGTTTATGTTGGATGTGGAATAAAAGAAAAATGGAACAATTGGATGCATGCATGCCTAACATTACATTTATTTATAAATATTATAATTTAAATCAAATTGCATCGCAGAAGAAACATGTTAAAAAAAATGAATGGAGTCACCGAGAAGTAACTTCAAGAGGCAAAAAACATTCGCAATTAAGATTTGGAAAATGAATGGTACGAGAAATGAGATAGTAAAATATGAAGTATTAAAATGTCTGGCGTTAATGGTAACATCATAATTAAACCGTCAAAGTATACAAGCACACGAAAGGTAACGATTTGCGATTATTTGACGAATATTCTCCTTATTTTCAGGTATTATTTACTATTATTATTATTATTATTATTATTATTTTATTATTATTATTATTGTTATTATTATTATTTTATTATTATTATTATTGTTATTATTATTTTATTATTATTATTATTAAAAATAATATTATTATATTCTATTGTCATTACTACTACTATTATATTTATTACTTTTTAAATATTATCTTCATCATTATCGTCATTATGATAATTATATTCGTTAACAGCGATCTCAGGAAAATGCTCGACTTGTATTCTCTGAACACTGGCACCAACACGTGTCTCTGGCTAGATATATTTTAAGCCAAGCCCTACGCAAACATTCGCCCAAAGGCCCTGTAGGCCTATACATCTGAGTGTTCGCTGTTGATCGTGGGGGCGAGAGAGGTGTGAATGATATAATAGTATGCCTAGTAAGTTATTCCTGGTGCATGTAACCTATGACATGGTGTATGTGTCTGTCTTACCTGATTTTAACGTCACCTCTTTCCATAACATGACCGTCGTCATTACCCCAAGTAATACTAGAATCCATAATGTACGTAGTACATAATTCAGTTTTAAATCTGTCAGGAAATTCCGCTTATTTATCTTCTCCATGTTAATCATAAGCGTAAATAATAGTCATTATATATTCCTGTTTTAGGGAACGCTACTTGAATACTGTGTACTACCCTATTATTGTCAGGAGTTCCGAGCCTCTGTTCTTCAATAGACCAGGACAAACATGCCTATTTGTAAGTCGCCCATTATTAATGGCTTTATATTGACAATCCCACATTGAAATTCGTATGGTACAATAAATTCTCTTTTCAAGAAGAATAGTATTGTTTGGATAGCTTTGCATGAAAGCCTCGTAGTAAAATGGCTGTCTCATTGAATAGGTGTAACGATGCAAAAGGTGACCCTTATATTATTGAAATGAGTAACTAACTTTCTATAGCGGGCTTAGAAATGAAGAGATACGGTAGCAAATGTTATGAATGAAAAAAATAATTAAATTAAGTTTTACTTTATAGACTAATAATAAATAGTAGGATAATATAGAATTTATATCAATCTTTTAAAATTTACGAAACCACAAATATTTCTAGATTTTTTTTTTTAAAGAATACAGTTTTGTGTCATGATTTATGAATTAGAAAAACATAAAGAAACAGTAGATCACTTTCTCTTTGAATATTTTACGAAAAGCTTGGAAAGGGACGTAACCACAATTCCCCCCCCCCCCCCCCACAGTTTTTAAATATTCACAAGTCTGTATCTCATTAACCGTTCCCTTCCCAAATATTTTTTGTGTCTTAGAAAAATCAGTTGCACCATTACATATCAAAAAAATTGTTTTACTTAGGAGCCTGGCTTTTAAATGTATATTTTTTCACCCCCATGATTTTTCTCAACCCCCCCCCCCCTAAAATCACAATGGGTGGTACAACCATTGATATGGCTCCAAGCAAACATAAGATGATAATGATATTTGCAAAGTCTAGCAGCACCTGGTAAGTTAATAAAATAAAAATGATTAGAAAGCAATTCCGTCATTTATGATTTATGGTGTTAAAGACGTCTTTTGAAATCTATTACTGTGTCTCACAGATAGGCCAACTTGGTCTAAATTGGTCTTGGAGTTTTTGTGATCACTAAGACCAGTTTTCAGATTGTGTGGACATTTTGGTATAGTTGGTTAAATGGTGTATAAAACATTTTCTCCTTACTCCCTTTATTGTATTTTTTTGTGTGTATTTAGTTTTCCGAGATACTGTATTTATAATGGTGTAATGTACAAACTATCAACCGTATGTAGACGATCATGTTGGTAGGTTGAATTTTCTTTTGTGGGTTACAACTCTGGAATAATTTGCCTTTGAATTTAAAATGCACCTCTTCAAGATCAATATTTTTATTACGATTTGAATCTTTATTACTACAAAATATTTAAGGTGTCTGCCCATCTTATAATTTAATATTTCGAGATCTGTATTTTTAATAAAAATAGTTTTAGTCTAAATCTCTTATGTTAGATGTTTAAGAAAATTATTATGTAATGATTGTTAGATTAGGAGTCAAAGCTATTTTTTGACTACTTTTCACCGATTTGTGAATAAACTGGAATTGAATTTAAAATGACTGAAACAATAAGCTACAAGATAATTTAAACATAATTCGTTGTGCGAAATAAATCGATTTTGACACCTGTCATAATGTTGTCCGCACTCTTCTTCTTTCCAAGATTGAACTGTAGCGCTCTTTTTATAACATTTCTCAATGGGATCTTCATAGGTTCCAAAAGCTGAAGAATAGGTGTGCACGTTTCATCTTTCGGCTCCCCAAATTTCATACTGTAAGTCCACTACTCCGGCAACTTCATTGGTTGCCGATTAGATAGAGAATTGTTTTTCGCACACTCTCTATCACATTTCGTTCAATTAATTGCCTAAACAGTAAACCTGCTTACATTGTACACTTATCTCCAGTCAACGATATCGCCATGGTCATAATCTTCGTTCATCTGGCTCTTTTTGCCTTCGATACCTCCGACTAATAAGAAAGCTGGTAATAGGGCATTTTCAATTGCTTCACCCAGGTTTTGGAATAATCTTCCCCAGCGAGTTACGACATGCTTCTCGCTATCTTGGTTTTCGACGGCTTCTTAAAAACATTTGTACTCTAAGTATATCTCACGGAACTGTCCAAATTTTCTGTTTTGTTGTCATTTCTGGTGTCTTTGTTGATCGATGTATTATCTTCTTTTTATTTACTTTCATTGCGCCTCGTATCCATTGGCAAAAGGCGCGGTATTCCTGTATTAGTACCTAATTAAGAGCTTGTTAGACATAGGGTGAGTGTGACTAACAAATAAATGGGGTGGCCGGACCCAGGGGTGTTGCATGGGGCAGTCGCCTCCAGCTACATCTAAAAAAATCACAAGTTAATCATAATTTTAGCTAAACTTTTGAAGCTTCTTTAACATTATTAATCCCCGAGAATGCATTAAGGCTTCATTATTAAGATATTATTAACTAATGTATAATGATCGAAATACTGTGTATCCGTTATCTTTAAACTGAAATTTCTTAGCTCCGACGGCCGTGCCAAACGTCGCCAACCAGAATCAGCATTTGGACCCCGTATTGTATGTAAGCTAATAAAGGAGAGCAAGGGAAAAAAGATTATCTGTTTCAGTGTCATTGAGCGAAATTACAAATCAAAAATAAATAAATATATAAAAATTAAATGAAACAAAAAAAAAAAAAAAAAAAAAAAAAAAAAAAAAACAACCAAAAACATACCATTTTGAAAGCCAATACATCTTTAGGTTTAATGTTGTTTACCAACTTACTATTTACAAATTAATATTTTCGTGTAATTTGCTAAAATCTATTTAAACGTTATATAATCGCTCACGAAACAGGGTGGGTGCTGAGAAAATACACGTCACGCTCATGGGCTGCTCACACACCAGTCGTGTGTGGCACGTTCAGATTATTACTGTGGCACCAGTAAATGTATGGTACGACAAGGTTGCCGTATATGCTGTAGAGCGTAATACATGAACCACTGTCACACTCCATGAACATCACTATTTCCCCTACAACTGCCACATATTCCTATTTTGCAACGTGCCTATAGGCTTATAATAGTATGGTCTATATAGGCGCGCCTAATATATTAATCAAATAAAGTGTCATACAATATAGGCCAATACAAAAAATAAACAATAAAAATACAATTGCATTTAAATTCATGATATCCAGACCAGGATTGCATTGTCGACGTCAATCCCTTAATAATGGTTAAAATAATAATATTAATAATATTATTAATAATAATAATAAATTAATATTATTAATAATAATAATAATGATAATAATAATGATGATGATGATAATAATAATAATAATTATAATGATAATAATAATAGGTATTAAGAATAATAATAATAAAAATACTACTACTACTAACAATAATAATAATAATCGTAATATCAATATCGTATGTAGGCCTAAATAAAAATATTGATTATAACAATATGCTTAAAGTGTTAATTTTCATACGGCGCTTAAAAGAGTGGTATTACATAGGCATACAGACAGGTGTCATCCGCAAAGCAATATACTAGTATTTTTGTGATTGTCAATCAATATTGATTGATTGATTGATTGATTGATTTATTTTCCACATAATGAACAAAAAAAAAAACATACATGATCAAATATATTCAAAAAATCTATAATAATAATAATAATAATAATAATAATAAATAATAATAATAGTAATAATAATAATAATATCAATATCAATATCATATAAATAACAATTTTGATTATAACAATATGCTTGAAGTGTCATTTTGCATGAGGTGCTTACGAGAGTAGTATCACATCAGACCAGTATCATCCGCAAAACGGTATACTAGTATTTTTTGGAGGCATGTGTCTGATTTTATTTCGAGCATGCCAAATGAATAATATATTAAAACAAAATATTCTTGATTGTACAGGCCTAGAACCTACGTGTCCATTATTTATTATTAGTTACAATCCATGTAATGAAACGATTTTAATTACATAGTGCATGTACAAGGAGACAACAATATTGCTGAAAATCCATTTTCCTGTCATTCGGCAAGAATTGGCATATTTCAGTTCAGAAAATTCACTTTATGAATTTTATACTGAAGGATCCGTATTTAGCTGGGATGCGGCCGCTCGCAATGCTTGAATCGAAGCATATGGACCCTGGGAAAACAGGCGATGGTACCTATGACTTGGATGTTGTGTGGTATTGGTGGTTAGCTCGCAAAGCGGCTGGCCTAGTACTGGATGTAGTATGCCAGGGGTGGAGCATGTCGTTGTGAGATTGGTAAAGAATGGAATAGAGGCTCCGAAACTCAGCGGTACGTGCGATGCCGATGAAATAAATGAATGCGTACCTGAAATTGAATGATAAAAGAAAGTTATAATGTAACAATGCAATAACAATTAGCATATATAAAAATAATCAATAGTAAACATAATCATTTAATAATAATAATAATAATAATAAAAATAATAATAATAATAATAATAATAGGTCGAATCAATATTTTAATTAATATTTATTCTAACACTACTAATTCAGTAATAATCACGATGATGATGATGATGATGATAATAATAATAATATGCCTAATAATAATAATAATAATAATAAAAATAATATTAATTACTTATATTATTGTTATTATTATTAACTTTATCAGTATAAAGGAGCGTAAAGTATGCTATGTGACTTCTAAGTTCGTCACTAGGTAAAAATCATAAATGATACTTGTATACAGCAACAACAATAATTTACCTAGATGAGCTGAGGGAATCCGAGGCATCGGCATTACAAGTGGCGGTAACGACTGTACCATCTCGTATCGACATCTTTGAGCTCGCTTCAAAGTTGGAGAGAGGGCGCTATGATCCTTATCTGTCGATCGGCCATGGTTATCATTAATGCATCGAATTGGTGATCTGGCGTATGTGTGCCCGTGTATCATTTTATCAATGCGTTCTCTAACGAATAAACGATGAAAAAATTAATAGTAATTATATGTCTACATCAGAATGTCGTTACATTAAGTATAGTGCAACCTGAAGGCTCACACAATTATAATTTATAATAAAGTATATCTTTGGCGGAGATCCTGTCTTGTCGTTTAATGCTTATAAAAAGAGGGCGTACCATACTGATACTACCACTGTTTGTTTTCTGCCACACATTAAATACCAGTGATTTCCGACAGTGGTGGCGCCACCACTGGGGTTGAGGGGAGGGCACCCCGTCGGACAGGAATGGACACCCCTGTCGTGGCCTGTCGTCCAACGCGACGACGAGATCGTCGGATCAAAATTTAAGAAACAATAATTTTCCTATCCAAAGAACGTTATTTTGATTGCCAGTCACAAATTGTGGTCTGGCACTCACTGCGCCCGACGGTCTATGAAAAACGTAACGCGACGACGCGCGCGCAACAGATCGTTTTTAATGACGATCCGTTCAGACTGTCACCAACAATCAGCAGACGACGTCGCGTTGTCTAGCGCTTACAGTGAGTGCTCGGCTTAAAGCACAATTTGGACTATATACCAGGGATTTTTTTTATTCCAGGACCCCGACTGAGGCTCTAGACGCCCCTTGGTCGGACACCTCCGTCGGACATGTCGGACCCCTTGTCGGCAAATATCTGGAGCCACCGCTGCTTACGCATGTACAAGAGTGTGATGAATTAGTTGCTTTAATCGGATTTGAATTAGTTAAAAGATTTGGTTAAGGCGTCTGCATAGACAGTGGCCCCGGGTTCGAATCCCGGTTGGGGAACCTGTTTTTTCACACCCGCAGATTCCCGTTCTAAATTTAAAGCTTTAGCATCATTAGAATGGGTTGAGATATTTATTTAGCTCAGTCGGCTAATCTGGTGGAAGTCACTGTGTGTGTGCTGAACTGTGGAGATCTGTAGGTCCCTGGTTTAATTTCCATCGCTGCCTCTCCTTGTGTTTCAGCTGGAGGGCTGAAATACAAGTTACAATAGCGCACCGTCTTTCGGATGAGACGTTTAAGCCGTTGGCCCTGTGTGAATTTATGGCCCATGTGCACGTTAAAGAACCCAGTACACTCTTCGGAAAAGAATAGGGGATTGTCTCCCGGTGTACTGCCCAATCACCACCAGAAGGACCCCACTGGAAATAAGTTTTCTTCTAGACTTTCGTGGGCTATCCTTGGTGTTTACACCGAATAAATCCAATCCAATCCAATGCGAAATATTTTGTAGCTGATGCTAAATTTATTTGCGCATAAGTATCTTATGCAGTAGTACAGTATGCACGCTAACCCTACAGCGTTTCTTCACTATCTTAGTAAACACTTGACCTAAAGGCTAAATACACAATGATCAACAAATAATTATTACTATTAATATATTATTGTTTCAAATAAATTATATAAACACTTAAACATAGACATCTTCCAAATACATTTGTATCATTTGTATTCTTACCTTTCAAATTCAGACAGCCTAGATGAATCTCGAAAGCCTTTAGCGAACGGGTTGCTATCAATCTTGAGGCGCGTTATCTAAAACAAATGCAGGAAATTCGATTTCAGCCTTAAACATTAATCAACAGTCGACTTAATTACTCGAAGAATTAATTCACTAATTAATTCATTAATAACTTGATATGGATACTGAATGACATGTCATCGTATAAATAGGACTATTTTAGTGATTACAGTTTTGTTTTTACAACAGATATGATCATTTCAAGACGATAAATTTTGTTAGAATGCACTTAGCAAATTCGTGACAATTACCATATTTTATTCTGTCATTATGCATTCACAAACACGCGCGCATTCATTTTGACGAGAATTGCGCGGACGGCTTGCTTCATCTACAGATAACGGCTAAAAATGTGTCAATTGAGTTTGTTTGAGTGACAGAGAAAATGAACTTATTTTACACACGCTCTTACGCCCGAGGGACTGTGTTTCCCCGTTCTACAACCTTAAATGTTGCACTAATGTGACATAAATGGCGTATAAGTAGAATTAGACAGGCTTAACGTTATTTACTCTCCGACAAGTATTCTTTCAAATATAATCGACAAATCATGTGATAACTGACGTCGAATGAACTTATCAAGAAATATTTTAAGTGAGAAAATGAAATTGTTAGCAGTACTAACCAGTTGGTTTTGGTAAGCCGTGACGGCTGTGAATGATGTTTCATCGAACACAAACGTTCGTACCGCCTCCTTTTCCAGTGACGTCACTGTCGTCATCTTGTCCTTGTATTTCATAATATGTACCCTTGGCTGATATCTATGCATAGAGTTCAAAATAATCTGAATGCAAAAGAAGCATTGTAAAAATGATATGTAAGTAGATTTTCAATGGCACGGTGATCAAAAATTAGGTCAATTGCAGGACCGAATTCTGGGTTTTGTGCGGATAGCAGGGACTGGGGTAGAGAAGAGAGAAGTTTCGTATTCATGACATACAGTAATTATAAAGTGTGAGTATAATACGTACTCCAAGTACAGAAATACACTCCATCGTGTTGGGATTTAATACTTTGACATTAATTATGTCTCACCATCATGATACTTTGAGTAGGCCTATGTATTATACTAGCTTATAGCTACAAACTTTATTTTTTTTATTTTTTATATAAGAACCAGTAAAATGTTGCCCAGGCTCTGTGTTCTTACTTTTTTGCCGATTTCAGGCTTAAAATTTTCGTATTTTGTTTTTAGTTTTCACTTTACAAACATAGAAAATTATTATTGTACAGCAGTATTATTACTGTAATATGAGGGTACCGGTATTACATAGTCACACCTACTGCAAATAAGGTACGGATAAGATATGTTATATATTCTTTTTTTTAAATAAAAACCTCATTTGACATTTTTTCCCATTTTTTTTTATTTATAAAAACCTCATTTGACATTTTACCTCAGCCTCAATTTGTTCTTATTTTGTTCCAAATTGTTTTGCCAATCCTCTGTGTTCTTATAAAGTGAGGTCTTATAAAAAAATGTAAGCTATATTCACGGTATGCCTATATAATAATAATAATAATAATAATAATAATAATAATAATAATAATAATAATAATAATAATAATAATAATAATACAGGAATTTATACCGCGCCGTATTATTTTTTTTATATTTGTGAGCCAATACAGTACTACTGTAGTAAAGTCCTGTGTAACTGTATTTAAACATTAGCAATTTGGACAGAGTGGCATTTTAAAAATCAAAGAATTGAGCGTTTGGGCGTGAAATTTACCGTAGTACGCTATAAGCTTGCGTTCGAAAAGAGTTCAGCAATTTTCGGGATGCTGTTTCTGTTTAAGTTGCTGATTTGTATATAAACTACGCCTAGCATAGCTCACCATATTATTTTTTAAAACATTAAGTTTTTTTAAACAGTAAGTTCATAAAGCTATGTAAATGTGTTTGTGATATCCTTTATCTAAAGTGTGTTTTAGTTGGTGTTTATATCCATCTGGCAGTGCGCTTTGTAAACGCATCAATTAACTTTAAGTGCCACCAATGCAAAGGATGTATTCAATTATTAGTAATACCGATATATAGGCATATAGGTGTTGGACTATCCTCTATTTGCATTGTGATAGATAATCTCGATAGTACATACTAGGAGGGGTGTACAGATATTCAAAGTTCGCTGTGCCAAGGAAACTGTCATACACAAGTAGGCCTAGGCCGCCTCGAGAGCCTTCATCAGCTAAACATGGATCCTACTAAAATTCATTGTGGTTTACAAGGACAATTTATGGAAGTGTGAACGTTTTTCTAACCTTTTCTTTTGAAAAGAGAGTTCAAACAAACACAAGAAACATTTAGAGAGATCAGCGGGTGAAGTGTCAACTTTTACGATTACCTAGGAATGTGTCGGGGAGGCTAACGATAAGTCCGTTTCCAACGTGTTTTGTCGGTAGGCGCCGCTCTGGCTATACGGGCCCTGTCAGTGCGGGTAAATTTTTAATCCTATGCTTAGTGACAAGCCAAGAAGACAAAATGCAGGCTTTGTAAAAATGCATGTGTTTTGATAACAAACAATTATTGACATTAACTGGAAAAAAATCAAAGTCCCGATAGCAGGAAATTGAATGAGTAACGATCATCAATTTTTATTTAGCAAACCGAAACTCTTTAAAAAGTTTTTAATCATGTAGCCTATAAAACAGGTAGTTTTGAAAGGGTGGTAGGCGTAATATTGATGACGAAACTAATCTAAATATAAAACAACGTCCTCCTTCTTCGGTCCCCGAGAGAAAATGTGCCCGCATCGTAAGCCCTCCGAAAAAGGGCAATAAGTCCATGACGCAGAAGTACTGGTAAACATTGAATAAAATTTGATGTTTATTCTTAACGGGAATTCTGCAGAAGGTATCTGTTCACGTATAGGCCTAATATAATTTGACCTATTTAGATGGCTATTATTCGTCAACCATAAACCATCAAACATTTTTCAGAGGTATACAGTACCGGTTTCAAGAACAAAGGGATGAAGGTTCAGGTGGGTCCGCCGTTTTAGGTAAATCAACTTTAATAATGAAATTAGAAATCGTGCCATTTAAATCTACAACTGTTTAAGAAGTTAAACTAACATCTTAATAGTTGATACCAATGATAGTGACGAACCTTCAAAGAAAAATCATAGGGTCTATAGCATTCAGTGGAGCATCTAAAGAATATATACTATAGTGTGTGTGTGGGATGGGGGCGGAGGTAGCGCAAGATTTTTTTGGACCGGGCATGCATCTCTTATGCCCTGCCGTACAGTAGGTACGCCAAAAAGTTATTCAATAAAGAAGTGAATAATATAATTATTACCGGTAACACTTTAAGAAAAAAATCTCACTCGGCTCACAATTTACTATGGCTTAATTAAAATAGGTTTAATTCAAATTGTATCATGTAATTGATTTTCTTATGTAATAGCCTATATCCATTACTCACGTGGCCATGTTGGTCCATCTCATTATTGGTAAGTTTCAACTTTTCGAACGAAACGATTTGTTTTAGCAACTGCTCGCCGGTGAATGGTGAGTCTGGATGGACGTACAGTCTCCGGGGTAGGGGAGGGTCTGCCTTCCCTGCCACTAGCCATGACGATCGATGATATGCGTACCTATAACGTTTATTATCTAATGAGACAACATCCAGAAGAACCGCATATTTACATGATGGCTGCAGCCCACTAAAAGATACCCGGATCGTCGGAAACATTCGCCTGGAAACAAACATTACGAATATTTACATTTCAATTATGGAATACAATTATGGAATATAAAAAAAAACTGAATCGAACCTTTGGGTATGAAATAATTCTAGGGATTACGATTTTAGTGTAACGTTCATATTTTAGACGCCTCATGCCGGCCTAATTTTATTCTATCAAAGACATTATCATGACAATGATGATGAGGATGATTATGGTCATTATTATTATTATTATTATTATTATTATTATTATTATTATTATTATTATTATTATTATTATTATTATTTTTATTATATTTGCTGTATTATTAATTAATAATATTTGTTTTACGTTATGTAGGCCTATACATCAATTTGCCCTCAACAACAAACTACGTAAAACAGTCAAGATTTTGAAAAATAATTCGGGTGACAGTAGCTGGGTTTGCCATAAAAATGAAACATAACCCTTGGTTTTGTATTGACTGTTAGGCCTATCTGAAAAAAAGTAAATGAGTACCGTAACGCTACAGTTGGATCTACGTCAAGCGATAAATAAAGCTCGAGACTCAACGTCATAATGCTCACCAATCAACAACCCTACGTCACATCAGCTGACTACGGCCTGCATTTTGTGTTCCCTTTAAACTTTGTTTGCGTATCAGTGACGTCACGAATTGAAAATCATTTTAAAGAGCTACTCCTTCATCATCCAAATACTTTGGCATAATCTCAATCAAATATAAAAAAAAGATTGAATTTCTTTGCTGTATTTTTAAATAAGGCCAAATAAAATTAATTGTTGGTTTCACACACGGAATTTGAAATTATTTTTATTTGGTGAGGTTAAGATAAATATTCTCAATTCTTATTGATAATATAATAATAGTCACAGTATATGCCTGAATAGTCCTATATTTAATAGATTGAGTGTTACTTATCCTGATTACTTCAATAATAATTGCACCTTTTCTTCTTTATATTGAGTATCCTGTGGCAGTAACTGTTCTACCTCAAGGCCCAGGTATAAGGACTCATAACAAGACTTAGGAAGTGGAGTTGTTTTGAACATATTTAGGCCTTTTCATGAAAGGAATATTATATAAAAATATAAATTAAAAAAAACCACAATATATTGAATGGTTTTCAATGAGTTTGTAAAACACTCAGAAAACTAGTTCACGACTCAAAATTGTGAAATACAAATGTAGTTGTATACTGTAATTGATATATAATTGATAATTGTGTTCGAATCTTTAGAAGACACGCCAAATAATCGACCTGATGTATTTTACTACCGCGCTGGTTGCAGCCCTATTTATCTTCCGTTAATTATAAACCTAAGAATAAATCCATAAAAAATATAATGCCCTCATTTATAATTACCTCAATTATTTGAGTTCAGAAACTACATTAGATTGTATTCTTTCTTTCATTCGAGACTGACTCGTGCAGACTCGCATTATCTGATGTATTGAATGTGAGTAGAACGGGGACATTTTAGAATCCGATAAACAAGTGTACGGTGTCTCAAAACTTTAGAGATTACATAAAAACAACATACACGAGAATTATGGCATTGAAATCGCTCGACGTACCTCGAACTCCGTCGATGCTCTATTAACTCGTAAGATCCAAGTCGCCTACACTGTCACAATGCCATTAGCTACCAACAAACCCCATGATCGGCTCAAGATTTATAACTAACATTTACATCTTAACTGCTTATTAAACCTTAAAAAGTGGCACTTTACTTTCGCGTCGAGCCGCAAAAGAAAATATTTTGCCACCTATGTCTCCGAAATCGGTATGTCACGATTCCTGCATTGACAAATGTGTTGTGTGTACCATAATTTATCACTCATGTTCGTTACCAGACATCGCTTTTAACCCAGTCCCTCCCGTTGACGAAAATGCAACGACACGAGGGTTAGGAACTGAGAGCGAGTTGCATTTTATGTACTTTTCAGCAGATAATACTATTTACTATAATTATACTATATAGGGCCTACATAGACCTACTGGCATCTGTAGGCCTAAACAATAATAGTTCATTGATAGGCCTAATTAAATTTATGATTACTAATCAAGGTAGGCCTAGTATGAATGTCACTCTAAAAATTGACAAGCCTTTTTTATTCTACGTTTCGCTTTTATTTAAGCATGGACCTAAGCATGCCATTATCAGGTCCTGATACTACTTGTCATTAAACTCACATATAGGCCTAACTATAATATTCATCCTTTCACGAAAAAATCTCTGTGGTTGGCAGGCTCAAAGATAAATGTAGGTCTATGTAGTAAATTAAATAGGCCTACAAGTAGACCTATATATGCATACGTATGTCTATTGTAGTCTTCATTGATAAGACCAGTGTCAAAAGATTTCTTATCCTTATCATTTCCCCCATCCCGAACCAATATTTTCAGATTACGGTACCCTGGCCAAAATCTTTAGTGAATTCACCCTCACTCTGGGGGCGAATATACTGGGATAGTATCCGCTTTTAGGGGATTCAGAACGGAGTGGGCAGAATTCTTGATGTTACGTACACGGGATGGGATTCTCGGAGAGATTTTCGTGAGCCGAAGGCCTCCGTGACACCGGTTGCCTCACCAGAATTGTTGAAGACGAGGCTTGGGAGTGGCTGGGTTTAAAAACTAAAATAAATTGTTTTTAATGATCACAAACACGAAACGTTATTCTGTGTGTTCTATCCTGAGATTTGGTAACGGTACATAAATTGTAAACTGATATACAATTCAACCATATACCGGTAATAAATTATGAAATTTGTTAAAATATTAATAATGGATTCAGTAAACGATTAACAACCTGGATCGTCAGTACTCACCTTCCCGATTTTGTGATAATCATTTCTGTACCAAGATCATGGAATTTATCCCACAATTCTTTCATTTCTAACCGGCAATCAATTGGGCTAAGCTCACTACCACTGTAACTGCGACCGACACTGGTTAGACCGCCAAAAAGTGATGACACCGGGCAGGTAGCGAAGTGACGAGGTATCGTTATCGACGACGTTGGCGAAGCAGGCGGTGGCTGCATGTGTCGGTGACGGTAAACGGAATCGCCCTTCTCCGTATTCTTAGAAACATTAGGCTTGTCAATCAGAATTTCTAAAACGAAACAAAATGATACAATTTTTTCGTGTAGTAGTAGTAGCCTTCAATAATAAAACCTCCAATTTTAATATTTCATTTTATTCCAACCTTTTGTAAAAAATCACAATAAGCTTGTATGGTAATTACAAAAATGTGGGGAAAAAATTTAGGAAAAATATTGATTGTACAAAGACACTCAATACAAAGTACTCTTTTTATTTTTTAAAAATAAGAACACATTTTATAAGAACACTGAGGCTGAAATTGCTTGAAAATTAAGAACAAAATAAGAACCATTGAGGCTGAAAATTTCAAATAAGGTTTTTATTTTTAAAAACCAAAAAATTATATCTGTAGATTGTATGCAGATAAGATGTGACTATGCAATACCCTCTATAATACAGTAGGTGTACCTATCTGAGATTTGGGGCCATATTTTGCGGTCACTTTCACCTACATTCCAGTACAGTGCATACTGCCGTACAATTAATTTTTGTTTAAAAGGTGTGTAAATTAAGAACAAAATAAGAACACTGAGCCTGGGCAAAATTTTACTGGTTCTTATTAAAAAAAAAAGTGTGGTACCTTAAAATAGACAAATGAAAACTCGGTGTCTTATTTTGTATGTTTAGAAAAAAATGTGCAATAAATTATGTCAGTACTTGTTGTTGTGACGTCTTGTTCTAGTATAGAACGAGGTTCAGAAATTTCAAGCAACAAAAAAAAAAAAACAACAAAAAAAACCCTCTAAATCCCCAGCAGCAACTGCAGTAACAACAATGATAATAATCACATCATATACCGTATACTAATTAGAGTCCAAAAAAAGAAATTCATAAACGCCCAGACGCCTGCTCAAATCTGGGAAAATATATCGTTAACACCATCTTTCAGGCACTTATAGACCTAATAATGAAGGTGTTTAATTTCCTGTTTCGATAATAATTTTGCACTAACGGAATACAAAATATCATTCATAGAAAGGTATAATAATAACATTAACAACAACAATAATAATAATAATAATAATAATAATAATAATAATAATAATAATAATAATAAATAATGATAATAATAAATAATAATTAATTAATTATAATAATAACCATAATAACAATAATTATAAATAATGATAACAATAAATGATAATAATATTAATAATAACAATAATCATAATAAAATTAACAATAATATTTGTAATCCAGTAATAAAAATAGCACTGTAGTACGGTAATAATAACGATTATGATGATGATGACGATCATGATGATAATAATAACACTACTACTACTACTACTACTACTACTACTACTACTACTACTACTACTACTACTACTACTACTACTACTACCACAGCTACTACTACTACTACTGCTACTACTACTACTGCTGCTGCTGCTGCTGCTACTACTAACGATAATAATGATAATAATAATAATAATAATAATAATAATAATAATGTGCCTGATAATAGGCCTAATAATAATAACAACAAAAACAATAACAAAAAACTGAGTCTTTTATTCTTCGACATATCACCAACAACGATACTTTAAAACTGAGTCTTTTATTCTTCGACATATCACCAACAACGATACTTTAAATAAAAAAGAAAATTAATAATTTAAAATGAATTATAAGGTGCTTGAATATCGGTTTTTGAAATGATGGGTTTAAACGTTTATAAATATACCGTACGGTATCTTAAAATGTAGAAGTGTCAAAATGTCGCTCAATCACATTGGTATATATATCCACAACCTTTGTTATTTCTTGCAAACAAATATCAATACAGCCATTAATATTTACACCGTAAGCCGTCCTGAAATAAGACAAATGTATCAGAGTTGAAAACTCACTCTACTAACTGTCCGCGAAGCCTGACGCCTCACATTCATCAACCCCGGAACAGGCCTGAGATGAATGCTGATTTGCTTTAGTTTTGGCGGCGAATCGTTTAGTTCATGTTTGGTGTTTAGGTTTCTTAAGTCATTATCGTTTGTCAAAAACTTAAGCAGTGTTCGGGTGCGTTGTGGATGCAATGCCGACAGAATCGCAGTAAATTTTGCACCCAAGCGGAATGAAACTTCAAACACTTCAAAATCAATTTTTCTTTTTCAATAACAACTAAACATTGTCAAAACTAAACATGTTATATTGAATTCGGGTTATCTAGACCATCACACGGCCTCGTAACATTTTTTTTTGTTCTCTGCTAGTGAAAACAACCTCTACAAACAAATTTTGTCTCTGAAATAAATCAGACAAATATTTGACTGAAATAACAATTTAAACTTAGGCCTATAGAATGTAGATCTATGTTTAAACGAAAAAAAAAAACAAAAAAAAAAAAAAACCCTTCACTCTAAATGGTTTCATTGTAGTAGGGCTACGTCTTTTCAATTATAAAAACTTGAACACAGCCAACACTTTGCTTACAAGAAAAAAAAAAAAAACAAAAAAAACAAATATAAAAACACCATACGAAGGATACGGCAAAAACAAAGACAAATAAATAGGCCTACACCAACATTTTAAAAGATGGGTCATTTCTTCTGAGTTGTGAGCTAATCAACTTAAAAAATATAATTCAACATCTGCTTTAATTACCCGTAATGTTTTAATTGAAAATTAGAAAAAAAAAAAACATTTTTGTCATATCAGTATTCAATATTTCTTCGACGTTTGTAGATAGCAGTCAACTGAATTATCTTTGTAGTACTTTGTAAAAAGACACATGAATAGTATTTCGACATGTGTATATTTTAAAGGGTTGGAATTTAATCATTTTAACAACAAATTTGCAATTGAAATTTTGAGGGTGGTTCCCAGATTTTATCATTGTGTATAATATTGTTAGGAACCAAAACTACAGTAATTTATAGCATTTAAATATAAATTATGAAAAATAAAATTGATTCAATTATAATTTATAATACGTTAACTGCACTTAACAGTTTAACGTAACTGAATTGCAGTTTAGTTTGGGTATTTAACGTTCAGCCTTTCAAAAGAATTTATGTATATTCGTTAAAATGCAATTCGAATCATCGATAATTTTGTTCTGTTGTAAAAATCAGTTTTACAATCATCTGTAAGGGACATATGACTCGTTTTCTTCTAAATTTAATCTATATATAAATCAGTTTAATGGGTAAGCCAGTAATCATGGTACATAGATTGAAATTAAGAGAACTTTTTAGGGCTATAATTTGCCTACATCTAGGTATATGTATCTTATTATTAAAATTCTTCAACGAAATTGAATTATACACTTTAAAAAACAAAGAAAAAAGTAAGAACACATTTTATAAGAACACCAAGACTGAAATTGCTTATAATATAAGACAAAAATAAAAACAAATTGAGGCAAAAGCTAAAAAAAAAATGTCAAATGAGGTTTTTATTAAAAAAACCAAAAAAATTAAGCTTGTCACATAATATAAAGTATTATTGTTTATAGAGGTATATCAACATCATGTCTACTCCTATGTAGCACCATACAGTAACAACAGCATACTGCTGCGTGTAATATTGTTGATGATCTGTGTAGATGCCAGTGTGGTAACCTATGTGTTTATGTAGTTATACTGACTGTTTAAAATGTGTTATGATTGATTGGCTGTTCCAGTCAACGAACATTTGAAGGAGTTCGGCCATGAAATTTAATTAAGTATGTTTACTTTTCTGAGCAGGTCTCCTTCCAATTTCACATATATATAT
>NW_022705208.1:129664-133368 GCF_011630105.1 Anneissia japonica
ATATATATATATATATATATATATATATATATATATATAATTTAGTAACACTTAATATTGTTATTCATTGTTAACTCTTATATTAAACACAGAGGTCGAATAAAAATTGATATCATTTTTATTATTATCGAACTTCAAGCAATATGCTTCCTATATGAAGCGCTATTTAAATAGTGATATATAACAATAAACCTAGTCTGTGTTTTAATTGACGATTAAAAGATACAACTAGGCCTATCTATTTATTTATCTTGTCAGCATGATACACCCGTCAACGCTTATGCCTAAGTAAACATATACGAACACAATGATTATAAACATGATTTTCATAGTTTGTTGAATGAATATTGACCAACCAAGTGTAAGTAGATATAGGCCTACCATTAATTGGTATTATACTGAAGTAATGAGGTTTTAAACTACAAGTCTTCCTACACTTTAAGAACATTTTTGGGACCGGAGTTCCCGTGGCCTTTAGCAGCTTTGGTCTCTAATTAGAATAATAAAGATAAAAACCATGTGGTAATTTGAGACCACAGAAAAGTGGTCCTTAACTGGAGGTGGTCTTTATTTGGAGGGGTCTTTACTAAGAGGGGAAACCTGTACAGTATATGTATATGATGATATCATAATAAACTTTCTTTTTTTATTTTAAGAACACATTTCATATAAGAGCACTGAGGCTGAAATTGCTTAAAAAAAAAGAACAAAATAAGAACAAATTGAGGCAGACGTAACATATCAAATGAGGTTTATATTTAAAACAAAAAGAAAAACCAAAAAATCAAGCTAATCACATACAGTGAAATATTAATGTTTAAAAAGGTTTCCAACACCAATACCTATCTGCACCTTTGTGCAGTTGGTTGGTGATATAATGTTGTACAATAATAAGTTTCTATCTTTGAAAAGCGTGTAACATAAGAACAAAATAAGAAAAATTCAGCCACTGAACCTTCTGCAAAATATCATTGCTCCTTATTTAAAAAAGTGTATAATACTTTATAAGTATTTAGACATTTAATTAACAAAACATATTCAACATTAATTTCACTCTACTGAAGTAACATGAATATTTACTTACAACATTGAATAAAGAATAGCTTTCATCACCAATAATATGCCTATACTGTTTATTCGTTGTCTTGATAATTACATAATAGGCAAATTTATTGTTTTCACTGGTAACTAATCAATGTGTTTTCGTTTATATTAAAAATATTTGGAGAGTTAAACATTGGAATTATCTGTTAGAACCCATATACTGTTTTAATATGCCCAATCAAACATATAAACATTAATAACGGTGTTTTGAGAAATAATTAAAGAAGTTTTTACCTCAATTATAATTCTAATAAAAATAATAGTCCCGTTTTGTTTAATAAAATATAATACTGATGTGGTTTTCTTACCTAGTGGTTGAAGAAGAAATTCACGATGTATTTTTTTGTTTGCATGGTCGGGCTGGTCGCTAGCCATCAATGCATCGATTGTGAAGTTACTGGACTTAAACGAAGAGCGCGATTTAGCGTTTATGGTCTCCTCCATTCTCGTGTTCCGCGGCGTAAATGAAAGGAATTCGTTGCAAAGAGAGGGAGAGATGAATCGTGTCGTTGAAAAGACACTAGGATGTCCTGTCACCAAGCTGCTCTGTCATCAAGTACAAGACGGCCGTCACTTTCTTGAAGATGTCCTCTATAATCAACAGCGACACGTCATTGCCCGCCAAGTTTAAAGGAGTACGTTATCAAGTTATTCAAACATACGTGTGATATCATGATTTCAACAAAACAATATCTAAAACCGAACGTGGTTGATGTTTCATTTAATTGAGAGTTTATTTAAAAATCGTAGATATTGAAATAGTGGAGGCGTGGCTACGGAATCAATTAACGTGAATTCGTCACAATGGCAGGACATAAACGGCGAGTGATGATAACATGTAAAAGCATACAAGTCTATGATTTGAGGATGTGCGGACTTGCTAATTGCCCTACGAGAGCTGATGCCGCGGGCCACACAGATCCAGCGGCGACCAATGGTGGCTGGTTTACTAATGATTTATAGCGTGCACCTACAACCACGTCAACACCTTACCGCTTTAGCGGCCGTCGCCGTCAAATGGCTAAGTTAGGACTGTTAGTCTAGACAACCTGAAACGGCAAAGGAGCCAACGAATGAAGAAGCGCTTTCAACCATCACTTACTAAGCTAGGTGAGAGATAGTACAGGCATAATAAAGGCTTTTAACTATCAGCTCATTATTTTCAAGGAAAGCTTTTTGGAGACACGAAGATAAATGCCCTTTTAGCTCGTCCGGAATTATTATACTTCAGAAAGATAAACCGGTATACCACATGATTAAGAAATAAGGGAGGATATATCGTATCTCAATGCGCTCGTTCTGGCCTCCTGACAGGCGCGATTTTCCCCGCGAGCAAACTTTCACCCAGAAAAACTCACACATACGATTGACAGCAAACACGATAAGCTGGCCTGTTACAGATCTATCATTTCGACATCTCGACAGGACGATACTATGCCTTGCAGTAAAGTCAATTATATTTATATCGTCATTAATTTTGATTCCAGCGGCCATTAGTCCTTATAAAACACGAATAGATCATAACAATGATATGAGTAAAACAAATATATGCCTAACGGTAGATAGATGAATAACATTAAAAGAATCAATTGGGCTAAAATAAATAGGCCTATAATAAGATATAATATTAAATAACTTTTTTGGTTATTTCTTTATTTAAATAAAAAACCGCATCCAACAACAATCAAATACCAATAAGGGGATGTCTTAAAATTTGTTTACATACGTATTAATGTATAATAGATATAAATAAAAACAGCAAAAAAGAAACGGTGTCACAAGTCCAGAAAAAAAAAAAAAAACAAAAAAAAAAAAACCTCAGTCTCAGCCCAAGCAGATCAGTCAAGTGAATGTATACAAATATAATAAACTGGTTTTAAATGAAGCTTTGGTAAAATAAATGGATAGGATCTGTATTATATCTGTAACACTGTATTATAATTAAAAGCTAAACGATGAATGCAAACATTTGTTGTTTGTTTATGCATTTTATGTAAATGCACATACAGTATTATTGTATCTACTCATAACCATGGTGGCAAATCTTCTTCATCGCCCAGTTCATCTCGCAGAATATTATATACTACGCCGAATAATATGTTAAGCAATGTTCGATGATGCATTTACGGTTTTTTCAAATGTATATAAATGCTTAGGCCTATATTTTCTTAATATAGGCTTATCGTTATTACTTTATTTTATTATTCAACTCATTTTCACAATTAAGAACGGTTTGTTTCATCAGTAATTTATTTGGTACCACTCATCCAATTATTGACAAGAGAATGCTTCATTTTTGAAAACAATCCCATTCGTTTTCAGCAACTATAGTGTTTTTTTCGACTACGCTTGTGCAAATGAGCGTGAAAGATCATTTGCTTTTAATCGAATTCCCAATGAATCCCCATTGCCCAGTTGGTAATGCGTATGTATAGACAGCAGACGTTCTCGAATCACTGTTGGAAAACTTTTTCACAGTACCTCGTAACGTTTAATTTATAAATTATCAAACATTACCGCAAGACGGCTGATAGTTTATCTCTATTGAGTTATCCGGTAGGCCTATAAAATCCAAGTCAAACAGGTTGTAATATACTGTA
>NW_022705208.1:134240-165265 GCF_011630105.1 Anneissia japonica
ACATGCAGTGGTGGATATTTAGAAGTTTGTCTCTTTGGCAATATAGAATATTCCTATCGCGTAATAAAAGATGTTCTCAATTGTCACAAAACACTGTTCTCCTTTGGTTTTGACTTCCTTGTTGCATATAGATGGTCCACCAATATCTGTGACGCATTCATCATCATTGAGAATCCAGTTTAAAGCAGGATTTATACCAGTTTCAGTGGTAAAGTTCTAAAAATATAACCAATGCCCTCTGTAAGGCTATGCCTACTTTTTCATCATTTTAGGCCCTATAAAAATATTAGTTTTTCATCCTATCTAGGCTGGAAAATAATAGGGGAAGGAGGCTTTTTTTATATTCTTTAATTTGCTAAACCCAAATATCACCCTTGGGTTGTTAGCTTGTGCGTTGATATTCAAAGTAAAACATGATTGAGATAATACAAACAATATCTACTAACTATTTAATTAAAAAAAATGTACGATAGAAGATACCATATGCGCGCGAGAGTGATAAACTAATATTTTTTTATTGGGCCTTATCGTAAGATCAGTAATTAAGCATCTAATTTGATTTACCTATCGATTCTGAAATAAACAATAGAAACAAAACAGGCATAAATTGGTACAGTACTGTATTCCATTTAAAATATTTTTTTTTATTAGATTTAGCTAACGTATTCTGTTAAAATTGTCATAAGTATTTTTTACTGCGACATAAATTGAATTTAAACGAATCTCTGCAAACTTAAAATATTTGTATTGTCTTCAGGGACAGGTGTCAATGAACTTTAGGCCCACCTCTACATGATGACGTCATTATGCAGCTTTATCATTTTTTAGCCGGAAAGTTATTTCACTCAACAGATTTTTAGAATCCATTAGAGGCTAATGAGGAGTAATTACAATAGACTTCAAAAACGGAACTGTGTTCTTGTATTAGTTATCATATTCAATAATAGTGAAGTACTGAATCATACAAAAGGCAAACACTTCTATCGGAATTGGACACATCTAAACTGGGGTCAATCTTTATTATCGTTCGCCATAATTGGGGCTGAGGCCAACAAAACATTATGATTATGACACCACGGCCTGAAATTGCACCCTCAGCTTCAAAATGTGAATATAATTTTCTTGCTTTCTCCATGTTTGCGGTAAAAATGGCCAGGTAAAAATGGCCCCAGTAAAAATGGCCCCGGTAAAAATGGCCCCGGTAAAAATGGCCCCAATGATAAAATTCAATAATAAAAATTTTTTTTTTAAATCCTAAAATATTTAAATACAGTAAAATAGCAAGAAATAAATAATTAAAAAAATGGCCCCAATTTAAAAATTAATTTAAAAAAAAAGATTTTTTAAATGAATTTTTAAACTATTTAAATGCTGTAAAATAGCAAAAATTTATTTAATAAATCATTATGATAAAATTCAGTAATTATATTTTTAAAATCTCCAAACTATTTAAATAATAAAATAGCAAAAATTGAGTTAATAAATCAAAATAAACCATATGCATATTTGAAAACTAAAATAACTTTTAAGAATCTACCGGTAATGTCAAATAAGTTGCCATTTATAATACTTTTTGCAGAAATAATTAAAAATAAATGAATAAAATAGTCCACAGATTAGAAAAATAAGTAATAAATAAACTATCCGTCATCACAATTATACTGTAAAGTGCTAGTAACCACTGTATTCTGTTAAATATTTGTTTCATAATTTATGTATTATAATGTATTGTTTGGGCCACACGCCACACGCCACACGCCTATGATAAATAAAGCAACTCATTTTAAGAAAAAGTCTGGTCTTAATTATGTGAAAGTTGTTTTATGTTTATTTTCTTGTGAATCTTTCTTTTTAAAGTCATCATAATCATACATACTCGTAAACTTTCACTCAAAAAAAAAAAAAAACAACAAAAAAACAATTAATTTTTTTTTTCAAAAAACTATACTAAAAATGAAAACTGAGATATACTCAAATTTTCTGTAGATATGTAAATATGGCAATTATTATAATAATTAAAATGTCATGTAATTATGAGGGTAAGGTTTATGGTAGGGTTAAAGGGTACAGTATTGCTGAACCCCACAAACCTCCCAAAAAACACACTGTAGAAAACCACACCATGTAATTGTGATTGACTCACTTGGTATATAAATAAGAAAATTAAATAAATTCATAAGAAACTACTTTTTGGTTAAAATGTTGATTATTTGTGTGAAAAATACATGAAAATACACTGCAATCCTCCAAAAACACAACGTGAACCCCATCCAAACCCATTAGTTATGGTTGTAGGACTCTCTTTTTATTTCATTAAAAAAATTAATGTTCATAGCAACTTATTTTTGCGGGGTTTAGCAATACCCAGATAGAAGTTAAAAAATTCTGGAAATTGTGATTCCGCTTTCGTGAAACTGGCCACAACTAAATTATTTTAGCATTGACAAATTCATGACTTAGGCCTATGTTGATTTATTGATTAAATTGTTGCTATTTTTCAACATTTAAATGGGAAATAAAATAAAAATTAAAAAATTATATTCATGACATTTCCTTTTTTTTTTTATCTATGTAGGCCTATATGTAATTCCTGCAAAAAGTAAAATATAAATGGCAACTTATTTGATGTTAGATTCTTTAAAAAAAAACTAAATTATTTCAGTTTAAAAAATATGCATATAATGATTTAAAAAAAAAATCAGTTTTGATACAGAATTTTATCATTGGGGCCATTTTTACCTACCTGTTATTTGGGGCCATTTTTACTGGGGCCATTTTTACCGGGGCCATTCTTACCAGGGCCATTTTTTCCTACATTCGTTAAAAACAATTTTGAAAAAATTAGGGCGGACCCATGTAATGCTGTTGCCATGTAATGCCGATATCAGGGTGGACCCACTTTACTCGTAAATTCAAACAATGTGGACCAATTTTGCGCAAAAAGATGAAAAAATCTGGACCCATGTTCTTAAATTTTACTTATTTTAAGCTAAATATGAGAAATCTGGACCCACTTTTCAAAAAGTGTACTCATTTTATGCATAAAAATAATTTGGACCCATTTAAAAAAAATATGAACCCATTCTTTGTGGACCCATTAGAAAATAGTGTTTGACTGTCCCAACTATCCCAATAGCTGGCTAAGGCATTGGACCCAGGCCAGCTTCCTCCACCCCATATTTGACCGCATGTAACGTGTCCTAATATGCATGAAACCGGTATACGGCGCCTGTACCGATATCAATAATTATTTATGTGCCTGATTGATTAATTTATAGAAATTTATTATTTTAAACCAAATGGTACGACCTATCGCCTGTTTAATATCATAAATGTTCGTAACATATATACTGGTACTATAGATTTAAACTTATCTTATAGGCCTACTAATTTAATGCTGTATTCATAATAGTGTTGAAGTTTCGCATGACGAAATATTGTGTTACATGCTTGCAGTACCCTACACTGCGAGTTAGTTCTGAACTGTTATGTTGGGAATGCTGCTTCATAATTTTCAATGCCAAATATTGGCCTTATGAATTATGGTTAGGCCTATAATAAATATTGTAGATTAATTTGTTTTAAGTTATAACCTCAATGGTTGCGTCTCAGCCGCGGCTAAAAATATCAGTTCATTTTTCTGTACTAGTTGTGAATAAAACGATTTTATTTAAGGTTAATAACCTGTTAACTAGGTGAAGAAGCAAGGGTACCAGAGGATTAGGGCTGGCGTCTCTAGGCCATGCCATTATCGAAACCTGACTAAATACAGGCTATGGACTTCCTCATAAGGGCGGATACAATGAGTTCTCTCTGCCGACAATTGATATGTATTGTTAAAAAATCGGAAGCTATCAAGGCCTAATAGTTGATGACAGACGTATCTATTCTGTTTTATTTTGCATTAACAGGCCATTAGAGCTCAATTCATAATGTTTATCTAACTTCTGTCTGAATTTTACTGGATGTTATTTTTAATCGCCACCACTTCAGAATATGTTTATAACGTTTTTGATAGTTTTTACCGCTGACAGTTTAAAGGGAAAGCAGGCCGAGAACAAAATGTGTAGTTCTACAAATTACAAGGTCGATAATGGAAGATAACTAGGCTAACAACATGTTATAGCTTACGGTACGTGGAGGAAGGGGGTTAATCAGGGAGATTGACCTACTTTTGAGGATGTCCTCTTTGACATAAACATAAATAGACCTAATGTCGACGCTTGAAGAAAGGGTCTTCGTGTCCAAATCAAACACCACCTTTCGAAGGTTTTTTTTTTCTTTCCGAATGAACAAATTAATGAATATAGGCCTAATAATGAATGGAATAAGGTAAATTAGTGATCTAGTCCACCTGGAAACGTTTAATATAAGAATGTAAACGGGGAAGAAAACTATAAAACATACAAAAATAAAAAAAACGAATACAAAAGGATTAGGCCTACCTAAAAGTAAATTTAATTACGATCGAGAGGCTCTCTTAACAAATCAGGTCAGTCCTCACATTAAAAAATGACTATAATTACAACATTTTATATTACATAATGAAGAATAGCATACAAGCTTTTACAAAAACATTCATATAAATTTTAAATTACGATAGCACATTGAAACGATAAAAATCGTGGAGGAAATGTGGGTCGTTAATAAAAGAAATAATCCCGAAGGTAAGATTTAAAATCAGCATTGTTAATTGAGAAGGCCCTAACAACAGCCGGTAGGTAAATATAAATGGATGTATACGGATGATATGCACTATGTATACATATAAACTTATTTTTAATGCTTAATTTTCTTAAATTTTTGCATTATATATATTCAATATGTAGGCTTATGTATATATGTATGTGTATATAGGATGTAGGCCTATGTATGTATATACATATATATGTATGTATATGTTTGTAGTTATGTGTGTATATGTAGGCTTATGTATGCATGAATGAATGTATATTGAATGTAGTTTTGTATATAATATATCAACGTATTTTTCATACTAAATTTTCTTATATTTGTACAATATACAATTATATTTCATTATTTTTTGTTTAAGATTCAATTTGTATTAGTTAAGATGTTTGTACGACCATGGACGCACCACCTGTTGAGTACCACCAAAATAAATGGTGTCTGTAAATAAATTATTATATTATATACGGGAAATAATTTAAGCATGACAACGTGTGACAATCCGTTCTAGCATTTAAAATAATAAAATCGTATTGATTAGAAATGTTTCGGTAGAGAAGGAGTGCACTGGTAAGTGTTAGCTTCAGACCCTTGATAAAAAATGAAGGAATTTACTAATAGTGTATACTACGATAGTAAAGTAAAAAAAAAAAAACAGTACGAGATTTGTATTGTTTACTTTTAATAATATTGACAAAAACAAATATGTTTTTACAGATTTAGAATTTTATTAAAGATTCGTCACAATATAGATAAATACATATTGATCAGGGGCGTAACTAGAGATGACATGGGCTAATGCCCAACACATCAAGTGGTCATCTCTAAACCCATGGCCAACAAAATACGATAAAATATATAAAAATACCATATAAAATACAAGAAAGAAGTAAAGAAAAAGATCAATTTAAACATTCATAAGATCAATGAAATAATTAAAAAGAGTAGTTTCAAAAAAGAAATGCAATATGGAAATTAAGCAATTTATAAGATTAAAGAAAGATATAAAAAAAATATTTAAAAGAACATTTAAGAATACGCCTATAGACTAAAGCGAATATTAGATTTATTTTTATAGCTTGAAGCACTGACGGTTACACAGGATTTTACTTTAACAAGAAGGATCTGCAGGCCTTGTCTACAAATAATTGATATGCCTTATTTGGTTATTCCTGCAGTGATATAATTTTAATCATCTGCGATTGATACCGATCCGGTATTTCCCTCGACTATATCTTCACTCAGGACTCTTTATATTCCCTTTTCATACCTTCCATTCCTCTGCTGCCTCGCCTCTAAACTCAGTTAAAAATAAAAGAAAATCTTTCCCATACGCATACATACTTTCTTTCTGTTGTCTATTTTACCCGAGGCTGTTCGTCGGTGAAATAGCCCTTTGTCTCAATTTATGATTATAAATGACCATAGCAATGGCCAGTCATTGTCGGTCACGTGGCCTCCTTATGTATTATTAGCATTCTATGAGTGTGTTTAGGCCAGTAAAAAGAGTCGATTTGTCGTCTATTAGCCCGTGACTCGCTGCCAACCTTCTTCAGAGTTATCGCATTAACATGTTCCGACAGGTAAACAAACAAACGGTCAACAAGTCATCAAGATAAAAAAAATTCATATTGATAGGCGATCACATTTATTACTTATAATTTAGCTTACTTTATCGAGCACCGACAGAATGACCATAAAACATTAGCTTTTAACATCACTAGCATTTATTACTATTACTATTACTATTATTATTATTATTATTATATATTATTATTATCATCGTCATCATTACAATAATAATAATAATAATAATAATAATAATAATAATAATTATTATTATTATTATATTACCTTCATTGAAGCTACTCTTATGAACCATCAAATGAGGTACATGTCTTTGTCTAACTGATTTTTTTTTACAAATATTCTATTGTCGTAAGTTTGGACACTGGTCGTCTTTTTGTTTATGTAAACGTGTTAGAACTGTCACTGTATCTGAGGTTCTGTTAAGTATCGCTTCACCATAATTCACCTGAGGGAAGCTCTCTTCAAAGAGAATTTGCTTAAGAATTCAATCCGCGTCTATAAATTTCCCGATTGTTATTTTTCATCCGAAAATAAATCGTAACCGACCTCGTTTATATCGGGAAATATTTCGCGTTTATCTATCACTTAGTTATACGCAAATGAGCTTCTCTCAGCAAAGCAATGAGCAGCTTCCAATGAAACGAAACGCGTAAATCTTATGCTTATCGCACACACTGGCGCTTTAACGCGGCTCGTGCATTACAACCCAAGCTAAGCACCACTGTCCTGTAGGCCTTACAGCTGAGACAAGCCAGATACATTTAATGACAGCCCACGGATATATCATTGTTGTAACCGTAACACTTTTACGATATGGCGGGAACGCCCAACGATCAGTGGCTTAACTTAGGTCAAGAGAAAGTAGAAGTGTACAAGGCCTCCTTGGATCAGTTAAATTAGAATATACACTTCTTTTCTTTTTAATATAACAATAACACATTGGAATTGCTTAAAAATTAAGAACAAAATAAGAACAAATTGAGGCTGAGGTAAAATGCCAAATGAGATTTTATTAAAAATAGAAAAACCGAAAACCTATATCTGTACGTTATGTGCAGTGGTGTGACTATAATACGCTCTATAATACAGTACAGAGGTGTACATATCTGCCATTCGCGGCCACTTTTACCGGGACCTTTTTTTCTGGGGACATTTTTCAGGGGCCCTTTATTTAGGGGTCATTTTTTCTAGGGCCACTTTTACCTACATTCCAGTACAGTGTATACTGGTACAATAATATTTTTTTATGTTGTGTAACAAAAGAACAAAATAAGAACATTTTGAGCCTGAAATCGGCCAAAAATAAGAACACTGAATCTGGGCAAAATTCTACTGGTTTTCATTTAAAAAAAAAGTGTAGAAATTAAAAAAAAAATTTGGTCATTTCAGATCTCTGTGGGGCAGAAACATAATCATGCGATTGAAGAATGTTTATTATTTACAGTATATTCTTGTTACACTACAGGCCCCCCCCCCAAAAAAAAAAAAAACGAAAAAAGAACGCGTTTCCGTAGAGTAAATGCAATGTAGGCCTAAATACAATAGATTCCAAATTATCTAATTTTCACTCCGTTCGCTCAAGTCTTGAACCCGTCCTGTCACGGAAATATTTTATGAGAAGGGAGTAATTATATTATTCCCGTCTCATAAAATAATATTATTCCCTTCTCATAACATAGTATGTTTTTAAAAATGGATTAATTGCATTGTGTGAAAAGGGGTACATGTTCAATAAGGTATAGAGAATATTCAAAGATATAGTTTTATTGTTGAACGCAACGATGAAATATCGGTCGAAAACAGCTGCGATTAACCATGGAATTAGGCTAGTACTTTCCTAACCCTCACCTGTGTGCTAATTCAGAGAAGAAGATAATAGCACATCTAAAGAGAACAAAATCAAGTTAATGAATAATATTGTTGACGGTTAGTTTTAAGCACTACTTAACAAGCCAGGCAATAATACCCCAGCCCCGAAGAATTCGGTCACTCCCCCGGGGCATCAGTAAAAAGGACGCGTAGAAACGCGGTCAAATGAATACTGAGCTTGCGGTTTTAAAATGTAATAAAAATTATCTTAGCGTCGCGATCAGAATGGAAGTACTAACGTATCTAGCCGAGTAAAAAGAAGCTTTGATAAGTGTGTCAATGGGCATGCGAGGTGGTAAGTAATGGCCTAGTCTACCGGGATTGAACTTATTAAATTACCACTGCTCTTTGGAGGCCTAGCTACATAGGTTGGTTGTTAAATCACTATTAGGTATATCATTGAATTATTATAATCATAATTTTCTTTATTTTTAAGAATTTAGAAGAATTTATTTTTTCGAAGATTGTGTCAATAGGCCAAAATATATCAAAGGCGATAACTTATTTAATTAAAAATAAAGGAGTTTTGTGATAACGTAATTTATTTTTATTTCGCCTTATGTATGTTTTTATCTAGTAGTTAAGATTTCAAGTGTCAACAGGAAAAAATTCATGTATACTTCATTGTAAACGTGACAATAAAGAAAATCTTATCTTATCTTATCTAATTGTATTTTCAAAAATATATTTGAGTAGGACTCCCACCCCCTACCCTATATAGGCCTATTATTTTTTTCACAGACCGTATCATTGTAAGTAATAGACCTTCCCAGTGTGTCAATCAAATTAACGAACGACCAATCAGGAAAGGGCCCGTCCCACAAACACATGTTAACGTACGACTAAAGCTAGGCTCCGTAGCAATTTTGGTATGTTGTAAAACTGATTTTTCTAGAAGACACAAAAAACATATTTTACGAAAAATTCGGGAGCGGTTAATGAGATACAGATTTTTGAATATTTAAAAATTGGGGAAAATGTGCAAAAAATATGGTTACGCCCCTTTCTCCCCAGTTTTCAAATATTCAAAAATTTGTATCTCATTAACCGATTCCGAGTTTTTCAAAATATGCTTTTCTGTCTTACAACAAATTAAAATTTTCTTTTTTCTCCGAAGCCTGGCTTTAATTTTGTGGTACATTAGCAATATTGTCCAAGAGGTGGAGCTACTAGGCAGCGGCCTATTTTGTTTTTTTTTATTAGTTGGTATTTATATAACGCCTTTTCTTTAGGTTAGAAAGCTCTCTGTTTTCCCTGGTCATTGGGTCCATATATAGCGCAGTAGCAGGCAACCCATTTATACTCATGGGCGGAGAGAAGCGCAGATAAAGTGCCTTGCACCGAGGGATTGAAACCCCGCCCTCTCGAGGTTGAGAAACCAAGCCGTTCCCACTGCTTCCAACATGTCTATACTTTCGAAATTTTAAACATTGATATGCTATAATAAAAAGTCAAGAATAAAATGACGCTTGTTGGTTTTTTTTTTTATAGAAAATTCTTGCTTCCAGAAGTTAAATATGTAAAATAAGTACAGTATTAGTACAAGCAGAATAATTGGCCCCGCAGGAATGGAACCAGCGACCACTTGAATCACAGTTTGTGAATTCGAGCTACTTATCAAGATAATAATAGCCCCAGTATTTTCTCAACACATTCCACTCTTGGTTTAATATTTGATAAATGTATTAAAATCAGACTCCGGGGAAAAAAAATTAGAACTGAATTTTCTAAGACAGGAAAAAAGTAGTTTGATCAAAAACTGAGCAACGGTGAATGAGATACAGATTTTTGAATATTTAAAAACTGGGGAAAAGGGTGTAAAAATTGGCGGTTACGCCCCTTTTCCCCCCAGTTTTTAAATATTCAAAAATCTGTATCTCATTCACCGTTCACCAGTTTTTCGTCAGACAACTTTTTTCTGTCTTAGAAAAATCAGTTCTACAACATATCATTTTTTCCCCTCCGGAGCCTGAATTTAAAGGATACCGGGTACGGTATCTAAAAGATGCATGGGAAAAACGAACATATGTTTTAAATGACCCTGCTAAAAATGTTTTTTTTTCTTCTTACTTTGCATGATTTTATGCATAGGCATTAACTGTACTTCTATTATGTATTTGATATGTATGTTTTTGCATCCATTACACATTGCGTTTATTATATTATGTTTTGTTTTTATTTATTTACCGTATTTATTTTTATTTATTTTATTTTATTTATTTTTTCATTTTAGTTTAAGATTTTATACTTCAGTATATTATTTTTATTGCATTTGGATTTAAAAAAAATTTCATTACTATTATCTCTTTTTTTATGAATTTTATTTTTATTTGTTAACTTTTGTTCTGTTGTATGATCGAACCTCTCCTGCTTTGAAAGAGTGAGCCAATAAATTATTATTATTTTCAATCCCGGCCCGGCCTCTGCTTTCAAAAACGTCTGAAAGAGCCATTTCTAGGAGGAAAAGGTGTCTAGTTTTGGAGGTATCGGAATTGTTACAACTATTTTGTATATGAGTAGATTTTTAGGGTGCAAGTTTATTTTATCGCCCATCCTTCTCAATCAGATTTCCTCATCTTTACAAAACAAGGCCTATCATAGTCGATGTTGAAACACCAAAGCTAACAATAGGACTATTAGGAAGGAGGGCCTACAAAAGAGAATGGGTGAACTGACATTGAATAAACTTAGGACATAATTTATGTCGGCCCGCCGCTGGTCTCAACGAATTGGAAGTACCCGGGCGGGATACTGTACCGTATATAGCTTACTCTCGCCCTAGTTCTGGTTCTGGTCCTGGTGGGTAAAGCCGACCTCTTAAGGACTCCAAAAGTGTAGGAGTATAACAGGAGGGGTATAAATAGGGTCCAATGATAGGTCCACCACCGCAGTTTAAGTTCAATTCGCTACGGCATTTAACCTATTTATGAAGACGCGCGCAGCCAGGGAGCACCATTACCTAAAATAATTGAATTTTCATTTTATAAGGATATCCTGTTCAGTATATCTACTTTTCTCCCAACATGCCCCAACGCTTTGATAATAAAACCTTTAATATAACTAAACCTTTAATAACCAAGTCTCATAATGTGTAGCTTTACTCGTGAGAAAAAAAATCCATGTTGTCACAGGAATTGAACCCAGGGCCTTCGGAGTGGAAGACAAGTATCTATAACCACCAAAGCATTCTCCACTCCATTCAAAATGTTGTGTCTGTTGGTTATGAATCTTTATACAGGCCCCCGGTATAGGCCCTAATTATAGTCATAAGTACAGCACTTCACCTATATTACACACCAGTATGTGACGCTCTAGTTTCTATTTTGTCTTGTTAAGCTCTAAAAAAAAACATCTTTAAACACCTCAATCTTCTCATAGATAAATAGGGCCTAGCTCATGTTTCCTTGGCTCACGTACGAGATTGGCAGGGTTGCATGTATGCGTGTATGTAGTACGTTTCTTGGTTGTTTTAGGAGTATCTTTATTAGCATACTAAATCTGCAAATTATAACCTTAACTGTAATAAAAGTCACCCAAAAGAATTTAATGACTAACTTGTTAGTTCTATCTGTTGTATAAAAACTTTATTAGTCATGTCAGTCAACACTCAATGTACCTAGATAGGCAAATGTCGTGAAATCATCCATTGGAACCCTTAAAAGATTTTCGTCGTTTAATTCGCCTCGTCACGTTTATATTCCACTCGAATTTTAACGCCCCAAATGAGCATAGAAACAACACCATGATTTCACCAATGAGTTACTCTACACTTACTCTACACAAGTTGTTTTTATATAAAACCCTATAATTAGATTGCTAACCTGGGACCTATGATCTTACACAGTATCACTTGTTGACAAAAAAAAATTGATTTTACTCTACATTTTCAGTATGATGGCCGTTTGAGTATTTTATGTAATTTTATATATATATATATATATATATATATATATCTGTCTAAAAAAAAAAAAAAAAAAAACAAAACAAAACTTCACTGCCCTTCCCATTTGTTTCTGCTGCACTATCTATACAGTCATGCAGGCTGGAATATTACAATATTAGGCCTAATAGTGGTAATTTGCTTATTCCTCTGTTCAGAAATTTGATATTCATAGATTAACGACTTGATATGATAATGTTGATAAAAACAATTTGAACGAGAAAGTACATAAAGATGTACTATACCTTGCAAAATACCAAAGGAAAAAAAAAAAAAATCATAAAAATCTTTTTTGAAATTTACTTGCTGATTTTTAAAAAGTAACATAAAAAATATCAACTTGAATACAGAAATTAGTGTATTTTAAAAATGTGTACTCATATTTACAGCAAAAAATGATAGAAACACTTCCAGTTCCAACTACACATGAAGGAATACCACCTGGCTGTTGTTCTTGCACCGCTGTTTGCCCTGCGCTGGACCCCCCTGTAGAAATGTAGGCCTCATTCTAACATTGATCCTCTACCGTACGTTTATTTCTTATTGTTCTATGAAGTATATATTTGTCACCTGGTAGATCTGTCCATGGAGGAATACCTATGATCTATTTGTCAATTAATTGACTTAACAAAAAAAAAAAAAGCAGTCTGTTGTTATTTGAAAAATACATAATTTCTATGCAGATTTTTGTATGATCAGAAAGAAATGCTAGTGGGACCCCCTACTTTGAAAAATGTTCCGCCGGCCCTGAATATTTAATACTCTAGACAAGGAGTTGTTTATATCTGGGAACTAGACTGCTATCCTGGGATCTATCATGATCATATAAAACATAATGTACTCTACATTTCCAGTATGGAGGCCGTTTGAGTATACAGTATTATGCATTCATTTTACATAAAAAAATAAACACTCCCTCCTTGATTAAACTCCTTTCAAAACCACCAGATTCTGTTAAAGTCCTGTTATAATAAGCGTTTATATTCGAATAAATATGGTAAATAGTTCAAAGTTCAAATGGAAGACGATTTATAAGTACAAATAGGTCACTCATGGCACATAATTTTTCGAGATTATGAAAAAGATCATGACTACAAATTATTAATCAAATTTCACTAAGTAATAATCTTAGGCTAAAGCAGCATGGTATTCAAATGGCAATTATTTAGCGCCGTTTAACATTTAATGTCCTCAACTTGATGTGAGACGATCGTGGATAGGTCCACAGTACAATCAAACCAGAAATTAGTTAAAAACTGAGGCTGTTGAGAAGGAAGAAAAATCTATATTTTATGCCTTGTTCAACAGATTTTTCTAAGACTGAAGGCAAGTGTTTGACAAAAAAAACCTGAAAACACATTCATAATATACTGTAACGATTTTTAAATATTTAAATTAACAACGATGACTGTTTGAATAGAGCATTATAAATGGAAAGATTGATTGATTGAAAAAATTGGTGCAAAAGAGTGGTTACGCCAATTTTCGCCCAGTGTTTTTTGTCAAACACCCCTTCCAGTGTCTTATCTTAGAAAAATCAGTTCCACCAGATTTCATTTTTCCCATTTCACAACATGGCTTTAAGGATATAATTACACCAAACAATCTGAAAGTAACATTAACATTAAAATAAAAACTTTAAATTACTCCTTTAAAAGAACCATATAATTTAAGCATCAACAAACAAATTTCATGTACTGTATATATATAAATTTTATGTATATATCAATATGTAATGTGCTTATCATATTACTAAACTTTGATAAGAAGATATAAAAGGATAGAATATCCAATCTACGACATTACAAATCAGCTTTAATATGAAAACAAATGCAGCATATCTAAAAGTACTATGCATCATTTTACCGTACAAGTATAACCTCGCTATCTTTGAAATAATGCTATCAGAACATAATTATTAACCAAACTGAGGTTGTTTGAGCTGCAGCTTCATTGGGTAAGGGCTCCCTCTAGCACGGAACCTTTTACCTGAGAGTTCAATCTCATAATGACCTTTTGATACAAAATCGTTGGTGACAATGTCTCGCTGTCCTGTCTTCTCATTCCGATTGGTCACCCAACCTATTACGACCATCTTGCCGAGTGTCGGCGCATAACCACTGGAGGTTGACATTCCAGTAAACTTGCTGTCCCGGTAAATCGGTTCTCCTCCCCATGGCCAGAGGTCATTATCAAGGTCATGATCTTCCAGAAGGAACATTGCTAACTTGGACTCAACTCCCTTGGCTTTCTGTTCAATCAGTGCTGACTTGCCAATGAAATCAATCTCCTGTTTTATATAAAAAGGCGGTTAATTATGCAAATTGCAACTTTGGGTAGAAGTATGTGGCTTAGGTCATCATGATTTGGATAGCAACTGATTTTACTGATTAGCTGCAAGTTCCCTGGAATCTTGTTTCTTTTAACCATTCTTTAGCAATCCAATTGGATAACGTACCTATAATGGACATTCAGTGATATTAAGTATTATGAAATGTTCACAAGAATGTTCATGTTTAATGTCATCATTGGCGGAAAACAATGAAATTGGTGAAAAATTAATTGTAAAAAAAAATGTTCTGTATACAAGAGAGCGAAAATCCTTGGAGTTAACAGCTAATGCTTGTAGTAGGGCTAGTTTAGGGCTAGTAATTTTGGCTTTACTTCATTGTTTATTTTTCTGCTGCCTGTAAAGCACATTAGTAATAGCTAGCAAGTTGAGTGAATAAAAAATGACAAAAAATCCAAACAATTTTAGCTGTTTTGAATGCTTACTTTATCAAGTTTTACTCTTGATTCTCTTCCAATTTCAAATGGAGTGTGACTTGAGTTGAAATCTTCTCCCCAGTAGCCAAAGAATTTCTCAGTACGCAACCACCTCAAAGCATAATAACCTGATTTACGGATGCCGAAATCCTGGCCTGCCTCCCACAGACGATCGTACAGTGGCAGAGCAAACTGGAGAAAAATGAATTTTAGTGAAAAAACAGGGGTGGCAGCTGTTGGGAAGGGCATATTTTCTACATATTAAAATAGTAGACTCTAAAATCGAATAAGTAAGACTTTAAACCCCCTAAGTTGTCATTTTTCAGTGGCTTCACCTCTTGGACCACTTTTGAAATATTTTGAGTGATGCCCGACGACAGCCACTTTGCTCTAGTCAGTGACATCGGCCCGTCGTCGGGGACCTAAGACCACTGTTAGGCAAACCCTGGCACCACCCCTGTGAAAAATTAATGAAGTATTAAAAGTAAATACCATCTCATAGTGTAAACATCCACTTTAATCAATCTATGTTTGGGCAGATTCAAAATTACCATATAAACATGATATAAAAATCAACACTTACCTCATTTGGTAAATAAAGGACAAATCCTGGTTCGCCAACATGTGTTATACTCATGGCTTTTACGTTGTTAGCGTAGCCGATGCTTATGTTCTAGGAGAATGACAATTTTCAAGGTCTGATTTGTGTACAAAATCACACAAAATCCACAAACAATTTAAGAGCACACAAATCTAATTTTATACTGCGTTGCTACAGTGATGTATCTAGGAGTATTCAAATTAGGGTGGGGTTGTGCGTCATGCGAAAGTGAAGTGGGAAGGCTTGATGAGTATGTGAGGGGTTGTTAGTCTGCAAAATAAGGTGATTTTTAACTACTTCAAACTTAAATATTTGCTTTAAAATTTACAGGAGGGGAGCAACTAAGTGGGGGATTTTTATCAGGGTGCTTGCACCCTGCACACACCCGTAGATATGGCAATGACAGCATAAAAATGTATTTCCACATTTCAATATACAGTACATACCTTGCAACAAAATGGCCGAAAGTCTGTAGTATTTAGCGACTCCAGCGTAAGGGTTTGAAGAAGTTCTCTAGCTTTTGGACCAATCACATTGATTCCTGAGTATTGGTTGGTAACATTATGCAAATGAACAGAACCATTATCGGGTAGATGTTTGGAGATCCAATGAAAAGCTCTGGTTTCTTGTGGAGTTGGCGAAATAATAAAATAGCTGGAAAGAAAACAGAGAATATTGTAATAGTTCTATGTGAGCATTTAGATGCATTAAATACTTCCTACTCAACAAACAGCAAGTGGAAGAGTGCCACTGGTCCAACCACCCGCTTTAGCCTTTCCAGTCTTATGGCGTCAAGATGATGCCCTCTTCGACCATACCTTATAGCGAGGGGCGTCGTACGTACGCCAAGTATAGCTTTCATGATAATTCTTTTATAGCTAGGCTGTCCTCTATAGGATTTTTTGAGTATGATGTAGGAGTATTTCTGTAGAGGGCCTCCTGTATTTAGACCAAATAAAATGCCTGCGCCCAGTGAAAACCCAACATTTAGTGTAGATGATGTAATTTCCCAGCTTTGGTACAGCCTCAGGCAATGGTAATGGGGCAGACTGGAAAGGGTTAAATACACACCATCTGACAACACTGAGGAGACTATTAAAGAGTTTGAAATCAGAAAGTTCAGAAAGGTTCAGTAAGTATGTAAGGAATGGAAACAACTAAACCATAAATTAAGTGTCATGAGTACAGTAGGTGTAGCTGGTGGTTAGATGCTCACCTCCCAATCCCAGGGCCCTGGGTTGAAATCCTGTCAGATCCCTGGATTTTTTCTCATGACAAACACAACTCCACTCCATAAGTCTCACTATGAGACTAAAGCCTGTTTTCCATTAGGCGAATTTATTTGCGGTTCATGCGCATGCACATTCACATTTTTATCGGAGTTTTTGCGAAGCGAAAAAATGCACAACCAATCAGAACTCAGGAAGCGAACCGACGCTTTTATATCAGGGTGGTGTGGGTTTATAGAACTTTTTCTGATTTGTTTTTGTGTTATTTCTCTCTTTGTAATGATTTAATGAAAGTTAACAAACATTACTTAACTCACGAATAAAATAAACAATAAATCATGCATAAGAAACTGAAATAATAGACAGCATTACTTATGTTGTGGTCGTTGATTAGTGATGAATATTGGGGTTTTTTTCTAAATTTAAATTTTGTTTACCTGAACAAAAAATACACGTTCTTGTTTATTTATTGATATAATATACATTTTTGCTTATAGACTCAAAGCTGAGCTGTTGATGAAGAGAATTCATTTATTTACTTTTAAAGACATGGCGTTTTTGTTGATTAGTTGTCTTTTTTTTTTTAAACTTGTTTATAATATGGATTTTTAAAAAAATAAAATAGAATTTTATTGAATATCCCATGGTTCTTTTTGTTTAAATACAGATATTCTCGTTGGTTTGGAATTTAAACTTGGAAGAAAGAGATGACAATGATTCTGGGAACGAAGAAGACCAGCCACCAACTTATCCATTTTCTGCCGTCAACCTTGATCACATCGGTGTAAGTATAGCGTATATTCCTATACCGTACTGACGATTATGGGCGAGACGAATAGTCAAGCGATAAGGCAGGGAGCCGCTACTGCAACTGCGAGTCAAGTGAAAATAATGAATAATAAAAATATAACAAATAATATGAGACACGACCCATTGTCTATATTAGAACACTTCTCATTGGGTAACAAAGTCGTAATTTTTCATTTTTGTCAAAAAGTGCCTATAGTGGTGAATTATGGTTTAGGTTTTTTTAAATAAAGTTTCAAAAATGTCTATGTATGTAGAAAATGTAGTTGATTACCAAAGGTTACAATTTTTATTTTGAAGACTGCATGGTCTAGGAAGTGTACATTTTTTTATGGGGCAAGTTTCCAAGGGCGGGTTTTCTTGGGGCGAGTTGACTGCCAAAGAGTGTTGCCAAAGTGCGAGCCAGCGTGTTATTTGATCACAAGTGCGAGACATCGCAAGTGTGAGCCAGCGAGCCATGACATCACGACAATAGAAACGAGACGTTACTCGAGTTGTGCGAGGTATCGGCTGAGATTTGTGGAGTACAATTCAAAAAACAACTATAGATCTAATAATGAATTATTGTGATGTTAAATAGACAATGTTAGCTATCAAGGAGCGACGTTGTTTTTCATTGGGACCTTCATCCCTTCAAGGCTAGGCCTATACCATCCTAGCTAGTCTAGGCCTAGAGTAGGATAAGGCTAGTGTGACATGCGGACGTTGGTATATGTTGGCTAGTCTACAAACGTCGCCTAAAGTAATTGATTTTACCCGGCAGAACGAAAGAAGGAAACTCCACTTTTCAGTCGTCTTAGGCCCTTGTTTTTTGACAAACAATGACCTTTCAGAGGTCAAATTGCTGTCAAGAATATGAATTGGCTGCTTCACAGCAACAAAAGAATATTGTTAATTTGGGACCACAGAATAGTAGTACATAATTGGAGGTGGTCCCTAAGTGGAGAGGTCTTTCATTGGAGGGAGACCAGCATTGTGTTTGCATCACACCTGTTTTCTTCCATCCTAGCCACACTGCAGTCGTTCTGAAAGTGACCATTTTCATCCAGCATTGGTGTGTGGACCAGTGTGCCAACATCAACATCCATCTCATTCGGACAAAGTCGTTGAAGAAACTCTGTTGCTTCTGATCCTTCAGACTAAAATTTATGGAAATTAATAAGATAAAATATACAAAACAAATACTTGAGAATATAAATTAATGTAACATTATCATAATATCATCATATTATTTTAATTATTTTACTTACAGAAAATAAAAATACAAGAGCACTTTGGGACCTGAACATTTGGGGTGGTTCCATGGTTCAGTTTCCACTTAGAGGGTTGGCTTTGTGTTATTAAATTTTTATTTTGGTTCTTTGAAAAAAGTGGTCTTGAATTAGAGGGATCCCAAATTGGAGGGTGCATTTCATACAAGTAGAGCAGGGCAGTGACAAACCTTTAATTCAAACTTGGCAAATGTTGACATGTCCATTAGACTAACAGAGTCGCGACACGTCCAGTACTCGGCTTTCACTTTATCAAACCAAACTGGTTTTCCAAACGTCCCTTTTTGATCACCAGTCAAGAATTCATCTATAAAAAAAAAAAATAAATTAGGTACTATTAAATAATCTACTCATGCATTAACTACTTTTAAATGTAGTGTTTCTTTGCATTAAGTTCTGTTAATGATCTTGAAGTTTCTTCAGTAATAACTTTTCATTATCTTCATCATCATCATCATCATCTTCATTATCATCGTCATTATCATCACTATCATCAAGACATCAGACTACTCCTGAGTTATATGAAATTCTTATAAGAAGTTTTTATAAATCTAAGATACCATGTACTGTAACCCCTGAGTTTAAGAAGATTTTTGGATGATGTTTGTATGTCGGACACATAAGACGACCCCTTGTTTCACCGTTGGAATTCCTCCTTTTGACATGAATCAATGGGACCAAACATGCATTGGCCTTCAAATTGCCATGAAAGTCCAAGGTCTGGGCTTGGCAAAGTTTATGGATTTCATTGTATCAGCATTTAAAAAACGAAAAACTGTCTTGCAAAACACCGAGCCAAATGAGTATGTAAACGTTATTCAAGACAAAAACTAAAGCAATGAATAAATAAATAATTATGATACTTATACTTATGATTTTAATTCAAATACATGCAGAGAGTTCTTTACATTTCTTTAAATTTTTATATTGCATTTTAATAATTTTATGTATATTTTTACGCTTTTATTTTACTTGAATCTAATAGCGTTTTCACTCTCCTGGTTTGATGCATGTGGTACCTTCTGTTTATTTACATTTAAAAAAAAATTTTATATTTTGATATATCTTTAACCATGCTTTTATGCTGAATTTTTTTATGTCCTTTACTTCCTTTTATTAACAAAATTTTAATTTTTGCATAATAGTATGAATTTTTATTTTAGCAAGATTTAACACGAAGAGCTCCTTGCTAGTGAACTTGTTTCTACTTTTGAGCAATCCTGTTGAGTTTTAATTACTTATAAAAGTTTTTTTTTTAATTGCTTGTATTTATATCTTGTAATCTTGTTTGGTTTATCAAGGAAATAAATGATATGATATATGATATAGCTAGCATCATTATCATTATCATAATTATCTGTATTACCATTATAATGGTGCCTTGAGAAAAAAATGTCCCCAATGAGATTTGAACCCATGACCTCCCATTACGAGTCCAGTGGTGATGCCTTCCCTTCATTTTTAATTGCTGTCTTTGATTTTTCTTTTTAAATAAATAAATTTGTTCATAAGAATGGTTAGTACTATGTTTTTGTGCCAATTACTATTACTGTATGACCACCTTTGCAATGTTCACCACTGAACTGCGACTGTGAATACGAGCTACTACCATTACCATACCAATTCTGCTGGTCATCGGACAACAGGCTTACCGCCACTTCAATGCTGACGAAGGTACCTCGAGGGTACTGAAACCTTCCAAAGTAATAAACCAAAAATGCTGTTGTTATCATCTGCATTGCTATTTGCAGTGTCACCCCTACAGTACTACCATGGAGAAAATAACTGATTATTTTCTCCATGGTACTACCTATCTCATGATAGTTTACCTTTGTCAAGATAATATTTTGGTCGTTCGTAGCCCATTGATTCACCGAAGACAGCACCGGCCTCCTGTTGCCTGACATAGAGTGGAGAGCATCTCTGATTGCGTCCATACTTGAAATCATCACCGGGGTAATTAAGAGCAAATTGGCGACCTTAAAAAAATATATATATATAAAAAATAATTGGCTATTTTCCCAAAGATTATATAATTCGTTTAACCTTGTTCTAGATATTTATTTTAATAAAACTATAATTATCTTACACAATGTAATATAAAAGAGTTACCTTTTAGAGTCAATGGCTCTATTTCTGCTCAGTCATTATCTTACATAATATCATACTGTACATAATAATATACAAGTACAGCTGAACTGCCTACTAATTTCACCTAATGCATAAAATATGTTAATGACACATTAAACATCTATCAGTATTTAATCCAAACAAAAATTAAAATTTTTCATAGGTAATCTATGTATACTTTTAGGCTTATAGCATGGAGGAAATAATAGTTAGTTAGTTCTTTATTTATTTGTTTCACACTCTCAGGTTAAAACAGAGACCAGCCAATTCTGGCTTATGAGTGAAATACTGGACATTTTTAAAACCCAAGCAAAAAACAAGATTAAAAATGTTTTAAAAACAGGATATACAAACATTTCTTAAAATATGATTTACTTAAACACAATAGACTGCCGTAAGGAGAGGATTTGGTAGGCAAATTTAGCTACCCTATAACAGTGGTTGCCATCGCTCATTAAAAAATTGAAATTGTCGTTTGTTGTTTAAGTCTGCAAAGGATGGGTTGATTTGGACAATATAATCGTACAGGTGGGATATGAAATCATTATAGTATAATATTACAGGTCTCCCTCTAATTAAAAACCCCTCAAATTAAAGACCACCTACAATGAAAGACCGCTTTTCTGTGGTCCTATATTAACAACTGTTTTTTATCTTTATTATTCTCAAAAATGGTCTTTAATTGGAGGGACACCTGTATTACATTTCTTAATATATTTCCTCTATGCTTATAGAGCTTCAGTAGTAGTAGGAGTAAAGTTACATTTTCCTATAGAATATTGTGTGTATGCATGCATTCATCACGTCAAGAGTAGTTGAGAAGTCAAAATATTCAGTAATAAAAGTAAAAGAAATGAGTTGGTATCACTTTACGACCAACAACATTTCATGTGCTTTCACCTTGATTAATGGCTTCATCAGATGTAAATGAACAACTAATACTGTAAAATATCCACCTGAAGAAGATCCATGTATTGTGGTGGAAGATCATGAAATATATTTAACTGTTAGTTGGATTGGATTTGATTTTCTTTGGTACAGCTAACCCAGTTCGTTTAGCTTGTGGTAGCCATTGCATGTGGGCACGTTAAATAATGTAGGCGATTGTCTCCCGGTGTATTGCCCAATCACCTGAAGAACCCCACAGGACATAAGTTTCAGAACGTTCGTGGATTATCCTTAGTGTGAATCAAATCCAATACAATGTATGTAAGTGATGCACGTTACATACCAACAACTTCCTTCACTCTGTCTCTCAGGAACAATTGATTATTGTGGCAATCGGTGAATCTACGAATGTCAACAGCCAAGATATTGTTCGGAGCTTTTCCGCTGACGATCCAATCAGCAAGGACGCTGCCAGCCCCACCGCTAACTGCAGCTCCACCAGAATTGAAACCAGTCATGACAAAGTAGTTACCAACCTACGATCAAACATAATCTTTAATCATTAATCATAATCAGTAATTCTAACCTTTATCATAATTTATTATCAGTAAATATAATATGTCTCGGCTATAAGCTCACACCCAACATCTACTCAGTTTTGTGGAGGAATCCCTTTTCAATCAAAAGGTAATTTTTCATCACTGCATGCCTATTTGATTTTTGAGCATTTTATGAAAGTCAGCCTATGTATACAGTCCTCATTAAAATTATACCCTGGGCTTTTACAAGAGGAAATACTGGTATGTAAAATTGGGCATAAAGTATAGGGTGGGTTTAATTCAATATGTTTATCATTATTAAATGTTTGATGTCAAAGAATATAATAATAGTAATAATTCCAGATTTATATAGCAGGAAGGGATCGCGTCCCATACCCGTAGGGGACGGAATTTTCAAGTCTCACATCTGCAAATTTGTCTATCTTGGAATCTCTGCTATTCCATGATTCACCTACCTCAGGGGACTCCCCCAAAAGGAATTTGCCATCAGGGGTGAAACTCTCAGGACCATTGAACAGCTGCTGGACTTCAACGGTTTCAGCAGATGGTACTCGCAGTAAGAAGCTATCTAGAGCTGGCTCTAAAAACATTTTGAAAAACAGCATTTTTTGAGAATTGTAGAAGACACTTATGCACTTATACGACATTGATTTGCTAGTACACAACAATTGTGTTTTTATACTACATTAATTTTCTAGTATACTTTAACATGAGATAAAAGAAGACTGAATAGCATTTTCCCTCTAATTTGCAGTACAATTAAAGGCCAAATATTAATCTACAATCTTTTAACTTAACGCTTACCCTCTAATATTGTAGACAAAACACTGAGACCACCAGCAATTTTCAGGTCCCAAAAGTGGTCTCAAATTTTAGGGTGAACCGTATAATTTCAGCATCGTATAGTATATAGCACAATCACAATGCACTGGCATGCAATGCAAAACAGAAAGATTGAGAACGGCCACTATAATTATTGCATGCATATAATTGGTTATTATGCAGCCAATCGTAACCCCATGCTTGTGCACATAGACTTACAGACAATACAGATAAATTTTATTTCATCCTTTTCATCGGAAAATCAAAGACATGATAAAAATTTTAAATACAAGTTTAATTTTAATTTCAATAATTATATAATTCGAGCTAGTGCCTATCTTCAAAATTTGCATTACCGTTTCTGATTCCACTAGGAAATGAATCTCAAGAGCGGTTAGTGCAAGCGATATCTGAATATCTATCTACTGAATATCTAGCCCTGGCAGACCGCATTCTACATCTCCATAAAAAAAACAAAAAAGAACTAGTGACAATTACAGAGTGTAGATGATAAGAAGGATCTTATAAAATCTTATTAAACTTCAATGCCACCCTGTCATTGTAGACAGAGCCCATCGACGGCACACACTGACTCACTGTTCGTTCAGCATGATTGACGATGCTTTTATGCCATTCCATATCTCCTTACATATTTTCCTTCCATGATATTTTCCATCCCAGCACAATAGACAATAACTCAAGGCACCAAAAATTTTAGAATTATAGAAAAGTGACTAAGATATCTTTATGAAGTTATGAATTTGCGAACGATAATTAGTTTCATCACACTTCCTAAAAAGACCAACTAAAGAGCTGTCATTCGCAAATTTAGTAATTAATTTTACCCTTAACGGAGTTGAGTGGGTGCCGAATTTACAGCTTGGTGATGCCAAGCTCTTCCCAACCAACAGTTATTGTGAATGGTCAGTACATCAGCCGACGATTAATACCGTTTTCTTTTGCAATAGGAATACAGTGTTATTAAAAATGCACATAGGTCTTATGGCACACTATGAGAACATCATCTTAAATATCTCTTCCGACAGACAGTAAGCTAAATTAATTTGGATTTCAGCCCTCAATCTGCAACATAAGGAAAGAGTTTAAGCAATGAAACTGAACCAGGGACACAAGACCTTCCATAGTTCAGTACACAGGGGTGTTATATGTATTTTTTACATATTTTTAGACTCAAAAATTGAATATATAGCCTTTGAAATCCCTCAATTGCAATAGTTTTTGTGGGCACGCGCACACACACATACACCTACTACCAGCTACCATACTCATGAAAATCACTTACAACATCGTAAAAATGAGAAAAATAATGATAAAAAAAGATGGGAATATTAAACAACCTTTACTTACGAAATTGGTCCCAGTCTGGGGGCAGTGATTCAAACATGAAAGGTGTAGGAATCCCCTTACTAAATATTGGCTTAGCCTTTGCCTCAAAGCACCCACATAGGAGACCTTGACTCCATTCGACAATATATATCCTTCCATCATAATCACGTACGTCTATATGGAAATAAAATGGACTTTAAATAGATTGACTTGATAAATAAAGATATTTACTGGTGGTGCTAAGTTGGAAGAAGTATTTCCTGAGTATCTGGATAAATTATTATTTTTTTTTTATTAAGAAACCTGATTTTGGTAAGGTAAAAGGTAAAGGAAGGAATAACCCATAAATTGCAGTGCCATCGTGCTGAATTGGGTGAATACCTAGCAGCCGTAAAGAGGCGCTTCATGGTAGCTACTGTACATCTTCACAACGACAGGGGCTGAAAAGAACCATAACATTGGGGTAACCCCACTACTCTTCTGAAAGATACAATGGGTTTTGAAAGTACACATAAGCCAGATGTATACACAGGACCTCCATTTTAAGCCCTTATCTGAGAAGACTTCGTTCTACCAACCGAACAATGGAAGAGGAGCGGCTAGAACCAGCGCCGGATGTTAAGGCTCTAGCTAGCGGCGCCCCTGCCTTACTGTTCGGTCACTTGACTTGCATGTAGAGTAATGCACATTTTCAGCTAAGATTTGGTGAGGCACTAGATAACATAATATGTTAGACCTTTATTTTTACTTATTATTACTCCCGGTTATTTGATCAAGCACAATACATACTCGGCTTCCTAGGCAGAATTCTATAGTGTTGCAGCTGTAATCATCAACCAGCGCACCCACTTTTACTCCTGGGTGGAGAGAGGCAATCGTAGGTGAAGTGCCATGCCTAAGGACACAAGTGAGATACACAGCGAGGGATTGAACCTTCGATCTCAAGGTTAAGAAGTAGAAGCACAGCCGCTAATAAGTAATACTGTAGTAAAATCATACAAATATGAATTTGCAAAAGAAGATACGTTAGTTTCTTGGGGATATCCGCTTGCTCACGGGAATTCCGGGAAACTGTACAATTTTTTGGCAAACTCTCATGACTCATGGGAAACTTAGGACAAGTATATTGTAGTAGTACTAGTAATAGTGCCTGTATTAGCATAGTATTGGTTGTTAGTTGTAGTAGTATATATATATTATATTAGTATATATGATCTTTATTAATTAGTACTGAAATAATTCTCTAGTTAAACACTGAATCATTCCAATAATCAATCTATTAATAAATCAATCAATTAAACAAATAATTATATTCACAAAGACATTGCTATTGACAAGAACAAAGTGATCAAAATGAAAATCTGAACTTTTAGCAGATACATACATGGCATAGATGGAGAAACCTCTTTTACTGCCTTTGTGATGATGTAATAGTGCTCGGCAGAATGAAGAGGAACTCTGACCTGCGGTGAGCTCTTCAATCCTACGTCTCGGCTCCACTGAGAATATTACAGAGCAACATTTAAAACAATATTAACGCAATAAAAGAAACAATGATGTGCTATCAGCCATCGTCACAAAAATCGTCACAAAACCACATTTTAAAAATTAGAAAATGAAATTTTACCGTACCTGTCCAGCAGCATTTACAAAGTATTCACAATTGACAATTCCATTATTAGTCTCAACGCCAGTCACTCTGTGATTCTTAGTCAATACCTTCTCAACCTCAACACCTTCTATAATTTTGACACCTGTAAATACATGAATGAGGATAGGTAGAATGCTGTCATGTTCAAACTAAAGTAAGGTTGCTGGCTATAATTGTAATTTGGAGTTTGTAGTGCCCATAGATCACAATAGTAGGTTTAGGGGCCCAATACAAGAATTCACATCCGGGAGATCTAGTTAAATGAACATTCTTAACATATCCAATTTCATTTTGCTCTGAATGGTGATACCGTTTGGCACTGAATTCCGTGTGACAATTGATAATAAAAAGTAGTAAATTAAAACATGCAAATATTATGAATTTGCAGGAGATTAGTTATTTTCCCGGGCGATTTTGCTTGCTTGCTAGAGTGTGGGAGGCTGTCCTGATTTCTGGAAGACTCTCGCTACTTGCGGGACTTGGAACCCCTGCAGTGTAGGTTTAATTATTTCACATTTATTACTCTACACCAAAAATATACAGTATTAGCAAGATAACCACCTGTTAAATACAGTTATAATGATAATGTATATAAGGCCACATAAAAAAGAACATGTTTCAAATTTTCTCTATTGTACATTTTTAGACCACCTTTACAACGTTTACATGGCAACCCAGGAAATTCTGCAGACACTTGTGGGTGTCTAGGCCTGGAATTATGCTTCTCCTATCTGTCAAAAACAGGATTTAAGCATAAGTTTAAATATAAGAACACATTGGTTTCTTAAATCATGGTCTGTTCTCTTTTCAAATCAAGTTGGTGACTGTTAAAGCATAGTGAAACACATGGGTCCTAGTCTTTCGCAAGTTGCAGGACTCGCTCGAAATTTCGGAAGGCCTAAGGCACTCCACAAGTGACCACGAATCTTCCAGAAAATAACCCGCATCCTGCAAATTTACAGTATTTGCATGTTTTTTTAAAAATTTTGTTTATGTCAAAGAAACATCCAAGAGGAACGCTTTGATCACACTTCAAGAAAAAAATGCTTTTTTACAAGTTTTACTATAATGTGTTAGTAATTGTCTCCCACAAGTGAGTGCCAATGAGTAACACTATCCAGAGTAAAATATAATCAGATGTGTTTTTAAAGTTCATTTAAAAACAAATCTCCTGGATGTGGATTCTTCCCAACTTGGGACCCTTGGTTTCTATTCTGGTATTAAATCTTGTCATTGAATTTCAACCACATTTATGGTACAAGAGACAAAACGATCACTTAAAATCCCTAAAAAATTCCTTAAAATATCAGTTTAATGAAGTTAAAATTTAAAAAAATAAGAGGCGTGATTTTGCATCAATGGAGAGAAAGGAAGCACAAACTGTTATGTAACAAGAATTGGGTAAATGAAGTATGCAAATTTATACTCACCTCTCTTTTTAGCAGCAGAAGCTAAGGCAGCTGCCGTGTCTGATATATTTGTTCGTCCGTCCCTTGGATGATAAACGCCCCCTACCAGGTCATCAACTTTAATATATGGCGCAAGAGATGCAATTTCTGATGGTGTTACGAATTGAAATTCTTCCCCTTTGGCTCTAAGTAGTTAAGAGAAAAAATTATAAAGAAAATGTCGTTAGCCATAAATAATAAAAAATGCTGGTACTAAGTTTTGTAAACATGGATTAATTTTTCATGTAAATTAAATAACTATGAATATACAAGATGAATGAATTATAGACACACTATAAAATAATCACAACACGATGGTATGCATTTCAATACTTGGAGTAAGTATTACACTTTCTTATAAAATAATATCTGATAAATAATTTGGAACCACATATCAATATTGAAAAATATGCTTACACTGTCATTGTTTACATACTACTTTCGTAATATACAATATTTTATTTTATTCATATAGGATGTAATATAGCGCACATATTTAGAAAACTGCCCCAGGCATCTTTTCCCTGGTCAGTGGATACACAATAAATCATAAGTAACGTGCAACCTCCTCTGCACCATGGGGAGTATTCCTAGTTATGCGTGTAATCAGCATTAATAATTTCATTTCTGAATTGTTCACCTCCTACCAGGTACCCATTTATACTCCTGGGTCAACAGAAGCGAAAATGCAGATAAAGTGTCTTGGTTTAGGACACAGCCGTGTGACGAGCATCGGTCTCGAACCCCCAACCTTCTGATTGAAAGCCCGACGCCTTACATGCTGCGCCACATGCTTCTACAAATCATCCTAATCACATCATAGTAATTTACTATTACCACAACTACCCCAGGGGCGGATCCATAATTTTTCAAACGGACAAGGGGGCACAACCTTTTCAAAATAGATAAGTAAATAGCGCTAATTTCAATATATGCATTGAAATTTTAAAATTTAGTGGCAAAACAGGAGGGCGGCACTTTCTCCTGTGCCCCTTACTGGATCCGCGCCTGTACCCTGCCACTACCTCCACACCTACAGTAAAAATATAATCAGTGTATATTACAACCATGGACCTATTAATAAGATCCATGATCCTATTAATAAGTCCATGACAAAACTATCAATGGACTGGCATACAATACACTTGAGAATTCGTAAACTTATACAGGGGCGGATCCAGAGATGTCCAAAAGGGGGGCCGAAAGGGGGTCAAAATTTGGGCCGATGGACTCAACAATGTCCTATGGGGTCCGCGAAATTTTTGTGTTCTAGACGCCCGAAAATAACATTTGAGGCGTTCTGGGCTATAATTTTTTTTCTTTTTTACATCCCAAAAAGAGGGGGGGGGGCGGCCCCCCGAATATTATTATATGACATAGTAATAGTACAATAAACAATATTGTGAAATTATTATTAGAGGTACTGTATACCTTAGCATGGAAGCAGAACGCTTCAGAGCAGTCATTCTGTCGTTTGTTTGAGCTACCGCAATTGAACCGTTGCGAAGAAAACCTGTTGTAGAAACAAAATACAGTAAACATTTTATAAAGGGTTGAACATATCAGCTTTTTTATCGATCTGTTTCTAATTATGTTAATAACTTACTTCGTACTTTTAAATGAGCTTTTCAAAATTGCAATTAAGTAAGGTTTTGCAGTTATATTTATTCGTGAGATTTTTGCGCTTAAGCATGTGAGAGACCCTGAATGTGTGAGTCTCACACCGAATGTGTGAGAGTTGGTAGGTCTGTCGTTATTTAATGTTGATAGAGAAATTCTATGCATTGTACATTTATCTAGCAATTTACCTGAGCTCATTCCTGTTTCTTCTTCCAGGCTTTCATAAAGATTGCTACTAATTTTACGACAGTTAGCGACAAACTCAACTGAATCGTTGAGTCCAACTAGGCCAACAGAGTGCCATGTCGTTCCACACGTCAACCTGAGGATATGAAATGATATGATGGCATATAAAAAAATTTTAAGAAATAACAATATGGGCAGTGAAGTTTTTGGGTTCACTGCACTCTTGTGATGCAGTAGACATTGTGCGGAAGAACTGAAGGTTCATAAATAACTTGGCCCTTTAATCTTGTTACTTTGGGTGCCGCTACATTCCAAAATGGGGTGTGCAGTAAAACTTCAAACATGACTCATGTGAGGTACCTACCAGAAAGAGGAGTACAAGCTGATAACAGTTGCAAGGGTGTAGGCTAGTTTTGGTCTGAGGGCAGCAAAACCAGCCTGGGGGTAATGGAACAACCTGGGGGTGTGAAAATTGAGAATGCGGAACTAAATCCCTATTCTAATGAAAACTTAATGGTAATATTTAGTATTTTACCCCACTTAGTGGAATTAATTTGTCATCATGGGCCAGGGTGCCGCACCCCAACATTCCAGGCGCCTACACTTATGCATTCAAGAAGATTGTAAGTTATACCACTTCAAGTGTATGAAATTGAGTGGGAATATAATCATTTTGAGTACAGAGCTGAACCTAACATAACAATAGACATACATACATCTTACAACTGCCATTTGACTGTTATAAATCTATATACTACGTCTGTACTAATTACTAAATAAAAATTATAGTAAAAGTCATCTTAAAATCTTCTGTAGGGGATATTTATGTCTAAGGTAAAACTTAATCTAGAAAGATTATGGAGCGTGTATATAATTTTTGTTCGCAAAGCATGCATTATGCAATATAGCAGTTTATATGTCTCACAACATAAATATGACATTATGAAAACAAAAACACTGAGAATTCTGATTTAATAATTAACAAATAACCACGTACTTTCCTTGTTCCAACAGCACCACATCTGTCCAGCCTGCTTTTGCCAAATGGTAGGACAATGAAATACCTGCTATTCCACCTCCGCACACAACCACCCTGGCTTGATTTGGAATGCTAGTTCCTGTGTCTGTATTACAAGATGCAGCACCACATCTCAATCGAATTTGCACTCCATTTGAGGATGTTTGAAACGCTTTTACACCCCACCTGAACGCTGTCAAGAAATGAGACCTCATTCTTTGCCAAGGACGTCAGAGGAGCCCCCCTCTACTAGTCCACCATGACATGTGGCAAACTCAGAATTAGACAATGCCAATTATCAAAGGGTGTTTTGATTCAGCTGAAAATAACCACAATAATTTTAATAGATAATCAGTAGATTTATTCATATCTGTGAATGTTTACCTTATAAACACCATATCATCCAGGGTCGTTTTATCTCAGACCCTTCCTATCAGAGTAGTGCCAAAGTGCGAGCCAGCGAGCCATACATTTTTTTTTTTTCAGGTTATCCAGTTTTGCAAACAAGCTGGCCTAACCTATATTCTATATATTGTATGTATGTATGATACATACATACATATATATATATATATATATATATATATATATAC
>NW_022705208.1:165356-167903 GCF_011630105.1 Anneissia japonica
ATTTATTTATATAATTAATTTGATATTTATTTGTATATTTATATATATATATATTTATATATTTATTTGTATATTCATTTATATATAAATATATGTATATATTTATTACATATTTATTTATATATTTAATTTTATATACATATTTGTTTACATATTTATATATTTATTTATTTATATATATAAATACTGTATTATTCTTTTATATATACTGTAATTATATATATATTTATTTATATATTTGTATATTTATTTGTATACGGTATTAATTTATATATATATATTTATATATTTATTTGTATATGTATTTATATATATTTATATGTTTATATATTTATTTATATAATTATTTAAAAAAAATTTTATATATTGTTTGTATATTTATTTGTATATTTTTTTTTTGTCTTTTTTTGTCTTTCGTGGGTGCATCCCACCTTTATTTCAACCATCATATTTTGAACAATTTGTTTTCAAAGAGTTATGTCAATATAATTTTTCCTACCAATATAATTTTTCCACAATGTATTGCGAAGTACGCAATAAATAATCCTAAGTAACATGAGGGTAATTTAGTATGGAGATACAACTCCACAGGTAATAAATACAGTTAATAATATTTAAGATAAACATTATTCCCTATCGGATCCGAGCCCAAGACCTTCCAATTACTGTTCGAATACGATAAGCATTCACATAATTAAAATATATATCTAAACATACTCAAACTCTCTTTATGTAAAGAAGTATACAAATAGATATTAAAATATATATATATCTATGATACAGTAAATGAACGAATTAGTGTTTGGTAGAGAGGCTATAAACCCAGAGGCATAGAAGCCTCCCTTTTCACCAAGACATGTTATTTTGAAATGATAATTGTAGAATAATGAAACAGAATGAAACAGAGTAGGGAGATGCTATAATTTTAATACTTACCTCTCTTTGGCTCCTGTGTGATGACGTCATTATTAATCCATTGGAAAAAATAAACACTACCCTGGCCTACTACTACGCCTGTGCATGTCACGACTGTTCTGTGCTGCAGAACTCACTCTGATTAGAGTGACAATTTATACATAATTTCAACTTGAAACTACTACTACTTAATTGCAAGACCTCTCATGTGCATCAGGCCTAATCAGTAATTTGTTGTCTCATCGAAGTGTGACGCATCATTGTAAAAAATGAATGTGGTATAAAAAGGTAGGCTTTTCTACTGTGGATTGTCAACTTGTTGGGGCGAAAAGGGAAGAAGCTCGGGAGCCTAGGCCTAGCAGCTAGCCTATTATGGTGTACTTAAACCCATTAAAGAGTAAATTTTAATATTAGGATGTATTTTATGTCTATCGATTATTAGTATTGATCCCTGTCTATGAATATCAATGAACATCTACCGAATACGCCCCTCTGAACCTACCGAATCAAGTTGAACAAATAAATTGGAAACCTTCGTCGTTGTTGTAACACCTTAGTCTGGTATTTTTTTTAAAGAGGGCGACATTGATTGATAATACAGAGTATAATTATAGGCCCCTAATATATGATACTAGCCTACACTGTTTCCATTTTTTATCTTTTCTTGATTTTAATAAATTATTTTTATTCTATCATCTGTGGTGTATCTACCCAAAAAGCTTCCCCTGCTCATCCCTCATTCGACTTGATTTGATTTTGATTTGAATTTATTTAGCCAGCAGAGTAAAATACAAAAATAAGGAAGACAAGACAAGGTCAATACAATTATTGAATACTCTGAAAGCAAAGAATAGCCCAAAAATTTTTAAAAGAAACGTATTTCCATTGGGACCTGCGAACGAAACATTCAAGTGCAAAAAGGTACAGGAAAGGGATCAACACAAAGCTAAACAGGGATTATATTTACAATTTTAAAAGTTAACATTAGTTCAACCTGCCCTCGATAAACTAACGTTACGTTATCTCACTATATTAATTGGATTAACACATTATCAAGGATTGAGTGTTTAACACTGGTGTCCTTGGATTCAATTATAGGTAAACGGATAAGTTGCCTTTTTTATGAGGTTTTAATTATTCTTTACCACTGAAAGTGCGGTATTCTAACGTTAGTTTAAGGAGGGCTGGTCAGCCTAATGGACAATTTTAAAAAGATCAACAATTTTAAAGAAAAAAACCAATTTGACCGATTAAAACTCTTTAAAACAGACTTACTGAACTACTATACATTCCAGAGGTCATCTTTGAATAAATGAGTTCAATGAAGTGGAGAGCTTTATTTGTGTTGGTAATCTGATCCATTCTTCAATTCCTGCGAAATAAAAAGTTTTGTCAGAACCTCCCTTTTTAATAGAGACCCTAAAGTTTACTGAACTGCTACGTGTAAAATTGTGATGAAGATTGTTTATGAGTTTAAATTTATGAGTTAAATATTAACAAGGATATTAATTAATATCAACTATAAAAAAATGTCTAAAGAAAAGAAAATTTCCCTCAAGACAAATAGTTAAAATTTACTTCATACAACCTTATTTAGGCACTCCCTCACTGAATAATCAAACCACCCCCCAC
>NW_022705208.1:167970-245151 GCF_011630105.1 Anneissia japonica
TGTGGATGGTGATACCAATTAACACTGACATCTGGGAGAGAACTAATAATACAGTATTAAAAATTGGTAAAAACATGCAAATATTGTGAATTCGTGGGAGATAATTTAATTTCTGGCCGATTCTTGCTTGCTCGCAGGAGTGCGGGAGTCTTGCCAATTTCCGGGAGACTCCCGCAACTTGGTGGAGACTTGGGACCCCTGAAACCTTACCCTTTCAGTTGCTCTCCCCCTCACTCCATTGAAAATGTTTGAAGCAAAATAAATAAAACTTAAGCAGATAAAAATCAACTCATATCACCTTATTTTGCGAGCTAACATCCCCACATTATTTATCGAGGACTCTACTTCATCATCATGCCCCCTCCGCATTTCATGATTGGTTAAAAAGTAGGACAGATTTCATTGATTATTTTTACTTTTCTTTATTTTACAGGTCCAACTAACAGCATTCTACTAGGATTTGTTCAATGGAATTTTGATCCAAAATATATATATAATGATTCCTCTCATCAGAGGGCTTTCCTCTGTTCACTTGGCAGCCAGAAGAAAGCTTCACTGTTTGACAAAGTACAGGAGAGATATAGATGCATCAAAAATATGTTCAAATGGAGTACAGATTCGTATGGAAAGTGACAGTGCAACTATTGACACGGGACCAAGCGTCCCTAATCAAGCCAGGGTGGTTGTGTGTGGAGGTGGAATAGCTGGTATTTCATTGTCCTATCATTTGGCAAAGGCAGGCTGGACAGATGTTTTGCTGTTGGAACAGGGAAAGTATGCAATGCGCTAGTTTTAAATCTACTTTTTAATAATACTTTGGCATATAGTTAATAAATAATGCTTACTCATTGTTATTTTTTTTATTAGCTTCACCATTATCATTAGAAATATTAGTGTCAAACACATTAAAAAAGTGTAAATTTGAAAATTGACATAGGAAATGACAGTGCAATAAAATAATACAATAATTAAAGCCTAAATAATATACGATTAAATCTATATGAATGTGTAAATTTTGCTTTAAAAATGTTAAATGTAATATTAAACAATTAATGAATGTTTATGAGTGCAATGGGAAGAATATTTTCATGAGTTTCAACTCATGAAAATATTCATGAGTATTGTTCCATTCAACGAGCTGAGTTAAATGAAACAGTCAATCTTTCAATGATTGAAAGTATTCTTTCCATTGCGTGAATAAAAACATTCATTATTTGTTTTATAACACACCTAAAATAGATTCTTGTCATTTTATATTTTATTAAAAAAAATCTGCCTTTTTTCTGAATGGAGATTTTTGTCTTTCTGTATTTTATGAAAAAATCTACCCTTTTCTAAATGGAACAGTCCCACGTCCTTATAACCAATCCAAAGATTGATACTGAAGTCATATCCTTTCCTGGGCACTGTGCAATGGGCAAAAACGGATGGAAAGACAACGCACGGATGGAAATAATTTTCCATGATGAGTGACGAAATGGGGTAAATAACCAATGTCACATGATACAAAATCCACCAATCAAATGACAAGGATCTATTTAGATGTGTTATAAAATTTAATATACATTATCTTTATAATTATTTAAAACATTATTGTGCAACTGATGCAGTTTATTGTTGTTTATAGCATGAATTTTTCTTGTATTCCACATCATTTTTATGTCAGTAATAAAAACTATTTTATTCTGTGTCTAAAATCCTTAGGTTGACTAGTGGTACAACATGGCACTCAGTGGGCTTAGTTGGCATAAGCCACGCAGTTGAGTTTATAAGTGATTGTCGTAACATGAGCAGCGATCTTTATGAGATCATAGAGGAAGAAACAGGAATGAGCTCAGGTATTTACTCATTGTATGCCCTATGGCAACATTCTGGAAAATATTTTGGTGTGACAGAAATCATAAACATTTCATTCGCAAATGGGTAGGCTATTTGTAACTTTTGAATTTCAGCCCTCCAAGCTGAAACACAAAAAGAGCAAAGGTTTGAATTTAACCAGAACCAAAAATCTCCATGATTCAGTGCACATGGAGTGGCTACCAGCAGTTTAACAAAGTGATCTAAGGTTCTCAATAAAAACTTGTTTCTTAGTTCTATGATTCTTTATTAATATTCAAGAAGGATATCTTACTCAGCAAGACATATACATGGATACAAACTGTAACGCTTTCCTTAAGCAACACAGGTCTAACACTAAAAATATTTTAGATCAGTCTCTTAGGTTTCATTTTCTATGCTTTTCATTTTGAAGCTAAGTCTCATAAATATATAGGAGGCCACATAAAGTTTGAAGTTTTAAGCCAAGTTGGAACAATACTGGCCACAACCATTACAGCATTTGATTACTGTAGTTTCTTGTTTTTTTCTTATTGTTTTCTAGGTTTCCTTCGCAACGGTTCAATTGCTATAGCTCAAACAAAAGACAGAATGACTGCTCTGAATCGTATTGCCTCAATTCAAAGGTATGATATGGTGTGCAGTACTGTATGTTCTACTTTATGTACACCAAACATATTCCCTTTGATTAACACGCCTAAAAAGATCCTTGTCATTTGATTGGTGGAATTCATACCACATGACATTTGCACCATTTTTCTCACTCATCATAAAAATGTAGCACCATCCATGCATAGAAGTTAGACTTAACTTTTTTTCATAAAAATAAACCAAATGACAAGGATCTATTTTTATTTATGTGTCTTACAAAATGAATAATGAATGTTTTTTATTCGTGCAGTGAGAAGAATATTTTAATTCATTAATCAATCTTTCAACTCATGAAAATATTCTTCCCATTTAATAATTAAACATTCATTATTTGTATTATACACCTAAATACTGTAGATCTCAGTCATTTGATTGTTTGATTTCGTACCATGTGACATTAGTTATTTTGCCCATTTCATCACTCATCGTTGAAATTCTGTTATAATACAATCTTTTGATTGGTTAAAAAGACACAGGACTGACTTTTTTCGGAAGGTTAAATTCATGAAATGATGTCATGCCACTTATAACCTTTCTCAGTTGTTGAACTTAGTGGTGTGCAGTGTATCGGAGATACATGTTGAATGTAAATTACATTTAGTTAAATAATTGCACGTATAGAGTACATTACATTTAATGTCATTTCATACATTTTTTCTTCAATCTGTACTTTAAAAGAATCTTAGAAACATACCGGATTGCACACATATTTTTGTTAGTATTAAATACTCAACAAAACAACACAACACTAAAAAATGGTTTCATAGAAAATTGCTACACATGATCGCCGATTCCCTTGGCGATGCTGATTGGGAGCGTTCCCAATGAACCTTTCCACTAAGCTCTGCTCCTTGGATATTGTTGCTAAGATCCCACAAGATGACAGTGTTAAAACAAGGCAATGGCCTTGGTTACAACCATAGCCTTGTTTACACGGCAGGAAAACATACGTGAACACGCGTGTGTTTGTGGGACAACACGTGTGTTTGTGAAACATGCACATATTCCTAGCGCTGTTCTGATTGGTCAGTTGTTAAGTTTGATTGACACTCTGAAAAGGTCAATTTTGTTGGGGTCAGGTCGGGGACAGCAACGCAGTGCAATTATTGCATTGAAAACCCTGTGACGACTGTGTAGCGATTTTATGAAAACTAGGCTTAACAGATCAACACAAGTAACTCCGAAAGACCGTTTAAATTGCATACCTATCAAAACTAAATGGACATCGATTTCATTATACAGTCATAAAAGAACATACATAAATTTAAACGATTTTGATATATTTATACCCAAATACCTTTGGGTGTGATTAATGAAAGTATGCCTATGCGTATTTGTTTACTGTAAACAGCTGTAAAGTATTTTAATTATGATACCACAAAAACTAGCGCAAAATCTGTGCGGAATTCGGCTCTTATTTTTAAACCTGGGCGTAGGTTTTGCGCGGAGGATATATCCTAGGCCCGGCTAGGTTGGCTGGCTAGGCCTAGGCTGAACTGATCCATTTATTATTATTTAAACAGATAATGAATATTTCGTATTTGTAGAATAAATTTATAATGAAATGATTTATATATATATATACACAGTATATAGCTTAGCTCGGTCGGCTAATCTGGTGGTAGCCACCATGTGTGCGCTGAACCGTGGAGATATCTAGGTCCCCGGTTCAATTCCTATCGCTGCCTTTCCGAGGGCTAAAACACAAGTTAGTGCACCGTCTTTCGGATGAGACGTTTAAGCCGTTGGTCCCGTGTGTATTTATGGCCCATGTGCATGTTAAATAACGCAGTACACTCTTCGGAAAAGAGTAGGGGATTGCCTCCCTGTGTACTGCCCAATCACCACCAGAAGGACCCCACTGGAAATAAGTCTTCTTCTAGACATTAATGGGCTGTCCTTGGTGTTTACACCAAATAAATCCAATCCAATCCAACCACTTACCTATAAAAATGTTCTTTGCAAAGTAGGAAAAGTGAAGTCTTTCTGTAAAATATCAATATACAATCAGTCAAAATTACTACACTGTTAAACCCAACACGGATTTATGTATTGGCAATCCACTGCTATTTGTAATTTACTGAAGAAGACAAAAAAAAAAAAAAAATCTCTGAATTTAAATACTAATGACTATATTCTGCTGCAACACTCTTAAAATCTGGAGCACTCACTTCATAAAGTGCATACGATACCTCTATTTTGTGCCTGAATACCAAACAATAGGCAGGTCGTGTATGATGTGCGAAACTGATGTGTACCTTCTAGGAAATAATGGAATCGGCCATTGTATTCAGGCACAATATTTTCTTGAGTGCTATAGCATTACTACTACTACTACTACTACTATTTCCTTGTCTCTGTATGCAGCATACCCTTAAGAAAATTGAGTGCTGCAAGGCATACCTCCTGGTTTTCCTTGCATACGAGGGGTGATTCCATTATTTTCTTTTGTGGTCGAGGGTTAAATGTCAAATTTCCATGAACTTGACCTTGTCCATTGACATTTTCCCATTTAATCATCTCTTTCTTTGAATATTGTGTACTCCATTCATTAGCGGTGAATACGTAACATAACCTCCTTTTGTGAAGGTACTCTGTAGTAACAATAGTAGCAATAATTATGGTATCAAAAATATCAATCTGTTTGTTTACATTCAATAATACATTTCTTTGTTTTTTTTTTTTATTCCACAGAGCCAAGAGGGAAGAATTTCAATTAGTCTCACCAGCTGAAATTGCATCTCTCGCACCGTATATTAAAGTTGATGATCTGGTAGGGGGCGTATATTTTCCAAGGGATGGACGAACAAATATATCGGACACGGCAGCTGCCTTAGCTACTGCTGCTAAGAGGCGAGGTAATGTGAAACAACTACTGTATCATTCATAACAACAATGTATAAGCTTGCTAGTTTAGCTCTTTATAAACATCACTTTTAAATGTAGTAGATTTGTTCTCCTTCTTCAGCCAGATAATTGGTTGGCCAACATGTGTACGGGGCTTAGGGTTTAAAATAAAACGTACAGCTTTATTTTGTGTAACTTGAAGTTTTTTAGATAATTTGTTGATTTAATTAATCCGGATTTAATTTGCATTGTCACATTGTGCTCTCGAAGGAATGGATTTAATAGACTGCCACCAAGTGCATGTGCCCAGCTAAAGCTGTGTTCACATTGGATTATTTTTCCCGAAACGATGGTTAACTTCACCTGTTGGAACCATACCGCTGTTCGCACTTGGACCTATAAACAGAGTAGGTTTTAAGATAGTCATAATTTTGTGCAGCGTGGTCAGTCTAATCATGGATACATTCTGTTATAGTGTTCATCAATGAATGCAGTATTAGCACGCGCTCAGGAAGGTGTAACTGAGTTGTGCTATTTGCATCAAGATCTTTGCTACTCAGGAAAAAACACATTGGGCGGATTGCTGTAAGCGGTCTTTAGATCGTCTGACGCTTAGCCGACTTTAATCGTTACATCACTACTGGTCTATGATTATAGACCATTGCTATACTGCTGTCTAACCAGTTAGCCGTCTTAAATTTTTAAGCCTACTCGGAGGAGGCTTAAAATGGTCTTTTCATCATTGCGTTACAGGTACTAAAACTAGGCCTAGATCGTCAAAGACTGAGAATCTAATGACGAATATTCGGCAAGCTTTTCAGCGTCTGTAAAAACCGGTCTACGTTTATTTAACGTTCATTTTGATAAATATGCATGTTTTGAGCAAGCGTAACAGCACCCTCTATTTTATGTTACTAGGGAGTGCTTGTTTGCGTTTCAATACAATTCAATTCAAGACCGTTTTATAGTAATCCGCCCCCGGTTATTCTTGCTGGGAAATATTTGCTTGGTTAAACTGCATGCATTGCTTGGGGAATTTGACCAAGGAGAAAGTTTTGCAGGTTATTCATTTTTTTTTTTCAAAGTGAACAAGTACATGGTTAGTTTGACCAAAATTAATGCCCTAAGCCAGGGGTCGGCATAGAAATTGTCGGAGGGCCAAACTAAATTTTTTATTTAACAACGAGGGCCACACCCAAACTTGATGTTTCCAGTAAGCTTCCGAAAACCTCCAAGTACTGCTTTTACTTCACCTTATTCTCAGTTTTAATGCCACTTTTGCCATATCGGTGTCGAGCCGTAAAAAGCAAGCTGTTTTCTAGCCAGTGTTGCTTGGCGGGCCCGCACACATAGGGGTTTTTCATTCATTTTTGCGGGCCGCAATAAAACTGCTGTCAGGCTGCACGCGGCACGCTTGCCGCACTTTGCCCACCTGTGCCCTATGCTCTGTCCACACTATCAAATTCTATGTAACAAAAAAAATGTGATGTGTCCATATTTGGGTATAATATGACATCACCATGCCCAAATATGGGCACATCACACAAACTTGTCACATAGAATTTGATATAGTGTGGACAAACCTCTTGTAAGCTGGTTCCACTATGTTGGCCAGAGCAGAAAAAAACATCGGCTGCTGTATATATAATATTTACATTCATTTGTACGTACTCTTGATAATAAGGTATTGCTTTAATTCTTTCCTCATCTATTTCTTCTGTGCAGGTGTAAATATAGTAGAAGGTGTTGAGGTTGAGAAGATACTGATTAAAAACCACAGAGTGACTGGAGTTGAGACTAGTAATGGAACTGTTCATTGTGAATACTTTGTAAATGCAGCTGGCCAGGTACAAAAGTAATTCATTTGCTTTTCTCTTTAAAAATGAATTTTAATTCGAAAAACGGGGCAAAATTTTGAACAAATTTTTCATTGATTCATACATTATACAGTAGAACCTTGTTTTTACGTACCCCAGTTATACGAACCCTCGGTTTTACGTACGCCTTGTATCGACGATGACGTCATCAAAAACCCCGAAAATATTCAAAACATACGGCCCTTTTCAGAGCAACCATAAGTAAAAAGACTATAACAATAAACTATAACAATAAACAAACCATAAAATGCAACATATTTTCATTAAACAGCAACGTTGATTGAGTTTAATACTGGGTTGTTCTAGTCTAAAACCACATGAACTGAGTGAGATGAACAACTACCGATGGTGCTCAAAATAATTGCTTTCCTGCCTAGCTTCGTGTGGCAAACCATGGAAAAACTTGTCTGGTCTAATTTTCTACACGAAGCTGAGTAGGCATAGTTTCGTACACGAACGCTAATTGGTTGGCTCGCCCAGTGCAGTGCACATGGTTTTGCTGTTTCACGTACACAAACGCTAATTGGTTGGCTCGCCCAGTGCACATGAGTTTAGTTTGTCTCAACAGGCCCAGACAACACCACAGCTCTGTTGTTTAGAATAGGGCATGAAGGGGAATTCCCAAGTTATACCTTTGTTGTATAGGTAATCTTACAATATTTTCATGTTCTTTAGTTAAATAAAAGACATAAAGTGATGAATTAATACACTAGACACATGGTTTTATTTGAAACACTTTATTATGACATCATAAAGTGATGAATAAAAACACTAAACACATGGTTTTATTCGTAGGCCTAGAGGCTAGGTCTAGCCTAGCTAGGTAACATTGTTCGTTCATACATACGTATATTGAGCGTTACGTAGGTATTAGGTCAAAGGTTACCACAAATTTAACCCAACCTCTATCTTACGAATCCCCCGATTTACGTACGCCCTCCGGTCCCGTACCGTACGTAAAATTGAGGTTCTACTGTACCTAGTTCCCAACAGGATTTAATAATTAGGTTAGCCTGGTTTCCATAAAACTCGCTACATGCATCGTCTTTTGTCAATGTTGATTGATCGGTCGAATCAAGGTGTTTTCTCAATTGCATTGTGTGTAGCAACTTAGTGTAATGATTTTAGTGAAAACACTGTAGCGACAGTGTAGAAATTTTATGGAAACCAACTCACTATGGTAACATATTAAACGAAGTAGGTATTTTTCAGAATTTTATAAAAAAAAATCTTCTCGTATAATTTGTATCATTATTTTAAAGATGTTTTGTTCATGCAAAATACAAAAAAAAAAAAAAAAAATCATAAAAATCATTTTTGAAATTCACTTGCTCTTTTTGTGAAGTAACGTAAACATTATTAACTTGAACATAGAAATTAGTGTATTTAAAAAATGTTTACCCATAATTATACAACTAACAATGACACCTCCCAGTGACGGAAGTGTTCTTTTATTCATATTATCCTTATCCAGTATGAAATCAAGGTACACATTATTAATTCAATAATTTCTATGCTCAAGTTAGTAATTTTATCTTATGTTACTGCAAATGAGCAAGTTAATTTAAAAATTATTTTTTGTGATTTTTTTTTTCATTTCCAAGGGAAGGTATCTCTTAACCACGTTATTTACATCCAATTTCCATGTTCAAATATATAGGCTAAATTTACTGTTGTATTTTATGTCAAAGTTTGTGAATCACCGCAATAAACACTATGCTATCTATAATAAAGAATGTTCAAATAAACTATCCTTTTATCTGTTTTTTTTTTTTAGTGGAGCCGTGATGTAGGATTAAAGAGCTCACCGCAGGTCAAAGTTCCTGTGCATTCTACAGAGCACTATTATCTCATCACAAAGGCAGTTGAAGGAGTTTCACGTTCAATGCCATGTATGTATATCTTGGTTTTTTTGGTTTTTTTTGTATTTGAAGATGCTTAATTTATTCATTAACATTCATGGGTGAACTCACTACATATAATTCCTCAGGAGAAAGTTAAATCTGCTCCTTCCCATATGTGAGCACATGGGGCCTTCCTGATTGCAGCCTGGTTGGTACACTTTTTTTGATGAAGATTTCATGAAGAATATGGTTTGGTCAACCAGCTTTCTGATATAGCCATGTGCACGCTGTTATCTCGACTGGCATGAGGTGGTTGAATACCAGACAGAAATGGTATATTGCTATAGTGGAGTGAATATGCAGCCCGAGATGAACCCCACTGTTTGACACCCAGTCTACGTGTGTAGGTACTGTACATCGTGTCCATACCGCAGAATACGTCATAATTATTTTAAGGTAACCTAAACATACCAAATTTAAAATATTGTACACCGCAACTCCTTTACTTGATCCTGTGCCTCCACCATAGCAATGCATGAAAGTAGAAACAAGGCATCCTTGGTGGAAGTTACTGGAGTCCAGCATTCTGATGCTGGGTTTGATACCTGTGATAAGGTTTTGGTGGTGATGCCATCTCAACATCGGGAGTTCATATTTTCCTACCCTTTTGTGGTCACGGTTTATTAATGCCATTTTTTTTTTTTTTTGGCACGATTCGTGTCTGTATACTGTCAGCGCCTTGAGACGGTTTTACTGTGAAAGGCGCTCTACAAATATTCTACGATTCCACTACAAATACCGCTGGATGCCAACACTGCCACCTGTTGTATTATCATCATCAGTATGTATTTAAAAATATAGATAAATTGATTACAATAGAGATTTGGTTGTTTTTCCTTGTCTTTTTAGATGTACGTGATTATGATGGAAGAATGTATGTTATTGAATGGAGCCAAGGTCTCCTGTGTGGTGGGTTTGAGCCATTGGCTAAGCCGATATTTAGTGCGGGTATTCCTAAGCCTTTCATGTTTGAAACACTTCCACCGGACTGGGATCAGTTCCGTGAGTAAAACATTGCATGATAATTGTTGTTTTTGTAACAAGTATGGATATAAATTCATGTAGGGGTTGGGAATAACCTGTGACTTACTTAATACTAGGCCGATTTGCTCACAGCCATGGACCAACTGCCTCGGCAACCTTCTGCCGAAGGCCACAATTTCATCCACCCACAACGGATGGACTACTACTCGGTGGTAGCCCTGTACACTTCTGAAAAAAAGCTAACCATCCTGTGGGGGACACGGCTCTAAAAATAGCAATTTTTAAGTGCCATTTTTTTACACGATATTTATTGAGGGTGACCCTTCCAGCTTATTTGATATTCTGTGGCCCTTTTATATAAACAATATTGAAATGATAAGGTGCTCAATGATGATAGACTAAGTTGTATTCGAGGCATAGGTAGTGGAGGTGATTTTTTAGCTGTGAGAAAAAATCCTGTGCAGGATCGTGGGATTATAGAAGACAAGCATCTTGAACCACCAAGCTACTACATCATTACTACTTTGAACCCCCTATCAGGGACCTTGAACCCTATATCGGAGAATCTCTTAGGTGCCACTGATTTTAAATGTATACATACCAAGTCAGCCATTACTGTAGTGCCAACTGTAAACTGACTTCATATTTTTTCCCCAGAGCCTTTACTAGACAGCTTCTTATTGCGAGTGCCATCTGCTGAAACAGTTGAGGTCCAGCAGCTGTTCAATGGTCCTGAGAGCTTCACCCCTGATGGAAACTTCCTTCTGGGAGAAGCACCTGAGGTAGGTGAAATATATATAATGTATAAATATATTATGTGTGCATTGGAGCACTACACTGAAAATGTATTCCATTCCAGATAGTTATGCAGAGTTAACTAGTGTAGTCACTAGATAGAGTGCATGCCCCTGCCCTGTGCCTGAATACCAACAATTAAGCAGCTAGGCTGTGTATGTTGGGTGAAACTACATCATACCCTCACATTATTTTCTTGAGTGTTGCCTGAATACGAAGGGGCGATTACTGTACGTTCTTTTATGCTACAGGGTAAATAATGGAATTTCTGTGACCTTGACCTTTTCCTTTGAATTTTACTTCCAAAAATTGAATGGGGTCTTTCATCGATTGTTATGGACCATTCCACTAAATTTTGTGATGATCAATTCATTAGTTTTTGCAAAATCTTACTAACAGACAGACCGAAAGACAGACAGTCAGCAGTGAATACTTGGCGGTAATAATGTACAAGAAAATAAGGTACATCTTGAAATACTGTGCAAAAAAACTAATTTGGAAGTAGTAGTTATGCAGGGTCATTAATTGCAAATTTGAATAATAGCTATTAAACCTATTCTCTAACCTAAAAAGTATATAAAATATTAAATTATGTGGATAATATAGGGAAATGCAGGGCAACTTGTGCTTGCAAAAAAAAAATAATATAATCTGATATGCAACAACTCAGAATTTGTGCAGTTTTAAATATGTGTATTATATTTTATTGAAATCTTATTGGCAAAGATCTTATAAGCAATGTAATTTTAATAGGTACTGTCATGTTTCTCTTGGATTCTTTTCTCTCCACAAACTAAAAAAAAATTAAGTACTGTATACGTACATTCATTGATAGTCCTGTACAATTTTTCTTAATAATATACATTCCAAAATTCTACCTCCAACCCTGTCCCCAGTACATAGGTTTTCAAATTCTAGGTCTCTCACTGGATTCATGGTATCAGAAATTTTATTTGACAGTTATATTACTGTTGTGCAGTATTTAAAGGTTTACCAAACAAAGTAAAAGTTCAAAAACTGATATTTTGTTTCATCTCAGATTTCAAACTATTATGTGATGGCCGGTTTCAATTCCATCGGAGTGTCAGCTAGTGGTGGGGTTGGTAGCGTCCTGGCTAATTGGATAATCAGCGGCAAACCTCCGAACAATGTCCTTGATGTTGACATTCGTAGATTCACAGATTGTCACAATAATAAATTGTTCCTACGGGATAGAGTGAAAGAAGTCGTTGGTATGTATTCATTGCATTGATAAGACCTGTTAATCGAAGCTCGACCACGGCCACTTTGCTTTCGCCTGGGAAATCTGACCCCTTGTCAAAGGCATCGGCCTCCCGTCGGGGACCTTTCCCCCCTCCATCAGGGACCCCCGGAGACCCCTGTGGGGAAAATCCTGGCGCCACCCCTGCTCCTCTCCCTTGAATCCGCTACTGAACAATACAGTAGATGAACTATTAGAAGTTATATTAATTGTCTATATTTTAAAATTATCAGATTTTATAAAATGAATGTTCATTGGATGTTTAACTTTTACTTAAATTTACTTCAAAGGTCGCTTTTATGCTCTTAATTACCCCGGTGATGATTTCAAGTATGGACGTAATCAGAGATGTTCTCCCCTCTATGCCCGTCAACAGGAGGCTGGTGCTGTCTTTGGTGAAATAATGGGCTACGAACGACCAAAGTATTATCTTGACAAAGGTACAGTCAATCATCAAGTTATATATATGTACACCTGTAGAAGATCACATCGTTGTTCTGTAAAAAGAAGCATAAAAAGTAATTGTAATTAAGAAAGGTTGTCCTAGTCGTTACTATGGTTTGTTGAAGAATTTGCACGTAGTTCATAAATGTCAAAGTTCAAAAGTAATGTAATTGAGGGAGGGCACCCTACACTCAGTGGTGGCGCCAACGGCTGGGGGGTTGGGGTGCGGAGTAGGTGCTTAAGCTCCCCCCCCCACCGGACAGTTTAACGCGAGTCATCGGACAGGGCTCGTTGGGCAGTTGGACTAAAAAATATAAAAATAGGCCGAAGCCAAGCCAACATGTCTGTCACAGTCAGAGAGTGTCGTTTCTGGCCATCCAGAGGTTCCTATTCTTAAAAAAAATATCGTTTGGGAGTGGGAAAGCCTTCTCAAACCCTTCCACCAGCATAGCCTACGAGCCAAATCCACTCCACCGCACCAAATCTCTTTTACCCTTTCCAGCATATTCTGGTACCCATTTACTCCAGTATTTAAACACCGATCAAGTGTCTTGCCTAAGGACGTATGCGACTTTCAATGTAAGGGTTTTGAACCCCGAATGTTGGAATTCCGAGCCAAACTGTTGCACCAATCACATTATGTATAAATTTACATGTAGCCTACAGTGTGTGTATATGTATATATATAGTATCATTTAAGAAGGGATCTAGAATAACATCTTTATTTTTTCTTATTTCAAATAGATGAATTTTTGTCTGGTGATGATAGAGGAACATTTGGAAAGCCTTCTTGGTTTGATAAAGTGAAAGCCGAGTACTGGGCGTGTCGTGATTCAGTTGGCCTCATGGATATGTCAACATTTACCAAGTTCGAATTAAAGGTAATTTATTTACTGTGTATATTCTCGGGGTCGTCTTATACGTGCAACACATACAAGTTTTTGGATTTTTGAAATAAGTTCATCTTATGTGCAGAACTTGAGTAACATGCAAATTTACTATTGAAATAAAGTGTTACTAACTGCTAGTATGATAGAACACAATTTAAAAAGCCCATGAATAGTATTTATTGAAAGTTATATTGAGAGCAGCAGAAAGTAGAAATTCTGACGTCAAAACGGGGGAGGGGTGTCATTTTAAACGCTCAACATGTGCAAAAATCGTCCAAAATTTCTTAAACTTTCCAATTATTATTTACAATTTTAAGGTGTCAAATTAACTGTATACGACTGAATAGAATCTTTTATGTAAATGCTATAAATAAAGTCGATGTAGGTAAAAATGGCCCCTGTAAAAATGGCCCCAAATGACAAGTAGGTAAAAATGGCCCCAATGAAAAAATTCAGTAATAGAAATGATTTTTTTTAAAATATTTAAATACTGTAATAAAGCAAGAACTGAATTAATAAATAAAAAAATAGCCCTCAACTATATAATAATAATATAAAAAGGTAAAAATCGTAAATTTGGTTTTATTTTTTCTTTTGAAAATAAGATCAATTTATGTGATTTTTTAAAAAATGTTTCTAAAATTATTTGTGTTTTAACAAATGAAGTTGCACAACTGATGCAAATAATGTAATGAGAGATTATTGGAAAACAATGGCCATTGAATAACATTGTTTAATAGTAGAAATAAAAGTTTAAAAAAACATTATTCTACTAACAAAGTAGAGGAATGACATACATACAGTACTTCAACTATCAAAATACACAACTCATAGATAACCACAAAATTCACTTTTGTTATTAAGTATCAAATGAAATAACTTTACATGTTATAAACAATGCAAATAAACAGCTAGTAGTTAAAGCTTGTGGATCAATTGTGTGTTTGAATCACAAGTTCATGTATGAGAAAAGGAAGAAGCTTACTTTCTCACAAACTTAGCAATATATGTTCTGCTTAGAGTTACTTCAAAGTAGTATTTGTTAATCAAATATTGTTTTTAAAGTAAACTTAATAATTAAGAATACATTTATTTAAGCAACTTATTTAATTGCATACTTGGTTTTTACTCCCTGCCAACTAAATGTAAGTACCTAAAACTATACTATTACTAAATAATATAAACTGAGATACTACATATACATAGTTATGTAAATGGCAATTATGCTAAGAATTACAATGGCGTGTAATTGTGAGGGTAGGGTAATTATGGTAGGAATCCCACAAACCTCCGAAAATGCACTGTAGAAAACCAAACATTTCAATTGTGATTGACTCACTTGGTATATCAATAAGAAAATTAAATATTCATAAGAACCTATTTTTTGGTTAAAATGTTGATTTTTTTTTTTGGCGAAAACGTACTTGCAAATATACCACAAACCACCAAACACACTGCAAACCCATCCAAATCCTTTAATTATGATTGTAGAACTCCCTTTTTATTAAAAAAAAGGATAATAACTTGATGTTCATATCAATTACCCATTGTTTGTGGGGTTTACCAATACCCAGATTGAATTTCTGAAAAATTGTGATTCCGATTCAGTGAAATTGGCCACAAATAAATTATTTTAGTATTAATAAATGCATGATTTATGTTGATTTATTGATTATGTTGTTGCTATTTTTTAACATTTAAATGAAAAAAAAAATAAAAGTGTTATTCATGGCTTTTCTTTATCTTTGAATATTTTGTCATTGAATATGTAATTTTTGCAAAAAGTAAAATGTAAATGGCAATTTATTTATGTTAAATTTCTTTTTAAAACTAAATGATTTCAGTTAAAAAAATGCATATAATTATTTAAAAAAAATCAGTTTTAACACAGATTTTTATTATTGGGGCCATTTTTACCTACCTGTCATTTGGGGCCATTTTTACCAGGGCCATTTTTACCGGGGCCATTCTTTCCCGGGACATTTTTTCCTGGGCCATTTTTTCCGGGGCCATTCTTTCCGTACACCAAAAAAGTAAACAATTAAAAAATATAATATCAGCCTAAGTTTATATATTATTCATTTCTGCTTTTCAAAAAAACACATTGCAGTAAAAATAATTTGAATGTTACTCCAAAAATTGACAAGGCCATTATATTCTATGTTTCGCTTTTATTTAAGCATCATCAGGATTAATAATACCATGAAGGAAGAAAATAGTTTCTTCCTCCATGATAATACATAGTACAAGGTACAAAGGGACAAACTGTATACAGTTCAAGTTACCAGAAATCCTAATTAATATGCATTTATTTAAATGAGGCAATTACCCAATTAGAGTAAAGTAGTTTTATGATGAGAAAGTATACTGAGAATAAACAGTGCTGAGACAACAACTGTAGATAGAGCAAGTTATCAGAGTGATAACCAGTATAGGAAATAAAATACGTAATCAAAAATTTATTAAACTAGAGAAACAAATTTAATTATTTAGATGCTTTTAATTTTAATGAAATTAACACATTTCTGAATTGCAAGTAGATTTACAAAATGGTAGAATTATTACTATATAATTAAAAAGTGACAATTATATCTATCTGACGACTATAAAATATCTGTCTGACTAGACTATATCTTAAAGCTGACTTCCTTAACTCAATTATTATACCTACCACAATATAATTTTTTTTTTTAAATTTTAGTCTGAAGGATCAGAAGCAACAGAGTTTCTTCAGCGACTTTGTCCGAACGAGATGGACGTTGATGTAGGCACACTGGTCCACACACCAATGCTGGATGAAAATGGTCGCTATCAGAATGACTGCAGTGTGGCTAGGATGGAAGAAAACAGGTGGGTTATTGAAAGTTTATGGAAATTGTGGAATTATATTTATAAAATTTTATTTTTCTATTTCGTAAGTACAGATCTCCCTATAAAGACCATTTTTCTTTGGTCCCTAATTCACAAATGTCTTTCTTCAATATTCTAATTAGAGACCAAAGCTGCAAAAGACCATGTGGCCTTTAATTGGAGGGAGTGGTCTTTAATTAGAGGGAGACCAGTTGTTATGTGAATGTTATACTGTATGCCAGTTTTGGGAAATTACCTTGAAAATAATGGAATCATCTATTAAGTGTTTAATATTTTTCTTTCCTGTTCAGATAACATTCACAATTTTATATTAAAAAAAATATGTAGATTATCATCATCATTATGTTTCAGCGCTAGATGCAAATATTCCTTGATTTATAAATGAATAAAATAGTGGCCGCATCTGATCAATAATGATGGCAACATCAGGCCATTATAACCAAGATTAAACTCATAAAACTTTGATGAAAAATGAAGAAACAATATATTGAATGGAATGCTTGCAAAATATTAGTTCATAAATCATCAAGAAATGTTTTTCTTTTCATTTTTCTTACCTTTCCCATTCATCAATAGATCCACAACTCTTTGGTGTGTTCAATAGACATGCTAATTGTGAGTATACATATTCTGCCTGCCTGTTTCAGATATTTTATCATTTCTCCGACAACACAAGAAATCAGAGCGCATCATTGGATCACAAAACACCTACCACATGACGGTTCTGTTCAGTTACATAATATTACAAACCAGTACACAGGAATCAATGTGATTGGTCCAAAAGCTAGAGAACTTCTCCAAACACTTACACTTGAGTCTTTAAGCATCACAGACTTCCGTCCATTTTGTTGTAAGGTAAGTACACAATAAAACATGTCTTTAAAAGTAAAATTACATCTGTGTATACAAACTCATGTCTTGAAAGTTAAAAATACATATAAATGATGGGAGGTTGATACTGAACTTATCCCAAAATAAAACTAGTAAATTTTGCTCTCTTAAGTATTATGTTGCCATTTTGCTATTTTGACATTTTTTCCACTCTTTTTTCTCCAATAGGAAATAAGCATTGGGTATGCTAACAATATAAAGGCTATGAGTATAACGAATGCTGGGGAGCCAGGTTTTGTACTTTATGTACCGAATGAGGTAAGTCTTACGTTAGACAAGTTTTATGGACACCCTATTAAAGCCATTACTGTACACTCCTCTAGTAACATTACACCACTCCTCTCTAACATGCACCATATACCTCCAGTAAAGCTACAAACACTGTAGCATGGTGATGTTCAGAAGAAAATTGTTTTCCAGTGTAATGTCCAATCACATCCTTTCATGTGTACATGACTGTGATGTATCTAGTTAGTTAATCAGTCAGTCAAATAAATTAATATGAAAATCATGTACATACAGTAGTACCAAAATCCATAAATAATTGCTACTAGCGCTCGTATTTTTAAAACAAACTTTAGTCGAACTTTGAACTAGAACTTAGTGCTAGTTGCAACTTCAACTTCAATTTGTATTCACAAACTAAATAAACTAAATCATGTCCTAGGTTTAGTTCAACTAAAGACAACTGGCAAGCCATGACTATCAAACTAACCAACGAACAGGGCTAACTTTAATAGCTGACGAAATTTTAGAGATCCGGTAACGCGGGTAAATATTAAGCTGCCGTCTGTTGTTCAAAAACGTATTTCCTCTTACAGTAATTCATAATAGACCATCCCCTTAATTAATTTTCTATAATAATAACTATATTAGTTGTTAACTTATTACGATAAAGAATTTGAACAGTCACCGTTAAATTTGCTTTCTTTGGAGAACTATTATAGTTGAGCCGAGCTAGGGCGACGCCATCTTTGTTGTTGTTATAGTGAAGCTAGGTGATTGCAACGCGAGGAAATTTCATGCAAATAAGGAACTATCGCATGTGGCTAGCAAAACATGTTAATATCTTCTTTTTGGGAGCTAAACCTGATGTCTCTTTTGTTTAAAATACCGAAGATATATAAAACCTGTGTATACAATCATTTTTATTCGTTTCACTTTATCGTTACAAAAACACGTTTTTAGTGGGGTAAATATTTCAAGTTGGCGATTTAGCCTGACCCTAGGCTGACTAAAAAAATCGGCCTGCGGAGGTATCATTTTAGTCGAGGTTCGTGTCATTTAGTCGTAGTGCTAGTCAAAGTTCATTTCAAGAATACGAAATGACGTTAATTTTGTAAGTTTTAGCTCAAGTTACGACTAAAGTTTGTTTTAAGATAAACGGGGTTAGTCTGTAAAATAAAAATGACGGTGATATTCTTATTCCTTGGACCAGGTACAGTACCTAAAGTTTTTAAATCAAATCAAAGTTATAGTAGAGTACATTACTGCTAGTAGCATGCCACGACACCCATGTAGGTTTGTGCACCATACCTTTGTTGTACTTGTAGCATGGTCAAAACCTACTTGTCCATGACTTTCTTAATAGCATGGCCCATTCCTTATTGTAGCATGGTCCAAGACCTTGTAGCATATGGTCCATTCCCTTATTGTAGCATGGTCCACAACCTTTTTGTAGTATGGTTCATGGTCTTTTAGCATGGCCCACAGCATTTCAATAGCATGGCACTTGCTTTATTTATTATCATAGCTGCCATGATTGTCAAAATGGTATGTGATAGTCAAAGATCTTATAAACACAAGATAGAATTCTCTTCGATTTACGCATGCAAATTCTGTAATAATGCATAAAAAGCACCCTCTTGCAAAATTGGAAACTTTTGAACCTTGACCGCTCTGACCATAGCGTACGCCGTGCGACTTTACGTTTACGCGTAACAATTAGAAGCGTCCGATTTACAATGCGCTTTCTCTTTAGAACATGAACAAATTAACGTACTTGGTAAAGAACTTATGACGTAACGCGAACACCCTATCTCAGATCCATGGCAACGACTAGGACGCCCTCTCCCAAAAGTAATTACTTTTCTGTGCCAAATCGACGCTTCTATTTGTTACGCATAAATCGCGGAGAACGCTATCTTGTGTTTAGAAGATCTTTGGAGATAGTGCTTAGTATTATAGAGGGCATCACTCTCTTTAAAGCTATAGTTACATGGCACTACACTTAGTCTTTCTGTTCCAACAGTTTGCTCTGCCCCTCTATGACCGTCTTTGGGAGGCAGGCCAGAACTTCGGCATCCGAAAATCAGGTTATTATGCATTAAGGTGGTTGCGTATTGAGAAATTCTTTGGCTACTGGGGAGAAGATTTCAACTCGAGTAATACTCCATTTGAAATTGGAAGAGAATCAAGAGTGAAGCTTAATAAGGTTAGATGCCCTCTTAGATTAAGTCGTTTATCTTTAAATCTTTAAATTGTCTACATGTATTCAATAATTCTTAGTTTATTTATAAAAAAAATTTCTTAAATAATTTATTACATGATTGAGAGATTAATTTAACACATGATGTTATTTTTTACTTAAATTATTAGTAAGGTGAGACACTTTTCATACCTTGTTTTTGAACCCGCCCGCCAATAAAGAAGATTTAGAATAAATATAAAATTTTATTTTTGGCCAATTAGCGCACTTGCTGCCACAAAAAATGGAAGTTTTAGAAAAAAATCGAAAGTATTTATTTATTTTTATTATCCAAAAATAAGATCTGTATATTTCTTCCTAATTATAAAAATTTAAATCATTTAACTATCCCATTACTACGCTGTTTACATTCAACAATAACATTTTATTTTAATTTCTCCTCCATCTGGATGTTTTTGGCAAAACCATTTGCTAAATAAGACTAAAAAAAATTTTTATTTTTATTTTTTTTCCACCCTATTCTGACGATCTTTAAAAAAATAAATTTAGCAAATCAAGGTATAATGAAGTCTCGCCTAAGTAATGATGACATGGATTTATAGTGTGTTTTGCTATATTTAACAGGAGATTGATTTCATTGGAAAGTCAGCATTGATTGAACAGAAAAGCAAAGGAGTTGAGTCGAAGTTAACACAGTTCCTCCTGGAAGACCATGACCTTGATAATGACCTCTGGCCATGGGGAGATGAACCGATTTACCGAGACGGCAAGTTTACCGGAATGTCAACCTCCAGTGGTTATGCTCCGACACTCGGCAAGATGGTCGTAGTAGGTTGGGTGACCAATCAGAATGAGCAGACAGGACAGCGAGACATTGTGACCAATGACTTTGTATTGAAAGGTCATTATGAGATTGAACTATCGGGTAAAAGGTTTCATGCTAGAGGGAGCCCTTACCCAGTGAAGCTGCAGCTCAAACAACCTCAGTTTGGTTAACAACTCTAATTGTATCATCATACTGTATAATTCTGATAGAAACCTTGGGTCAATCAATCAATCAATCAACCAATGAACAGAAATTTGTAAAGCGCAATTATCCATGGCAGATTTTATCGGATAAAAATAACCTCCGACTTGGCATCATTAAGACAAAAGTTATTAGCAGTAAGCCACTGTTTGATATTCACAGCGCACTGTTCTAGTGATTTTATTGCTGACGGAAAATTGTTCTTTTTAAACGAAAGGTAGATCTGTGTGTCATCGGCATACTGGTGGAATTCTATATTGTGATGCCTTATAAGTTTACCAATAGGAGCATTTTAAACGAAAAAAGCAAAGGCACAAGAATAGATCCCTGGGGCACACCTTGTTTAGGAGCATAGCAGACTTCGATTGCTGAATTGAAATCATTAATTCTTTGTTTAGTTTTTGCAGGGAGTTTTTATACTAATATAGTTCAGTTGTTATAATTCAGTAATCGAAGTCTGAACTACTGTATAACAACTCCCTGGTTTTTGTGTCTACTGCCCATTTAGGGGCCTACTGGGTTTCTATTTTTAAGTTTTATGTTAATTTGAAAAAAAAATGTTGTGAACTACAGTATCAATAAAGGAACTTTCAGGGATAATTTGTATGGTTTTGTTTTTTGAAGTCGTAATTCAGGTAGGCCTTCAGGGGCCTACTGGGTTTCTATTTTAAGTTTTACGTTAACTTGGGAAAAAAAATGTTGTAAACTAGAGTATTAATAAAGGAACTTTCAGGGATAATTTGTATGGTTTTGTTTTTTTGAAGTCGTAATTCAAGTAGGCCTTCAGGGGCCTACTGGGTTTCTATTTTAAGTTTTACGTTAACTTGAGAAAAAATGTTGCAAACTAGAGTATTAATAAAGGAACTTTTGAGGGATAATTTGTATGGTTTTGTTTTTTGAAGTCGTAATTCAAGTAGCTTGGCTTAAATAATAATAACAATTATTATTAGCTCTTTTCAGATTGTATTATTTAAACATTCTGCAGCATTATAATGGAAATTAAGACGAGCCAGTGTAAAAATGACCAGGTATTCTCTCAGGGGCAATGCTCGAGTCCCCAGTTTAAAAGGACTGCAGTGGCCACAGACCCCCTTCTGCTAGTATCAGCAATCATCTATTCAAAAATTATTGTGTTGATGATATTGAAAAAAATTAAAATACTACTGTGAAGATAGGGGCCCTCCTATACCTCTACCTGCAGTAGCATTCTTCTCTTATACACATTTCTGGTCCATACATCTCTGCTCTAACAGTCCAAGAAGATGTGAAAAATTTCTTTATTGTCCAACAATTTAAATGACAAAGCTCATGACTGCCAGTACAATGCAAAATTAAATTATCTTAAATACTTCAGATTGTAATCTCGTATCCCAATGAGTACTTTTAACGGTCCGTGTGCTCATTCTACCAATAAGGGAAGACACGCAAAACTATGGAAATACCAAATTAATCAACGCAATTTTTAGAGCAACTGACAGCTGTAATTGCTCATACGTGGTGCCCCATGAAAACATTTTGATAAAGACCAGTGCCATTTTATCAAAACAATCAATTGATTTGGTTGCTTAAACCGTCTTTATATTGGCATCTTCAAACATGTTTTTAACATTGGCAACCCGAAGAAAAAAGTCATCCAAAAGTCGTAGGCCTATATGATTATGAAGAAAGTACTGTAAAATTGTTTCCATCTCAGAATTTTCATAGTGTTAATTGTATATATCTTTTTATTGCTGGTTGGAATGCTTATAAAAATATAACGATTTATTGATTGATTGGCGAAGCTTCAATGGGACTTGCATTCAGTACTGAAAGACAGATTGTCGAAACCCTGTTTGCCGAACCAGATTGCCGAGTCCAGTTTGCCGAAATATAGTTTGCCGATTAAAAAACAATGAATCTCAGTTTGCCGAAAGTAGCGGTGAAACATCAGGACAACAGCATAAAATTCATGATGGAATAATCTCTTACTATGACTTGTAATAAATTACCATTCCCTTTCTTACTTTAACATATTTAATACATAGAACATTCTAGAATAACATTTAATTGATCAAATAAATAGTGTAAACCACATTGGTAATTATAGGAACACATGACACCATGTAGAATCCAAGAGTACTATTTAGAAGTTTCTGGAATCTTGGATACTATAGAGGCAAATAAGTCTAATTGGTTAATTATGATGTAAGGTAACCAATGAGGAACTTAGGCAATATATAATGCTCTTGAATGCTCTGGAGTTGTACAGCTATGTTATATAAGCTGATAGTTTTATCTTTCTGGGGCTCTTTTTGAAACACCTGTTTATCTGAATATTTGTTGTTATTTTAATACCGGATTCTTGTTGGAGTTTATACAGAATAAACGTTTATTTTTGAGTTGTGTTACAACTTTGTGAGCTGTGTTTTATATTTTATATGTCAAAGAGGGATTCCTAGTCATTTCTATACCCCTCAGAAATAGGCCTACGTTAAGTAGGAATTCATGACATATTATGGTGGCAGCAGCGGTCGTTACTGCGTGACATATTATGGTGACAGCGGTGGTCGTTCTACAACATGACATATTATAGTAGCAGCTGTGGTCGTGTTCTACTGTAAACAAGGATTTATATATCGTTTTGCTCAACGAACTGTGTGAATTTTCTACAATTGCAGTAAGTAGTCTGTAAATTTTTTTTTAGACAGTGGACATAGACTAGTCTTTATATTTGGAGCAGTAGACTTGTGAATGTATCGGTAACCACGATTTACTAGTAACAAGACCCTCGTCCAGATTTTATTATGGCTGATCGACAATCAACAACAAGATCCGGTAAGAAGTATCAAGGCGACGACAACCATGACACAGATGAAGAATCTGTTCAGTCGCAACATTCGGAACAAGATGCAGCACACGCTGTGGCACCTGGTGGACTTAACCCAGGCAGTGACTTATCTACAAAAGACGTGCTGTTAATTATGCAACAGCACATGGAACAGCAAATGCAACTGCAACTGCAACGACAAAACATGCAACAACAGCAGCATGATCTGCTAAAGCAGATTATGGATAGCCAGCATCAGCAACGTAAGGAAGAACGGGAAAGACACAAAGAAGAAATGGACAAACAAATGGCTTTAGTAACGACTCTGATCGATAAGCAAAAGGAAAGTGATGACAAACGTCTTAAAGACATTAGGAAATTGAAGGCGATTCAGATTGCAAAGTTGTCTGAAGGTGATGATATTGAGAATTATCTCACCACATATGAACGAATCGCAAATACCTACGAGTGGCGTAAGGAGCACTGGGTGGTGAAATTGAACCCTCACCTGACGGGCAAGGCACGGGCGGCTTATGCAGCACTACCTGTGACGGACAGCAACGATTACGACAAAGTAAAAGAAGCCATATTACGAAGGTATGATATTACAGAAGAGACATATAGACAGAGGTTTAGGGCAATTTGAAAGAAAACTGAGAAAAGTTATAGAGATATGTATGTAAAGTTAAAGGATTTATTTACCAAGTGGGCTAAACCTAGTGACAAAGTAAAGATGATTGGCAGAAATAGTCATTTTAGAACAATTAGTAGAAATTATGCCCATGGGCGGATTTAGGGGGGGGGGACCGCCTGGGACGCGCGTCCCCCCCCCCCTTATATCACAAAAAAAAAAAAAAAAAAAAAAAAAAAAAAACCCACTCCGGGCTAGCCTATTTACGCTCATGTTGCCCGGTTGTCTAATGAAAAATTAGCAAGAAAAAACATTTTCTTTAAGTTAAAAAAAGAAAAATGGACCTCGCGAGGGGAGAATTAGGGCCCGGAAGAGGCGGAAATTCCACACTCCCCGGCACTTCCTTCCCTTCCAGGGAACGATTTTCCTCCGGTACACTCGGAGACGCCAATCTGCAAGAACAAGAAATGAAAAGGCCTATGATGTACACTGAATGGTCAACTTAACAAATCTATGTTCCTGGCTACAATATTTTTGATGAAATATTTCACAAAAGATTATTTTTTTGCATTTGAAACACTTGAAACGATCAATGTCTCCTTCCCTCCATCTAAATCATTTGATGCCGATCTGAGGAGATAAAAATATGGACACCCTCTAGAATATCCCCATGATAGGAACACCCAGTTACCCCCCCCCCCCCAATAACATCCGCCAACAGACACCCAACTACATGCACACTGACAAAGCGCTAGCGGAGCTTTGGAATATTTAACTAGGTCACCCTTATCCAAGTCGTCGCGTATTTTATTATCAATTCTCAACAAAGATACTAGATATAAAAACAAACTGGAATAGACACCCAGACAGTGACATCGGTGAATACATAACCTCCGTGGTGGCGGTAGAAATCGTTGCTATTATCCAAATAATACACAAAACAATTAAAGCATAATCATGAATCAGTAAAGAATAAAACAACAATACAGCGCAGAATCGCATGGCCGGACGCACTCTTAGTGAAAAAGTTTTCCCTCATTAGTGGAAAAGGAAGGGCGCCTTTTGCGTCTGGATATACTTACGTTGGGCACGAAGTATAGGAAACTTGCATGGTTAAAAAGAAGGGCGCCGCCTACGTTGGGCACGACTTCCGCCTGATTTTTACAACGCGAGAACTCTAGCTTGTAATTCTAGTATCTTTGCCGTAACTAAAAATAGCTATGGAATCTATCCTATCTTACTGACGAATCAGAAAGCAGTACTCACCTTCGTCATCAAATCGAATTCAACAATAAAGCTAAAACGCTGCACTGATTGGCTTACGCAATGACATTCAGATAATCACGTGAAACGCTATGACTGGATTCGATCAAAGTTGTCTGCTTCGCTGTTCCATAAATGGCGGCATAATTCAAAGTGATGGAAATCCTGATAACAATCACAGATTTTGCAAAACTCGAAATCACACACACCAGACACAGATAACATTACAAAACAGCAAAAAACGACACTAAATCATCCTTGAATTCCACCTATTAGACAATACAGTCCAATTAGATAGAATCCAGGTGACTTCGTGCCTGCATTAGAAATAGCGATTATAATATTAGTGAATAAATAACTGAAAATACGCTCCAGCACTACTGACGCTAAATAATAATGAGTTGAACCATAATACAATAATCTTAACTAAGCCTAACCTATTCCTACAAATCATAAAATACTAATATATATTAAGGTTGTATATTTTCCGGTAACCAGCATGAACACGGGCATACCGTGTTACCGTTCTGGAATCACGAGCCTAGTGCGTTAATATACAAAACGCATCCATATCACGAGCATGGATAATATAATAGAATTATTAGGAAAATAAAAACAACCTGCTACCCTGCTAGGTTATAAATCCAAGACGGTGAAAACACGTGCACCAACAAGGAAAACCCACCCAAGACTGAGCCTCTGTTATTGAATTGAATGAATACGACGAACACCGAAACATGGCTGTCTCCAAGGTAAACAACCTGCGACAACAACCAATATCCGATTTCAAGGCTAGAGCTAGCGCTACTGCCAGGCCAATTAACTGACAGAAAGTTCGCTAGTTTAATCCTTAATCGTCTGAAAACCCATCCACTGAACTTTTGGGGAAAACTAAAGTACAATAGTCCTTCGTTTTTACCCGCAAGCCCAATGGACTCAGCGAGAAGCGAGTGGCAATAAAAACATCCGCACGCTCGAAGGCTGGAGGCTTGGTCAGTCAAACTACCGAAACTTCTCCAAATTTACCTCGTCGCCAATAAAGAGAAAAGTGTCAGTTCTCTTTAGGGTAAGTTTACCGTATTAGACGTATGACCCACAAGATGAGGTAGGTTCCATGGAAAGGCATCTTACCTTAGGCTTCCTATGATACCGTCCCGTACTGTAGGTTTTAACGTCCTGTGAGTATAATATAAATAGTTTGTTCTGGTTCTAGCTTCAACTTCAACCGCCCAGGGATTCGAACCCCCTGGACTAGCCGCAGCGTATAGACGACGTCACTACGCGGCTAGTCCCCATTGGCTGCACTTACAATCCCTGGTGATTGGCTGCTACGTAGAGGTGACGTAATGGGCAACCAATCACCAGTTCAGCGGCACTACAACTGCACACTTCGTTACAGACTTCTCAAGTGCATTTCCCCCATGCCCTCTATTTTCCGTAGTAATGAAAATATTCCGTAGCACCTGATGATTTATGGGGGCAGTTTTTCTTGGGTTTTACAATAATTTATCAGAAAACTGACAGGTCTGAAATGTATCCGCCGCGTACGATCTTTGCGTGCATGCTGTAACAATCTCAATTTACAGCCATGGTTACAACATACAAAAATCGTACGCGGCGGATACCCTACGCGGCGCTATTTACACGATCTTTTGTTACTTTTTCGCCAGTGACGTCATGGTAAAATCGTATATAATCACCTATAACTTCATAAAAAAAAAAAGCCAAAAAACGATTTTAAGGTTGATTCTATTATTAATGGCATATCAAAAATCCTCTCTAGAACAAAAAAAAAAATCATTTTGCTAGTTCTCTTTTAAAAATAAATTGATGTTACCATGCTAATACTAATGTGTCGTTTAAAAGGACATATATGCTAATATTTGATTGAGCTGCACGAGTAATGAAAAGTGTTATTTGAACTTGAGTTACATACTGTGACGATTATTTATCTTTTAGTTAGGTCTGGGAAACTAGGTGCATAATTACCTAGGCCTACTAACTACGAAAAACTATACGCTTTCAGGGGAAAGCACAAAGAGGAAGGAAGAGCGCGTTTCTTCATCAAATGAAACAGGGTGACAGTTATTTTCAAATTAACATAAGAGCTGAGAATAGGTAGCTCTAAAATACTCGATACCATTAGCCTGGAAAAATGGCAGAGCACCAATGAATGTATAAATGAGGCCTAAGCCTAGTTATTAATATTAGGCATAGTAAATATTATCTGCAGGTTCTGGATTGCAAGGCTTGACCAAGTTAATTAATGCAGAAATAATGACGATTATTATTATTATTATTATTATTATTATTATTATTATCATTAATTATTATGTTACTAAAACCTACCTTAAGGGGAACTTAGACAATGGAGAAACTAGATAACATGAATAAAAAAAAAAACGACAATGGAGAAACTAGATAACAATAAAAAAAAAAAAAAAAAAAACGACGTAAAGGGAAATTACACAAAAGATATTCCCCTTGGACTAGTTGTTACTCAGGTATGAACTCGCTCCACTGAAAACCGTATGTGTGTCAGATCGCATATCATCTGAATGGTTTAATACAGTATGCCGTGATGCCAAAAGGAATAAGCGAAGAGCAGAACGTAAATGACGAAAGTCTAAAACACAGGCAAGTCTTCTTGCTTACCAGAAAAAGTGCATTGAGTATCATCGTGTACTGGTTGAAGATCGCACCGCCTCCATTCAGGCCCAAGTAGATAGCTGTGGTCACGATCAAAAACGCCTATTTAAGATTGCTAGAAAGCTTCTTGGTAACTGCGATGCTGATCTTTTTCTAACTGCTGAGAGCCACCTTCAGCTGGCCAATGATTTCAATGCATTCTTTATTCAGAAGGTTAAACGTCTGCGTAACAAAATCACACCAAGTGAGTCATCGCCCAGCGTTGGGCTTCCTACTTCTTCTCCTTCTCTACAGTTTTCGAAATTTGAGAGTTTTAACTTACTGAACAATGAAGATGTTATTGACATTGTCAAGTCCATGGAAACTAAAACCTGTGACTTAGACCCTTTTCCGACTAATATTTTGTGTCTCTGCCCACTTACTATGATTAGTCTCTTTCAGAAACTCATTAATTCCTCCCTGTCTTCTGGCTTATTTCCTGAGGCACTGAAGCTTGGCTTGGTATCACCTATTTTGAAGAAACCTCAGATTGAACATACTGAATTTTCTAATTTCTGACCTATAACCTGCATTCCATTTATTTCCAAAATATTCGAGAAGGTTGTTGTCTCCAAACTAGTCAAGCATCTTGATGACAATGGTCTTAACGACCAATTCCAGTCAGCATACAGAAAGTTTTTAGTACAGAAACCGCCATACTGAAAGTCCATGATGACATTATGCAAGCTCTTGATACAGGTGAATGTATTTTATCGGTATATTTAGACATGTCTGCTGTATTCGATACTATTGATCATAATATTCTCCTTAATCGCTTAATTGACATTGGTATCTCTGGTTCTGCACTCTGTTATTTCCAGTCGTACTTAATATCACGACGCCAATGTGTTAAAATTAAATCGTCTATTTCTGATCCTGTTTTATTAGCATGTGGCGTCCCACAGGGATCTACTCTGGGTCCTGTTCTCTTCACCATTTACATCTGCTTCCTCAGCAATATCATTAGCAAGCATTTATGCCGTTACCATGTTTACGCTGATGATATGCAGTTGTACCTCGGCTTTAAACCTGATGCGATGGACGATGCAGTTGATCGTGTTGAAAGATGTCTTGATGAAGTACAAACCTGGCTATCTGAAAATATGCTTTGTTTTAATCCCAGAAAGACTGAAATTCTCGTCTTACACTCTAGACATCGTTCCAACTCACCCAATCTGCAGTGTCTCCGCGTTGATAATACAACGGTCACTCCATCACTGGAAGTCCGTAATGTTGGTGTGACTTTTGACAACACGATGTCTCTAAAGCAACATGTTACCAACGTTTGTAAATCTGTCAATTATCACATCAGTAATATTAGACAAATCAGACGCGGAGGCACCTGATCCCAGAAAAGATCAAGACTTAACCGATGCTAACCGGAGTACATAAACACAGATCTCCGGTTGGCGGTGATGGTGTAACCCCATACTTCGGTTTGGGTGCTAGCTTGGTGTTTTTTGTTTTTTTTCCCGGCTTTTTTCTTTGTGTTCTTGACTTCATTATTGTCTAACGCATAGAGACCTCGTTTATTTGCGCTATATAAATCCATCTATTATTATTATTATTATTATTATTATTATTATTATTATTATTATTATTATTATTATTATTATTATTATTATTATTATTAATTATAGGCCTAGTATTATAATTAGTTCGTCAATCGGTTTATCATAGGCCTAAGTATTTTTTATTTCCGTTTTGTTATCTTTCTACTAACAGAATTTTATCTTTCTACTAACATATTCTCTTCCTTCTATTTAGGGTGATATATTCATGATTGAAACATGATCTTACGATTTAAAGTTGTATGTGTGCTTCATGCTGTTTTTTTGTTGCGTTTTCATATACTATACTTTAATAATTATGGTCAATAAAAAGTATCTTTGATTTTAAAAATAATTGTTAATAAACTAATGTTACAGTAATTTAAATAACGAGTTGTCTGGTTTTCCTGATAAAAAGTTTGAGTTTTATAAATAATATCATATCAAAAAACAAAACCGTACTAAGAGAAATACCAAATTTTTAGTATTCATTTTATTTGCTGCTGTATTTTCAAAGTAGTAGGAAGCGTAGGATCAAATAAATATCTAAACAATTTCATTAGCGAAATATAAACTCTGAAAGTAAATTTACGTAGATTAGATCAATAAAAGTGTACATAGTAATCCTTATCTATTCATTAACAATAATAACTTTTTCAATCTTTTAATCAAATTTATATAGCCGAGTAATTACGACGTAGGCCTAGGCAAACCTTGCTAAAAAGGGTATACTTTCTCCATCAAAAGGGTTTTCCTATGAATAGAATGACCTGTTCAAAGTAGGGGCGGCTCTATGATATAATTTATGGGGGGTGGGGTCTATAAGATGTCCGACTGGGTGAGGAGCTAAGTATTTATGGGGGATAAATATTTATGGGAGTTAAATATTTATGGGAGTAACTATATCGAGCAGCGTTATCTGAGAGCCGAAGGCCTGAGCCGGGGGTTGGTATGGGGAGGGGGAGGGTGCCCTTCTCCCAAAACGATATTAAAAAAAAAAATGGCACTGTCAGCCTTGAAAAATACAAGTTGATAATTTATATAAAATTGTTAGTTGTTACTATATACAGTACGGTACTACTCTCAAGTCATTAAATACGTATTTCATTGTACTTTTGCAACTGTAACACAATTTGAATTTATCCATAAAGCATTAAGACGTTAAATTAAACTCGATTCGCCATTGTTATGTTCTGCTTGACTGATCAGACAGACCCAGACGAAGCGATTGCTGAGACAGATTTGGCTTGGCGTAGGCAGGTAGGCCCTACAGTGTACTGGGATGGGAAAACTAAGCCTATTTCATTTTTGGTCCGACTACCCGACTAGTTTTGGCCGATGGGTGGGCTTAAGCACCCCCTTTTTCCCACCCCGCCCCCACTGGCGTCGCCCCTGGTTCAAAGCACGAACTCCTGAGGGCCAAACCTAGTACCGTTACGATTTAATCGTGCGGGAAATCTACTCACGCAATTTATCCACCACAGCTTGTAGAGGGCGTTCTGTCGAGCGGAACGCATTTTAAGTCTGAGCGGACTCTCTTCTGTTATACTCTTTGATAAAACTTGTTCAGCCAAGAGGGCGTGGCCTGTGTGGTGACACGTCATAAATTATATCGTCTACCAAGAATCTTTGCGTCTACCTAAAAAAATCGCACATATACCATGTGACCAGCTCGTCGGGCAGTCGGACCAAAAAAAAATAAATAAATAAAGGCCTACACCAAGCAAAACTGTGCCTTCACACTGCTAAGTGCCATTTCCGGCCATCCAGAGCTCCATATTTTTTAGAAAAATCTCATCTCCCAAACCCCCTCCTCAGGTACAAGTTCAAGCCCCCTGTTGGACAGCTTAGCCCCCCCCCCCCCACCGAAAAAATTGTATCCCAGAGCAGCCACTGTGCAGAATGTGGCCCTAGGCTACTAAAGAATAGGCCTAATTGTTATTTAATAAATTGCTATACAATACAAATTGCAATACAGGCATTGGAAAGTTAATATATTTAATTTAATTAAATATTTAACATTCTGTTCCCCTTCTCTTTTGTGTAATATAGCCGGCAATTTTGTGAAACAATTAAAAGTAATAAATCTTAACTTCAGCAGTTATGTTGCAATAGAAGTTGTAATTTTAATTTATTAGGTCCATTTTCTCTTCCATTAAGATAATTTGTTCATGGGATTAGGTTGGAAATTCCACAGACTAAGTACAGTATAGTACTAGTAGTATAGGTCATCTAATTGTTTTCATTTATTTCTGTGATCCTACCGATAAAATTAAATTAACTAGGCCAATGTATTATTTCACTCTGTGTAGACCCCATAAATTGATTGATAATGTTCCAGGGATCCTAATTTTGGAAAGAAAAATAAAGAGGGACAACTTATTTTTTTCTTACATTGGTTGTACCAATGTTTTGCTATGCTGCGTATTAAAAGACAGGGCCTACTCTATGTCGAGGACGAACTATAACTGAAAGACGGAGTATAGCTAAAATTATGCATGACGTCAATATACGAAGCCACTCGGCTGAACCCGTTGAATTTAGCAACTACCTAATAAATTAGAAATTTCGCTTATGATATTTCACCTGTCAGAGGTCGCACTAGTGTGCGCGATTGCACAAATGCTCCTTTTTGGAAATCATCAATCAAATTCGCTATATGCCCCTTTTCAATTTCAATCTAAAATAACCCTGTGGTCAGAGGCGATTCGGAAGCTAATTTTATTGGTCCGGCCAAATATACATAATCACCATTGCATTAACATGACTTCTTTTTATTAGTTTTGTCTTTGTAGCTAAAAAAACACTCTATTTTATTATATCACAATGGGATTTCATAAATCAATAGCGTCAGAAGCGGTCCTGCTGGTCCGGTTTTGACCGGACCAATTATTTACAACTCAGTATCGTTTGTAAGCCAAATTCTACTTTCTCTGACGCAATCAAACATAACTCGCACATTCAAATTATTGAAAATATGGAATTCGCGACGAGTAACGTGAGCGCTGCACTCTACAGTATTACCATTCACTATTATGCCTGTTGTTGACTGCCCGAGAGAGGGCTGTGCCAACCAAACTCCTGATCTCGGAGAGGCCGTTACAGTAGCAGCTTTTATCACATCCTACTGCACCATTCACGCTGGGCCCACCAATAGTGCCCCCACCGCCAAGGTTGAGAAGGTAAAAAGGCCTTGATATCCTCAGCCGGAACTAGTGAAGAATGGTCTTACTTCCAATCACGTTGGGCCGAATATGTGGAGCCACCAAAATCAAAGGCCAAGACAAGGTTATCCAACTATTAGAATGCTGTGATGACACTCTCCGCAAAGATCTAACTCGATCGGCTGGAGGTCAGGCAAACCCGAATTGGACGTACTCGCCGCCATCAAGAAGCTAGCCGCCAGGGAAGAAAACACTATGGTCGCATTTCACAATATGCGACAGGACAGAGATGAAACCGTACGATTTTTCCGCGCCCGTCTTCGGGGTGAAGCCGGCGTCTACAAGTTTATTATGAAGTGCCCAGGCTGCACTGCAAATGTGAATTATACCAAATCAATCTTACGTGACGTGCTCACTCGCGGCTTGAGGACCACTAGAGGAGGTATTCCAATTTGTTGAAGCCATGGAGGCTGGAAAACGCTCGGCCTCGCATCTCCTCGGAGGCTGCATCTTCTGCACGTAGTAGTTCATACACCCGTAACAGAAAAGAAGCCCAGAGAGCACAACAAGTGGATAAATCAGAGGCCTGTACATACTGTGGCCAAAAAGGACACGGAAAACATTTACCTACTCGAATCAGAAAAACGGCATGCCCAGCCTACAGCCACATTTGTAGCCATTGCAACCGTGAAAACTATTTTGAGTCCGTCTGCCGAAGCAAGAACAAACCGATTAAGGGAGGAGAGGGCGCTTTACGTCGATGGAGTAAGACGCTAAAAAAGACCTGCTCCTGCAATTCAATCAAAAACTGTTTTTATCACCCTAGCTAGGCACTCACCATCGGCACTCACCTAGAGATTATTGTGTGATTATATCAACACACATATATATATATATATTAAGTAAGTGATATGGAGGACGAAGAGATTGGACCTGACAAAATTACGTATCATTTACGATCAGTTAGGCCCTCCGCAGCCGAGACCGAGCAAACAAGTGGCGGTAAAAACAAAGCAACCGAGTCGAAAGGACAAATGGCGGGAAGATCGAAGAAAGCAGTGGTCTCAACTGGGGTCTTGTTAGAAGAAATTGATTCAAAGCTCAATATTGTACTACAAAAATTAGAAAATATGAAGACCAGAATAAGCTCTGTGGAAAATGCTATTCAAGAATTACAAGTAGTAACGACTGAGCAAAATAAGGAAATATAAGAATTAAAAGTTTCTATTGAAATGACAGACCAGACGTGCATGGAAAAGCTAGATGACTTGGAACGAAAAACACAAAATATACCTGACATAAAAATTCTTGAGGAGAAAATAGATGATCTAGAAAACAGATCACGCAGAAACAACATAATACTACATAACGTGCCAGAGGAGCAGGAAAAGAAGAAAGGTATGACTTGTGAACAAGGTGTAAAAGACATCTTAATAAACCACATGAAACTAGATGGGGCAAAACATATTGAAATAGAGAGAGCTCACAGGACAAATACAAATAAAACACAAAAGGTAAGACCTATACACTGCAAATTATTACGATACCAAGACAGAAAATTCATACTCTCTAATGCAGCCAAGAAACTAAAAAAATAACCCAATTTCCGGAAATAAATTATTTACATCTGATGATTTTTCTGCAAAAGCAAGAGCAATACGCAAAGATTTAAGAGCAAAACATTTAGAAGAAATACGATCGAGACAGAATGTAAATTTTGCGTACATACCGATGTCATTGCCGCCATGCATTAAATACCAACAGAATAACGGTGCTTTCAGATCTTTTTATCTGCCAGTATAGAAAAATAAGGACAGGAGCCCAGAATGTACTCACCTTATCGAGAAGAGAACTTTTCTTGTAACTGTTTATTTTTCCTTAGTTTTGAGATTGAGGTACGTTTTCATGTATTTTTTTTGTATATTACTTGGCCGAAGAGTCGTGATATTGAAAGCCTACAGGAAGACTACTGTATTATTATTTCATGTTTCTTGTACGTAATGAGTTTATGTTTGTTCTTTCTTGTTTTGTTGTCCTTGGCAGTACTGGCAGTATACAACTACTGTAATTAAAATTGCATGCTATTCAATAATCTATGATATACAAATTTTGAGTAAATCCGATCATTGTTTACACTTGTTTATATCATTAGTATTCAAAGAAAACAGCGGGTGCAACTATGCGAAGCTTGTAACCATATGTATACGTATATTACTTGCCCACTCTGGAACAAATGTGAACAGTCATTATCACCATGTAAATCAGTTTAAGGGGAAACCGTGCAATAAAGTAATTACGGGTTCACATTACGTATACTGGTACATATGGCCGCATATTACAATGAAATTACATAAGTGTAATTTAGTTGATGTGAGGAAAGTGAAACTGCTTATTGCAATATATCATTTATGGTTTTCTTCTTTAAAGATAGTTAACTTTCAAATACATTGGCTCTATCAAATTAACTGATATACACAAGTGTACCCATTTTTCTGTAGTAAAGTTTGCATACTTTTTTCCAATCTTGCATAATTATGATGTACCATGGTACAGTGGTTTTATGAAATGTCACTATTTGATAAAGTGCATTGCAGAGTTATTTGTATTTTCTATTAATTTCTATATGTCCTGAATATTATGTATAATTCTTATCCATTTAAGCCACATGGTAACTAGTGAATATACAGTAGCCATATCATGGCTGTACAAGCCATGCCTATGTATGCAAATAAGCTCTTTTCCTGATACTGTGGTGAAAAGTACTATATTATGGTAACTAAGTTACATGAAAACCTGCAACTTGTTCACTACACTCTTGTGGTCTGGCTTTTAGTTTTGTTTACGGGGCAACCTATGCCTGTGTGCATGCACTATATTCGGTATTTATTACCTGCCAACCGATTTACTGTACGATATCATTCATTCTCAAAATCATCCGGCTCATTCAGTTTAATATGTATCTACAGTAGTTTATGGTCTTGACAATTGTCCCTACATGTTGGGTATATTTCTATTGAAATCATTGGTATTTTAATAATCCCCCGCCATTTATTTATATATTTTATCTATTTATTAATATTATTACTATTTATTATTATTATTATTATTTATTATTGTTATTGGGCCTATTATTATTATTATCCTATGCCTAATCTGGATTTATTAGAGATTTAAAATGTGTGAAATACGAATTGTAACACTCAACTGTCGGGGTCTTGGCAGTACAGAGAAAAGAAATGACCTATTTGATTATCTTCAGACACTTAATTGTGGTATATACTGTTTGCATGATACACTTTGGATTGAAGACAGAGCAGATAACATAAAGAATCAATTGCGACTAAACTGTTATATGAGTTGCGGCACTAGTAATTCTCACGGCACAGTAATTCTTTTTGACAATAATTTAGAATACAAAGTTAAATCTGAACAAATAGATCCAAACGGAAACTATGTTATTCTTAATGCTGAAATGCTAGGGTACGATATATGTTTAGTAAACGTTTATGGACCTAATTCGGATTCTCCTAATTTCTTTAGGGAGGTCAAAAATAATGTAGAAAAACTAGAATCAACTCACCAAATTTGGTGTGATGATTGGAACCTGGTGCAAAATACACAAAAGGATTATTACAATTATAAAAATGTAAACAATCCAAAAGCCAGATCTTTTGTTTTGGAAATGAAACAGCAACTAAACTTATGCGACCCATGGAGGCAAATTAATGAATCGTCGTTAAATTACACTTGGAGCATTAAGAACCTTACTAAAAGTGCCCGACTTGATTTCTTTTTAATGTCAAATGAACTTATGTCCTTCGTACAGAAATGTAATATAGAAACTAAATATAGGTCAGATCACACCCCAGTAACGCTAAAACTGAAATTATCAAATATTTCTAGAGGAAAAGGGCTGTGGAAATTTAATAACTCGCTGTTAAGAGATTTGAAATATATTGAAAATGTTAAAGAAAAGATAAATACTGTGAAAAAACAGTATGCCCTTAACTACAATGAAGATACCCCATCAGATGAAATCATGTTCGGTATAAATGACCAATTATTTTATGAAACATTATTATGTGAAATAAGAGGAATGACAATTGCATACAGTAGTGGACTAATAGACCTTTCCGGAGTGTCAATCAAACTTAACAACCGACTAATCAGAACAGCGCTAGGAATACGCGCGCGTCTTACAAACACACGTGTTGTCCCACAAACGCACGTGTCCGCGTATGTTTTAACACTGCCGTCAAAGATACTAGAAATACAAGATAGAGTTCTCGCATTGTAAAAATGAGGCGGAAGTCGTGCCCAACGTAGGCGGCGCCCTTCTTTTTAACCATGCAAGTTTCCTATACTTCGTGCCCAACGTACAGGGCGCCCTTCTGTTGCTAAGTATATCCAGACGCAAAAGGCACCCTTCCTTTTCACTAATGGAGGAAAACTTTTTCACTAAGAGTGCGTCCGGCCATGCGATTCTGCGCTGTATTGTTGTTCTATTCTTTACTGATTCATGATTATGCTCTAATTGTTTTGTGTATTATTTGGATAATAGCAACGATTACCGCCACCAAGGAGGTTATTTATTCACCGATGTCACTGTCTGGGTGTCTATTCCAGTTTGTTTTTATATCTAGTTATCTTTGTTGAGAATAGATAATAAAATACGCGACGACTTGGTAACGAAAGTTTGGCACAAGTTTTTTTGGATCCAGTTGTAGGGGGCGTCCCATTTTTCGTATTCCCACCATGCATTTCGGTGGAACACGGTGGAACACTTTTTTTGTGTGGAGAACTCTATCTTGTATTTCTAGTATCTTTGCTGCCGTCTTGTGGGACCTTAGCAACAATATCCAAGGGGCGGAGCTTAGCGGAAAGGTCCATTAAAACAAGCCGCCAACAGGAATCAAAATTGTGGGAGAAAATCAAGTCTCTGGAACTTTCCATTAGGGAGTTGTTACTTTTAAATTTAACTGAAGATGCTAAAATTTTAACAGATGAATGTAATACCGTACAAAAAGAGTTACAAAAAATTAGGGAAAAAAGGTTGCTTGGAGCTCTTATTAGATCGAAAGCCACATGGATTGAACAAGGAGAAAAACCGACAAAATATTTTTTGAATTTAGAAAAAAGAAATTACGTAAATAATCCTTGAAATACAAAAAGACAATGGAGATGTAATCTCTAATCAAAAAAATATAATGGCAGAGGTAGTTAACTATTATAAAAACTTGCATGCATTCTCAGAAGTAGAAGTGTTTCAGTTGGATACGTTACTATCATCACACCATGTGATAAAGCTAGTATATACTGATAAAGTTAAGTTAGAAGGATTTTTAACTATGCCAGAAATTGCAAATTCATTAAAAAAATATGAAAAACGGTAAATCCCCAGGATCGGATGGGTTCAATGTAGAGTTTTTTTAAGTATTTCGGTTTTTCTCCATAGATCTTTAAATCATGCATTTCAGGTCGGTAAATTGTCAGTAACACAAAGGCAAGGGATAATTACCCTTATACCCAAAGGTCTAAAAGCCAGAAATAAAATAGGGAACTGGCGACCAATATCCCCTTTAAATATATCGTACAAAATTGCATCATCTGCCTTCGCTAACCGTTTAAAATAAGTGCTACCCACACTGATAAGCAATGATCAGAGTGGTTTTTTAAAAGGTAGAAACATTATGGATGGAATACGTACCATTTATGACATAATTTCCTATGCAGAGGAAACAAAAAAGGCTGGCCTATTATTCCTGGTAGATTTTAAGAAAGCCTTTGATACTTTGTCAAGGGATTTTGTAAAAAAAAGTATTTTTTTTGGATTTGGAAAGGAGTTTATACAATGGTACAACGTCCTGAATATAGAATCAACGTCGTGTGTCATAGTGAATGGTCATTTGTCCCCTTTTTTAACATACTAAGAGGATGTAGGCAAGGTGACCCACTATCACCATACATTTTTATTTTATGTGTAGAAATACTCGGTAACATGGTGAGACAAAATCCATTGATAAATGGATTCTGCTTTGGGGATAAGAACATCACTATAAAACGATATGCAGATGACAAAAATTTATCCTAAACGGGTCAAAGGAATCGTTTTGTAATACACTCTTTGCTGTAGAAAAAGTTTAAAAAATGTCAGGGTTACAGATAAATGTAGAAAAATCAGTAGCAATTTGGTTTGGAACAAAAAAATACTCAAATACAAAATTATGCCCTGAGATTAATATCCGGTGGGAAAAGAAATACTTTAAATTACTTGGCATAAACTTTTCACTTGACCTTGATGAAATGCTAGATTTAAATTATGAACCGGCAACAACAAAGATTGACAGACTAATTGAAGTATGGTCGAAAAGAAAATTAACCGTATTGGGAAGAATTGTTGTTTGTAAATCTTTGCTTTTATCCCAGCTAAATTATCTTTTTAATGCATTACCTGACCCAGACTATGAGATAATGCAAAAAGTACATAGTTCCTTCTTTAAGTTTATTTGGGGTAATAAACCTGATAGAATAAAACGAAATTTGATGGTGCAAGGATACTGTGATGGAGGGGTAAAAATGATAGATATACATTGTTACTTAAAATCAGTTAGGGTAGCATGGATGAGGAGATTAAGGCAGGATGAAAATATATATTCAATGTTTAAGGTTATTGTAAACACACCTTGTTATATTTTTGAGTATGGTTACTCTCCACTTATTGAAACAATTGAAAATGTGAAAAACCGTTTCTGGAAAGATGTAATAAGGTCATGGGCTAAGATTACACAAATTAATAATTCAAATTTAGGATTAAATGGAATATTGAGCTCGTCCCTGTGGAGGAATAATGATATTCGGATTGGTAATAATACAATTTATTACTCAAATTGGTTTAAAAAGGGAGTACGTTTTGTTAATGACCTTGTTACGGCCGGTGGAGGTTTTTTGAATTATCAAGATTTTCTTATGAAATATAATATGAAATGCAACTATTTAGAGTATCATGGTGTTGTGTCTGCAATAAAAGCAAGGTGGAAACAAATATTATCTTTAAAGTCTAATATTGAAAACCCAGTAAACACAAAATATAATTCTTTATTCAGTGAGTGTAAATACGGTATAAAAGGTTTTTATAAGATATTTGTGCATGATAAATTAGAAGTATCCAGAGCAAAAGATAAATGGTGTATTGATTTAAAAAGAAAATTAACAAATGAAGAATGGAAAATAATATGCTCACTTCCTTTTAGCTCAATAAAAAATACAAAATATCAATGGTTTCAATACAGAATAACTGCAAGAATTTTAACAACAAATACTTTTCTGAAGAATATTAAAATTAAGGACTGTGATCTCTGTACTTTTCGTGGAGAATACAAAGAATCCATGACACACCTTTTTCATGAATGCACTTACATAGAAAATTTGTGGAGATTTACTGTACAGATAATTGAAGAAAGTAGGATTAAATCATGGTGTAATAATGAACTAAAAAATACTCTCTCAAAAGAATGTATTATGTTTGGACACAAAAACAATTGTGTTAATAATCTAATATATTTGCGCTGTCACGACGACGAAACGCCAAGGCAAACTGATCGTTCTCGACCACCATTTATACAACCACCTCTCCAAAACGTGGATTAAACTTAAAGCCGCAGCCATTCATACGTCCGACCGTCAAAATACAGGAAGCGGATTACATCTCACTCGGATATAGTCTCAACGCCACACCCCGATCAATTAACGCCTCAGCCATGGCTGACACTGGATGTCAAAGTTGCCTCGCAGGCATAAAAGTCCTACATCGCCTTGGCCTGAAACGCGACCACCTCATACCCGTCACAATGAAAATGGATGCTGTTAACAACAAGGGTATAAACATCCTTGGTGCAGCCACCTTGAGGTATTCCGGAAAGGACAAAACCGGTAACGAATTCGAGACCCGTCAAGTCACCTATGTTACCGACAGCTCAGAAAACCTGTAGCAGGGAAGCCTGTATCGCTCTTGGACTGATCACACCGACATTCCCAACACTTGGCGAAAAATACCACATGCATGACATGGCAGCTGACACTATCAGTGACGGCCCAGACCCGAACTACGTCACAGGAGATAAACATGACTCGACCAATACATGCGGCTGCCCCAAACGCCAGCTGCCACCCAAACCACCAACCACTCTACCCGACCCAGCAACAAACGAGAACTGTGCCCGTTTACAGCAGTTCCTTATTGACTATTACAAGTCTAGTACGTTCAACAAATGTGAACACCAACCCCTGCCAATGATGAAAGGACCTGCAATGAAACTTATGGTTGACCCAAAGGCCGAACCAGTCGCCCACCACACTCCCATCCCCGTGCCCATCCACTGACAAGATCAGGTGAAAGCAGATCTTGACTAAGATGTGAGATTGGGTACCGGTCACATGGTGCCACCGAATGGTAGTATGCGCTAAGAAAAACGGCAAGCCACGCAGAATAGTTGACTTTCAGCCACTGAATGCACACGCTACGCGTGAAACCCACACGGTCGCCGTTTCATCAGGCCCGGGCTGTTCCGCACGGCAAGAAGAAAACTGTATTCGATGCGTGGAACGGCTACCACAATGTAGCCCTTCGTGAGGCCGACCGTCATCTAACGACCTTCATCACACCATGGGGCAGATACCGCTACCGCACAGCCCCACAAGGCTATATATAAAACTTTATTTCATCTCGAAAATAAAAGTACAAAAAGTACAAATAAACTTCTTCGATTAAAGTAATCGTTCTTCCACAAGATCGAGAAAAATTACATATAAAATTAAAACATTTAACATATCAAAGCATTAAAAAATTCAAATTACAAATCAGTAAAATACACTACATTAGGTTGAAAATCATTTGCTACATTGCTTCTGGCGACGGTTATTCAAGGCGTTATGATGAAATTGTCTCTGACATCCCCAATAAAACGAAATGTATCAACGACACATTGCTATGGTCAGACGCACTGAGGCAAAGTTTTTTTTCAGGCTGTCAATTGGTTAGACATAATGTGGACGAAATGGCATCACTCTGAACCCAGAAAAGACGCTCCGATACCGGTTCCGCATCATTCACATACCCGGTGTCAAACATCGTGCTTCTGACACTGTATCCCGATATCCCACTGGCGATCGCTATCCACTTCAGATGATCCTCCAAGACGATGTACTCAACATCTCTGATGATGGCACCCACCACAATTCCTTGCGACACTTCGACATCGGCCACTCGCTCTTAGCCGGCATTCGTGCCGAGGACTACTCCACAGGAAATACTGGCGAGGACCTCGACGACATAATACGAATACGAATCTAAGCACACTAGGCCCACAGTGTATTACTTGGGACCGAGTGAAAGTCCAAACAAGTAGTGACCAGCACATGCATATATGCCCGTATCTATTATTGAATCTGGCATACCCGATTTGCGAAAAGAATTCCACCTTCACGTCGGGAGTACCACCAATTCCGGCATGACATGTACACAGTGGATGGCGTAATACTCTACAAATGACGTATCGTGATACCACCTTCCCTCCGACAGGACGTACTAAATGCAACTCACCAAGGTGTATCAATGGTAGCAAGAGCAGAGACTCTTCTGGCCTGGCATCACCCCTGCCATCACTGCACTTCGAACCAGATGCAATCACTGCAATCGTATGGCGCCATTACAACCCAGTGCTCCGCCATATCCTCCGTTGTCTCCTGCCTACCCATTTCAATGCATATGTGCAGACTACTTTCACTATAATGGCGTCACCTAACTAATAATATACAAACATTTCTTAAAGTATAACTTACTTAAACACAATAGACTGACGCAAGGAGAGGATTTGGTAAACAAATGTCGCTACCCTATAACAGTGGTTGCCATCACTCATTAAAAAAATAACTTTGTCATTAGAGGTTAAATCTGCAAAAAAGATGGATTGATTTGAACAATATAATCATACAAGTGTGATCTGATATTGTATATTGGACATTCAGCAAAACAGTGTATACTATACAGTTCAAGTTGCACAGACTGCATTTTCTATCATCAACCGGTATATTGTTATAGCAACCTATTTCAATTGCAATCGGTGCAAATCCAGACCTAAAGAGGGCTAACTCTCACCTATTACGGTACATTTTTTCATGAAAGTGGTTACATAACTAGCTGTACCATAAATGGATTTAAATGAACGATAAGTGCGCAGCTTATCGCGCGAATTTGGATTCTTTCTGCGATCATTGAATGTGGCTTCTTTCCAGTGGTTTCCCAAAAAATTTAGCTGCGCAATGAGCTTGACTTACCAAATTACGAGTATTTATTTGTTCTGCGTCATTTATAATTTGTTCACAGTCCATGTTGGACAACACCGATTTAACTTTATGACACCAATTCTTTACAGTGTTGTTTGCTAAATGTTGGGACCAACGAAAGACTTTACTTGGATACCGGTCTTAATCTAGTTTTGATGACTGCAGCATCTGACGCACTATTGGATGATCCCATCCCGTGTCACCAAGCATAGCGTCATTCATTTGGAGTATATTCCCTAACCCTAAGGAAAAAACGGCATGCACGGTAAAAACAGGGTTTATCGAAGAGTACTCACCCCAAACACCACTACCATAGTCCAAGATCAGGCTAACAAGAGACTCAAAAAGTTTTGTAAATGAATTAAAGTTGATACCTCCAGAGCCTTATCTTTTCTAATAACAACACTAAGTGCACGAGATGCAGACGCAGCCAGATTGCGGCAGATACCAAAGAATCAAAGAATTCATAAAACCAAATGCCGAGGTACTTATAACCATTAACAATATCAATGTCAAAATTACAGCAATTAAACTGTTTATTAGTGTTTTGACAACTTTTCCTGCGAAAATGAACAATTTGTGTCTTAGATTTAGTTAAGCTAATGTGACATTGTTTAGGCCAGATTAAAACAGCATCTAACATATTTTGAAAAGAGCTTTCATTTTCGGCAAGTACCACAATGACATCAGCATACATAAGTATTTCCATTTTTGTGTCAAGTATGGAATGCTACAGTTTAATTGCTTTAAATCCTTTACTATGCAATTTATGAAAATATTAAATACTAAGTACCGGTATTTAGTATTAAATATTAATATTAAGTTTATCATCTGGTACATTATATTACTGCACTGAAAGCAAGAATTTACTGAATAATTAAAACTGCTAAGAAATACGTCAGTGAATTTCGCCCAAAATCTAATTTAATTGTTTTTTTTTTTGTTTTTTTTTTTATTCATATCGAACACTAGGTCCATTTCGATGCACAAAGCAGCTGATCATTGAGGCTGACACAGACTTGAAAATAAAATGTTCTATAAGGAATATGAATAATTCATGAGATTTTACCAAACTATCGTACATTTAAAAAAAATTGCGCACAGGGAGACATTTTTATAGGGTACAGTATGCTTATTCCTCCATGAATAAATTATTTGCAAGAACCACTAATATAATTATATTACATAATGAAATATGATAACAAACTTTAATAATATGTGCCTATTATACTGTACGAGTTGATGTATATTGTGAAATACATATAAAAAGATGTGGCCTAATTAAATGAAACATGTGTTATGAATACACAGGGTACAGTATGCTATGCATTTTAATTTAATATAAAGCAATTGAATAGAATTATTATGTCATCGTTGTCATTTTGAAACACAAATAGGCCTACTATTCAATAAACGGCGATCTGCGACGCATAGCGATGTTTTGTCAAGGTCATCAATTCGTAAATCGGATGACAGCCAAACATTAACACATTGAAGACAATTAGCCAACATTTCATTAAAAAATAGTTTGTTTCAATGATTTCATAAGAATCTACTGATTTTAAAAAGTTTTCATTGTAACACTTAAGACTTTCTGTATAATTTGTTTAGACCTAATGCGGTCTGGCAACCCTCACTCACGACTCAATCTAATGTCACGAGTCATGGGTTGCCGACCGCAGGGTTAGGCCTAATACACAATTTGACAGCTGTAAAAAGATACTTAGCAAACACCAATCGGCCGGGCCCCAGAAGGTACAGTGTGGGTTGCGTGCTGACTTGTGCTTGTGGTCCCCGACAGTTAAACAGTATTTTTCTATTAACTGTTGTGTTTTTCGTCTTCAATATAATTTGGGTAAGTTTTATACCACATATTTCTATCCTGACCACTTTTCTGTCATTTAATTGACCCTAAAATGTCTAGTTTTGGAGCTGAAATCTGCATTGGCCTGGGAATTATAATAAACATTAAATTACCTGGACTACCCTGGATCCGCCCTTTGCAATTGCTCATTAGTGTGTGGACCTGAATTTCGCTAGAGGGTACTCTTCTATAGGCCTTGGCCTAGGGCAGCGTCTTTAATCCATCATCCATTTCCTGTACTACAATTTTAATATTTTGAATTGCAACTGATAAGCCTTTGTTTTTATTTGCATTTAAGCCAGTATTGACTCAAAATGGCACCATGGCATCAATTGTACGGGGGTATACTGTATATTCTAATGACTATAAATATCACTCCATATGCTGGCTATAGTGTCCAGCAACGAAAATCAACCTTATATTTTGCCCACAACAACAGGATTCCTAATTGCAACATGGATTGTGGAAAGCCATAAAATCCCAACAAGAACTAATATTTGTCATTCTTGTTTCAACCTGCATATATATAAATTACGTTTTTATTTGATTGTGCGAGTTTTTGAAAAAAAAGTGTAAAGTGCATGTATTTGCGTTATCATAAACTAAACTGTATTCCTCATTCACTGATAATGAATTATCTGTTCCAGGCTATAAGCTGATCAGGAAGGATCGAGATAGAGATGGTATAGCTATATTGATCTTTTCTAGTATACCGCAATTCAAACAACAACTTAGCAGAAACGCAATTAACATTGAAAGTTGTCACCATTACTACAATTTACTGTCCACCTTCTTCAAGCACCGTGTTGTTTAAGGACCTTAACATTAAGGTCCTTAAACAACACTTAAATGATCTGGACATCCAGGCAAAAAAATTAATCAAACAAATATATAAAATCAGATAATGTTATTGTTATTATAAATTATATATAATATATCAATCATTCAAATAGGCATAAAAACATGTGTAAGACTCAAACAATGAAAGAATAAATTTATCAAAAAGGTGTAATAAATTTATTAATTATGTACAATTTCTTGATTATATAATTTGAAAATTAACTTAAGCGTATTTTTTGCAACACACTAAGCAGAAAACGAATGATGATTATATGTATTTGGCCGGAAAAATACAAATACCGTACTCGCGCGAATAAGCGCCCGGGCGCTTAAAATATTTTTTCACTTTTTGAAGGGCGCTTATTCAAACGGAGCGCTTATTCGAACGGGGCGCTTATCAAAACAGAGTGGAAATAGATGAAAATCGAGGGATTCTTATGAGAACTTATTCAATTCAAGAGGCAGTACATTTTGAATGAAAAACGATTATTAAGGACATCAGGAAACCGCAAATTACGAATTGTGCGGCGGAAAACATAATCGTCCAGAGAGCATGGCTTGTCATGACAAGAATGTTGTGAGTACAGTATTACATAACAGCAGAATAGCAGATGAAATGGTGGTGGTTTGCTTGTTGGCCATCGGCCGATTGAGATCAGCAGGATGGCATGATCATCGGAGGTTTACTTGAAAACTCAGAGAGAATGTGTTAGATGCAAATTATCCTAAAAGCAGTAAGACTAGGCTATAAAAATGTAAGAAGATGAAAGTTGTCTGCCTGAGTTGAACAACTGTAGAAACGTACAGTACGGTATTTTATTTTTAATATTGACCCTCCACGCAAAGTTGATTCCCCTGCTTCTTATTGCTCTATTGAGTATTTATCACCTAGTAGATTTGTACATATGGTTGGAATACCTATACTGTACATTAATAAATCCGCCACCAATAAACCAAAAGTTTACTAAAGAATAATACTAAATAATATACCAGCAGTCTGTTACTTGAAAATCCAACGTATTCACCTGGCTTAATTAAAAAGACAATTAATAGGTTTAGCAGCAGCATCATCAGCAGCAGCAACAGCAGCAGCAGCAGCAACAACAACAACAACAATAATAACAATAATAATATTAATAATATTAATATTAATAATAATAATAATAATAATAATAATGATAATAATAACAATAATGATAATAATAATATAATAATAATAATAATAATAATAATAATAATAATAATTAAAAAAAAAATAATAATAATAAATAATAATAATAATAATGTCGGTTTTATATAGCGCTTCATGCTTAAAGCCTCTAATCGCTTCACATATATACTAACCCGGTTATTGGATCAAACACGTATAGAACACATACTCAGCTCTCTAGGGAAAATTCCATAATATTGCAGCTAGTAATCAGCGCAGTTGTGTTCGAACCTACCAGATACTCACGTGTACTCCTGGGTGGAGGGACAACCGTAGATAAAGTGCCTTGAAAACTGTATTGGATGCGTGGAACGCCTACCACAATGTAGCCCTTCGTGCCGTCATCTAACGGCCTTCATCACACCATGGGGCAGATACCGGTACCGCACAGCCCCACAAGGCTATATATAAAACTTTATTTCATCTCGAAAATAAAAGCACAAGAAGTACAAATAAACTTGTTCGATTAAAATAATCGTTCTTCCACAAGATCGAGAAAAATTACATATAAAATTAAAACATTTAAAATATCAAAGCATTAAAAAATTCAAATTACAAAACAGTAAAATACACTACATTAGGTTGAAAATCATTTGCTACATTGCTTCTGGTGACGGTTATTCAAGGCGTTATGATGAAATTGTCTCTGACATCCCCAATAAAACGAAATGTATAGACGACACATTGCTATGGTCAGACGCACTGAGGCAAAGTTTTTTTCAGGCTGTCAATTGGTTAGACATAATGTGGGCGAAATGGCATCACTCTGAACCCAGAAAAGACGCTCCGATACCGGTTCCGCATCATTCACATACCCGGTGTCAAACATCGTGCTTCTGACACTGTATCCCGATATCCCACTGGCGATCGCTATCCCCTTCAGATGATCCTCCAAGACGATGTACTCACCATGTCTGATGATGGCACCCACCGCAATTCCTCGCGACACTTCGACATCGGCCACGCGCTTTTAGCCGGCATTCGTACCGAGGACTACTCCACAGGAAACACTGACGAGGACCTCGACGACATAATACGAATCGATGCCACCACTACTCTAAGCACACTAGGCCCACAGTGTATTACTTGGGACCGAGTGAAAGTCCAAACAAGTAGTGACCAGCACATGCATATATGCTCGTATCTATTATTGAATCTGGCATACCAGATTTGCGAAAAGAACTTCCACCTTCACGTCGGGAGTACCACCAATTCCGGCATGACATGTACACAGTGGATGGCGTAATACTCTACAAAGGACGTATCGTGATACCACCTTCCCTCCGACAGGACGTACTAAATGCACTCCATGCAACTCACCAAGGTGTATCAATGGTAGCAAGAGCAGAGACTCTTCTGGCCTGGCATCACCCCTGCCATCACTGCACTTCGAACCAGATGCAATCACTGCAATCGTATGGCGCCATTACAACCCAGTGCTCCGCCATATCCTCAGTTGTCTCCTGCCTACCCATTTCAATGCATATGTGCAGACATTTCATTTGCAATCGGTGTAAATCCAGACCTAAAGAGGGCTAACTCTCACCTATTACATTTTTTCATGAAAGTGGTTACATAACTAGCTGTACCATAGATGGATTTAAATGAACGATAAGTGCGCAGCTTATCGCGCGAATTTGGATTATTTCTGCGATCATTGAATGTGGCTTCTTTCCAGCGGTTTCCCAAACAATTTAGCTGCGCAATGAGCTTGACTTACCAAATTACGAATATTTATTTGTTCTGCGTCATTTATAATTTGTTCACAGTCCATGTTGGACAACACCGATTTAACTTTATGACACCAATTCTTTACAGTGTTGTTTGCTAAATGTTTGGACCAACGAAAGACTTTACTTGGATACCGGTCTTAATCGAGTTTTGAAAGACGGCTCCACAATCTAGCTATAGACTGCAGCATCTGACGCACTATTGGATGATCCCATCCCGTGTCACCAAGCATATCGTCATTCATTTGAGTATATTCCCTAACCCCAAGGAAAAAACGGCATGCACGGTAAAAACAGGGTTTATCGAAGAGTACTCACCCCAAACACCACTACCATAGTCCAAGATCAGGCTAACAAGAGACTCAAAAAGTTTTGTAAATGAATTAAAGTTGATACCTCCAGAGCCTTATCTTTTCTAATAACAACACTAAGTGCACGAGATGCAGACGCAGCCAGATTGCGGCAGATACCAAGGAATCTAAGAATTCATAAAACCAAATGCCGAGGTACATATAACCATTAACAATATCAATGTCAAAATTACAGCAATTAAACTGTTTATTAGTGTTTTGACAATTTATTATTATTTAAGTTAATGTGACATTTTTTAGGCCAGTTTACAGCATCTAACATATTTTGAAAAGAGCTTTCATTTTCGGCAAGTACCACAATGTCATCAGCATACATAAGTATTTCCATTTTTGTGTCAAGTATGGGAATGCCACAGTTTAATTGCTTTAAATCCTTTACTATGCAATTTATGAACATATTAAATACTAAGTACCGGTACGTTATATTACCGCACTAAAAGCAAGAATTTATTGCTGCGAAGCAGCCAATTCATATTCTTGACAGCAATTTGACCTCTGAAAGGTCATTGTTTGTCAAAAAACGAGTGCCTAAGACGACTGAAAAGTTGAGTTTACTTCTTTCGTTCTGCCGGGTAAAATCAATTACTTTAGGCGACGTTTGTAGACTAACCTACTCGTACCAACGTCCGCATGTCCCGCTAGCCTTACCCTACTCTAGGCCTAGACTAGCTAGGATGGTATAGGCCTAGCCTTGAAGGGACGAAGGTCCCAATGAAAAACAACGTCGCTCTTTGATAGCTAACATTGTCTATTTAACATCACAATAATTCATTATTAGACCTATAGTTGTTTTTTGAATTGTAGGCCTACTCCACAAATCTCAGCCGATACCTCGCACAACTGGCTAACGTCTCTAGCTATTGTCGTGACGTCATGGCTCGCTGGCTCACACTTGTGATATGTCTCGCACTTGTGATCAAATAACACGCTGGCTCGCACTTTGGCAACACTCTTTGGCAGTCAACTCGCCCCTAGAAAACCCGCCCTTGGAAACTTGCCCCATAAAAAAAATGTGCACTTCCTAGACTATGCAGTCTTCAAAATAAAAATTGTAACCTTTGGTAATCAACTACATTTTCCACATACATAGAAATTTTTGAAACTTTATTTAAAAAAACCTAAACCATAATTCACCACACTATAGACACTTTCTGACAAAAATGAAAAACTATGACTTTGTTACCCAATGAGAAGTGTTCTAATATAGACAATGGGTCGTGTCTCATATTATTTGTTATAGTTTTATTATTCATTATTTTCACTTGACTCGCATAAATAATTTTGTTCGAAGAACATTTATATGTAGTTGTACTTTGCAGCACTTCACTTGCAATTTGCAATTTCTAGTTTAATAATTAAAACTGCTAAGAAATACGTCAGTGAATTTCGCCCAAAATCTAATTTAATTGTCTTTTTTTTTTTTTTTTTTTTTTTTTTTAATTCAAATCGAACACTAGGTCCCTTTCGATGCACAAAGTAGCTGATCATTGAGGCTGACACAGACTTGAAAATAAAATGTTCTATAAGGAATATGAATAATTCATGAGATTTTACCAAACTATCGTACGTTAAAAAATTGCGCACAGGGAGACATTTTTATAGGGTACAGTATGCTTATTCCTCCATGAATAAATTATTTGCAAGAACCACTAATATAATTATATTATATAATGAAATATGATAACAAACTTTAATAATATGTGCCTATTATACTGTACGAGTTGATGGATATTGTGAAATACATATAAAAAGATGTGGCCTAATTAAATGAAACATGTGTTATGAATACACAGGGTACAGTATGCTATGCATTTTAATTTAATATAAAGTAATTAAATAGAATTATAATTATGTCATTGTTGTCATTTTGAAACACAAATAGGCCTACTATTCAATAAACGGCGATCTGCGACGCATAGCGATGTTTTGTCAAGGTCATCAATTCGTAAATCGGATGACAGCCAAACATTAACACATTGAAGACAATTAGCCAACATTTCATTAAAAAATAGTTTGTTTCAATGATTTCACAAGAATCTACTGATTTTAAAAAGTTTTTATTATAACACTTAAGACTTATGACTTTCTGTATAATTTTTTAGACCTAATGCGGTCTGGCAACCCTCACTCACGACTCAATCTAATGTCGCGAGTCATGGGTTGCCGACCGCAGGGTTAATACACAATTTGACAGCTGGAAAAAGAATACTTAGCACACACCAATCGGCCGGCCCCCAGAAGGTCCAGTGTGGGTTGCGTGCTGACTTGTCCTTGTAGTCCCCGAAATTTTTCACAGTTAAACAGTATTTTTCTATTTACTGTTGTGTTTTTCGTCCTACATATAATTTGGGTAAGTTTTATACCACATATTTTTATCCTGACCACTTTTCTGTCATTTAATTGACCCTAAAATTTCTAGTTTTGGAGCTGAAATCTGCATTGGCCTGGGAATTATAATAAACATTAAATTACCTAGACTACCCTGGATCCGCCCTTTGCAATTGCTCATTAGCGTGTGGACCGAATTTCGCTAGAGGGTACTCTTCTATAGGCCTTGGCCTAGGGCAGCGTTTTTAATCCAACATCCATTTCCTGTACTACAATTTTAATATTTTGAATTGCAACTGATAAGCCTTTGTTTTTATTTGCATTTAAACCAGTATTGACTCAAAATGGCACCGTATCAATTGTACGGGGGTATACTGTATATTCTAATGACTATAAATATCACTCCATATGTTGGCTATAGTGTCCAGCATCGAAAATCAACATTTCATATTGCCCACAACAACAGGATTCCTTTGCATCATGGATTGTGGAAAGCCATAAAATCCCAACAAGAACTAATATTTGTCATTCTTGTTTCAACCTGCATATATATGGATTACGTTTTTATTTGATTGTGCGAGTTTTGTAATCACGTATTTGGATTACTATTCATTTAAGCCAACAAAAAGAAAATTTAATACTAAAACATCCTGTGTTGTACTATCTGACTGCTCCTGTACATTTAATCTTCTTGAATCAGGAGATATTGAATCCAATCCGGGTTCTGATGTCTCGTTTGAAGGATGGTTATAGGCCTATTAATTTTATATTTTCCGTTAATAACAGACAAGGACTCAAGGTGGCTCACCTAAATATAAATAGTTATTATGGTAAACTTTTTTTTGAAAAAAAAAGTGTAAAGTGCATGTATTTGCGTTATCAGAGACTAAACTGTATTCCTCATTCACTGATAATGAATTATCTGTTCCAGGCTATAAGCTGATCAGGAAGGATCGAGATAGAGCTGATGGGGTATAGCTATATTGATCTTTCCTAGTATACCGTCATTCAAACAACAACTTAGCAGAAATGCAATTAACATTGAAAGTTGTCACCATTACTACAATTTACCGTCCTCCTTCTTCAAGCACCGTGTTGTTTAAAGACCTTGAACTGTCATTAAATGATCTGGACATCCAGGCAAAAAAATTAATCAAACAAATATATAAAATCAGATTAAAGTTATTGTTATTATAAATTATATATAATATATCAATCATTCAAATAGGCATAAAAACATATGTAAGACTCAAACAATGAAAGAATAAATTTATCAAAAGGTGTAATAAATTTATTAATTATGTACAATTTCTTGATTATATAATTTGAAAATAAACTTAAGCGTATCTTTTGCAACACACTAAGCAGAAAAGAAGTCATGTTAATGCAATGATGATTATATGTATTTGGCCGGAAAAATACAAATACCGTATTCGCGCGAATAAGCGCCCGGGCGCTTAAAATATTTTAGCACTTTTTGAAGGGCACTTATTCAAACGGAGCGCTTATTCGAACGGGGCGCTTATCAAAACAGAGTGGAAATAGATGAAAATCGAGGGATTCTTATGAGAACTTATTCAATTCAAGAGGCGGGACATTTTGAATGAAAAACGATTATTAAGGACATCAGGAAACCGCAAATTACGAATTGTGCGGCGGAAAACATAATCGTCCAGAGAGCATGGCTTGTCATGACAAGAATGTTGTGAGTACAATATTACATAACAGCAGAATAGCAGATGAAGTGGTGGTGGCTTGCTTGTTGGCCATCGGCCGATTGAGATCAGCAGGATGGCATGATCATTGGAGGTTTACTTGAAAACTCAGAGGAGAATGTGTTAGATGCAAATTATCTGAAAAGCAGTAGGACTAGGCTATAAAAATGTAAGAAGATGAAAGTTGCCTGAGTTGAACAACTGTAGAAACGTACAGTACGGTATCTTATTTTAATATTGACCCTCCACGCAAAGTTGATGCCCCTGCTTCTTATTGCTCTATTGAGTATTTATCACCTAGTAGATCTGTCCATATGGTTTGAATACCTATACTGTACATTAATAAAACTGCCACCAATAAACCAAAAGTTTACTAAAGAATAATACTATAATATACCAGCAGTCTGTTACTTGAAAATCCAACGTATTCACCTGGCTTAATTAAAAAGACAATTAATAAGTTTAGCAGCAGCATCAGCAGCAGCAGCAGCAACAACAACAACAACAATAATAACAATAATAATATTAATAATATTAATATTAATAATAATAATAACAATAATAATAACAATGATAATAATAATAATAATAATAATAATAATAATAATAATAATATAATAATAATGATGATGATGATGATGATGATGATGATGATGATGATGATGATGATGATGATGATGATGATGATGATAATGATAATGTCGGTTTTATATATCGCTTCATGCTTAAAGCCTCTAATCGATTCACAAATATACTACCCCGGTTATTGGATCAAACACGTATGGAACACATACTCAGCTCTCTGGGGAAAATTCCATAATATTGCAGCTAGCAATCAGCGCAGTTGTGTTCGAACCTACCAGGTACTCACTTGTACTCCTTGGTGGAGGGACAACCGTAGATAAATTGCCTTGCCCGAGGACATTTCATTTGCACAGCGAGACTTTCGAACCATATTATATTGCAGTATATTATATAATTATGTACGTGTTTCTTGCACTATCGAACCATATAATATTGTTTCGAACCATATCATATTGCGTTATATAATATAATTATGTACGTGTTTCTTGTACTGTATTTATTCATGGAGAAATAAGCATAATGTACTATGTATATATATATAACACACGTTTTGTTTAATTAGCATAATGTCATTATTTTATAGCAATATGCTTTTTATAGTTTTAATATTTGCTAAGATGGCCGGTCTGTTTCTGAGGTACACATAGTAAATTTTAAACAGTTTTAAACAGTGATGTTTATTTTGACTTTTTACAACTTGTTAATATCTTAACGTATTTTTTGTCATTACCAAGTTTTTTTTTGTCTTGTGATTTTTTTAACAATTATATGAAATTTTATTCGTAATATTGAAGACTGGTAGATCGGTCTATATTATGGGAATACCCACATACATGGTCCTCCTGCCATTAATAAACCAAAAGTTTACTAAATAATATAGGCTATTTGTTAGGCCTATCTGCCTTAATTTAAAAGCCAATGAGGTTTGTTTATTATTAATGCATAGCATATACCCTGTGTATTCATAACACATGTTTAATTAATTTAATTTAATAAACACAAATTTTATTAGGCCAGGTATTGTTATATGTATTTCACAATATTCATCAACTCGTATAAATATAATACGCCCATATTCCTTGTTACTCATATTGCATTAATATAATTATGTACCGTGCGTGTTTCTTGCACTTGTAATTCTCGACATTGCCAAGTTGTTTTGTCTTGTGAATTTTTATGTAATTTTATCATTTTTAACCAAGACTGTTGCAAAGGAAAAACAAATGTTCTTGAATCTAGAATTTGTTTATAGGTATTTGAGAACATCCGTCAACTAGTATAAATATTATAGACCATAGTCATTGTTATTGATATTGTATTATATAATGTGTTCGTGTTTCTTGAACTGGCTTTATTCATTGAGGAATAAGCATCTCATTTCATATAATTAATGAAATCATAAGAAATTTTGAACAATTTTGTTCATTTTCGCAATACACTGTCTTTCATATTATATACCGGTAACAAACTAGTTGTGATTTTAGTCATTATTTTTCTTGTGTGATGACTGTACTCTATAAAAAGGGCCCATCGGAACCTAGTTTCGCCACTGGTAAAATGCAGTGGCAGATTCGAAAAAAGTCCCAGCCGCCTCTTCCAAATGTTTAAAAGTGAAAAATATATTGTAAACATTGTAAAGAAATTATTAGAAAAATTTGAGAGTGCTATTTCCGGCAGTCTAAGGGTGCCAAAATCATAACATTTTCCCTTAGTCTCAACAATGGTGAGCTCAAATTGGTGGTCTATAAGAATCTCTCCTCCTGGGTGCAATTTTTTTAACGTACGATAGTTTGGTCAAATCTCATGAATTATTCATAATCATCCTTATAGAACATATATTGCGCATGCCCTATTTTCAAGTCTGTGTCAGCCTCAATGATCAGCTGCTCTGTGCATCGCAAGGGACCCAGTGTTCAATTTACAAAAAAATAATAAAATTTGAGTTTGGGCGAAATTCACTGAATTATTTCTTAGCAGTTTTAATTATTCACTAAATTCTTGCATTTGGTGTAGTAATATAACGTACCGGACGATAAACTTAATATTAAAAACAGCCGTTTTAATATACATTAAATGCTTAATTGTTTCGACTTCGTATTAGTTCAGTCACATTCATATTCACATGTATAATTATAGGAAATTTAAAGTATCAACAATAAATGAAAATATGGAAATGAGATGTAATGAATTATATTGGAAGCAAAGCTTTAAATACGTAAGGCTTTAAATAATACAATAATTAATTTAAAAAAAAAATAAATACAATAAAAAAAAAAAACTTAATCTAGGCTTAAGAAAATTTTAGATGTAAAAGTATCCCCAATCGGACACCATCCCGGTATTTCTGAGTCGAGGTTTCTGTGCCTTAATAAACAAGTGAAATGTTTTATTACAATTAATTTAGCATTCTAGTCATCTAAATGTAAAACTATAATCAAAGCCAAAACTTGAATGATATAAAGTAGCATTTTAGCTTCCTTGCCACTACCTATTTAACAGCCTTCCTGATGACCATCGAAAGTCTGATTCATTTTATGCTTTTAAACAAAATTATAATTTGTATAATAATCAATAAATTGTAAATAATTAATGAATTGTATACATCTTTTTATAAATAATTTTTTTTACTGTTTGGGTCTTACCTACGTTTGAATGCCTATTTGAATGATTTGAACTACATACATGGTCCTCTTGCCAAACCAAAAGTTTACTAAATAATAATAATACTAAAAACCAGAAGTTTGTTATTTGAAAATCTAACGTGATTCACCTGGCTTTTAATAGGTTTACTATTAATGCATAACATATTGTACCCTGTGTATTCATAACACATGTTTAATTAAATTAATTTAATATACACAAATTTAATTAGGCCAGATCTTTTTATACGAATTTTACAATATCCATCAACTTGCTAATCTAAATGTAAAACTATAATCAAAGCCAAAACTTGAATGATATAAAGTAGCATTTTAGCTTCCTTGCCACTACCTATTTGAACAGCCTTCCTGATGACCATCGAAAGTCTGATTCATTTTATGCTTTTAAACAAAATTATAATTTGTATAATAATCAATAAATTGTAGATAAATAATGAATTGTATACATCTTTTTATAAATTAATTTTTTTACTGTTTGAATGACTATTTGAATGATTTGAACTACATACATGGTCCTCTTGCCAAACCAAAAGTTTACTAAATAATAATACTAAATACCAGAAGTTTGTTATTTGAAAATCTAACGTGATTCACCTGGCTTTTAATAGGTTTACTATTAATGCATAGCATATTGTACCCTGTGTATTCATAACACATGTTTAATTAATTTAATTTAATAAACACAAATTTAATTAGGCCAGATCTTTTTATATGAATTTTACAATATCCATCAACTTGTTAATATAATAGGCGCATAATTCCTTGTTATTCATATTGCATTAGTATAATTATGTACGTGTTTCTCCCACTTGTATTTCTCGACATTGCCAAGTTGTTTGATCTTGTGATTTTTTTTATGTAATTTTATCATTTTTAACCTAGACTGTCGCAAAGGAAAAATAAATTCCTTTTTTAAACTGGACAATAAAGTGTTCTTGAATCTAGAACCTGTTTATAATTTGACAACATCTATCAACTAGTATAAATATAATAGACCATGCATTGTTATTGATATTGAATTATATAATGTGTTCGTGTTTCTTAAACTGGCTTTATTCATTGAGGAATAAGCATCTCATTTCATATAATTATGTAAATGATAAGAAATTTTGAACAATTTATTTCTATCATTTTCGCAATACACTGTCTTTCATATTATTTAAAAAAAACTAATTGGGATTTGGTCATTATTTTTCTTGTGTGATGACTGTACTCTCGTAAAAGGACCCATCGGAACCTGATTTTGACACTGGTAAAATGCAGTGGCAGATTCGAAGGAGGACCCAGCCGCCCCTCCAAATGTTTAAAAGTAAAAAAAAATATTATGTAGAAAAAAAAGAAAACCAACAATGGTGAGCTCAAGTTGGTGGGGCAGCACGCATTTGAGTTTGCACTGCGCCACTTTAGTTTTGTACTGTGCCACTTTAGGTTTGCACTGCACCACTTTAGTTTTGCACTGCGCCACTTGACTTTTGCACTGCACTTGACTTTTGCACTGCGCCACTTGTAATTTGTCCCTTTGGCGTTCCATACAGCCATTTGCAAGGCACCTTGTGTTCGATTTGCAAAAAATAAATAAATAAATAAATAAATAAAATAAAAAAAATAAAAATAAATAAAAAATAAATAAAATAAAATTAGATTTTTGGCGTACTTCATTGAATTATTTCTTAACAGTTTTAATTATTCAGTAAATTCTTACATTTGGTGCAGTAATACAACGTACCAGATGATAAACTTAATATTACAAACAGCCGTTTTAATATACATTAAATGCTTAATTGCTTCGATTCGATTTCGAATTAGTTAACAGTCACATTCATAATCACATGTAAAAAAAACAAAAACAATCTAGGCCTAAGAAAATTTTAGATGTAAAAGCATTTTCATCGGATACCATCCTGGGATTTCTGAGTCGAGGTTTCGGGGCCTGAATAAACAAGTGAAATGTTTTACTAGAATTTATCTAGCATTCTAGTCAACTAAATTTAAAACTATAAATGCTTTAAAGGAGCATTTTAGCTTCCTGCCCCTACCTATTTAACAGCCTTCCTGACGACCCTCGAAAGCTGATTCATTTTATGCTTTTAAACGAAACTATAAATTGTATATCAAACACAGAGAATTATAGTTTATTTTCCTCATAGAGATCTGGACGATGCCAAAATGGGCCAAACATCTTCGGGAAAAGAAAAAGGGGAAAATCGTTTGGTATTAAACACAGAAAGGAAAAAGCCCAGCCACAGCAACGACATTGTAGATGCTGCGTTGACAATACAGACAAACTGCGGACACTTTTTCTTTAGCCCTTCATGCTTCAGACATAGATGGGAGTCTAGCGGCCCGGCCCCAAAAGGAGGTGGGGGGGGGGGGCACCTCTTCAATGGGAAGGTCAATTTTACATGGTCTTTCAGCAACATTAACGAGAAAACCTCCTTTTTTCATTTCAATCGCAGCACAAAAAGATAAACTCCTGTTCGGTTTTCCATTTCCGAGAGTATCACACACTTCTCTAGAATAGCACTCCCAACACAGCGTTGGTTGGACTGAGGCCTGACATGTCGAAAATGACGCGAAGCCCCGCCCACAAAGTCTAAAATCTTATAAAATGGCGGCTAGACTTACCGAGTTGGCGAAGATTTTTTTTGCTATCAACCTTCTTTAAGAAAGAGAATTCAGGGTAGGCAGTATGCAAATGAATCATATATTCATAGTGTTAATCTATTTCATGGAACATGGCGGGGAAATTATTTCGCTCCCAAAGGAAGAGGGAAAAGCCGCATTCAGTCAACCTCATTGTCGGCAAAGGCCAAGTCGGTGATGCGCACTCTTCGTGTAAATCTCGGTATCTATAACCAAGCATATACATCTAGGCCTAGGCTCATGTATGTTTCGCGTTTAAACCAGCTGTCTATTATGAAATTAAAATGTCCGAGAAAGATTTTGATCATGTGACTAAATGATGCTCGCTGATTAGCCGATTTATCTGTCAATCAAATCTCGTCGAGATGTTATACAGACTAGCATATAGTTAGATCAGATCAGCGTTTGGCTGACGTATTAGCAAAAAGGCTGACAATACGGAGGACGTTCTGGAAAATCCGTATATGTACACTTTCTTCACTGCTAACATTTGCTTCTTTATATAATTATACTCGCTAAAAAGCTGTCTTAGTTGCAAAAGGTCCACTTTTTAAAACCTATGATTTCACAAAATCGTTTGATACCATAAACTGGACATTCTTTTAAATTGATAATGGATGGCTAATGGCCAATGTTATAATGAAAGACCAAAACAAGTTATATATTACCCCTTTTTCAGGGGTCCCCTCGAGAGGTATCAAAATATATCTTCAGTGTTTTAGTTAATTGGTAAATCTTGGATGGCACTGCCATTGGCTGTAATGGTATACAGACTAGCATATGACTAGATCAGATCAGCGTTTGCCTGTGACTAGCAGAAATGCGGACACTACGGAGGGCGTTTGGCCTGAAAAAACGAGGGAAAGCCGCAATTTTTACACAAACTGCTAACACAGCACGGCTAATGTGTTTTCTTAATTATATTCGCAAAAAGCGGCATCGACGGCCTTCCACGAGCAGTGCGAGAACTGCTGAGATAGTTGTAGAAGTTGGATCCTGAAAGAAAAGGACACTCTTGCGTAGATGACGTATCCAGTAAATTTAAATGCTAGTAAACATCTTTTTTCTTACCCTCTCATCCTTTTAGAGAGAGGTATTTAACTTAAAAGTTAAAAACAATATTTACATTAGCTAAACAATCATCAAAAACAACAAACACCCCTCCCCCTCTTTATTCCTTAATTCACCCACGGGATGCCTATTTAATTGATGCATACGAATTAAAAAAATATATTAAAGGGATTTTAAATTAACTAGGTCGGTTATTGTTAATTACTAGACAATTCTACCTGGTACTTACGGATATTATATTATCACTGGGGCAGGGACATTGGGGCTCCTTTAATAATAATATACCAAAATAATTAAGATTTAATATTTGACGGTTACATGGTGTTTATAAGTGCAGTTAATTGACTTATTTAACAAAATTAAAGCAGGCCTGTTAACAAGATATATTTTGTTTAGTATCAGCATTTAATTTGAAGTCTCAAAGTTCAATTATTATTCAATTTCAATCATATTCAGGCATAGTAGCGTAGATTCACTTTAATACTGTAACAAACCTATTTGTGCTGAGAAATTGTTAAACAACGTTATCAAAATCAGTAATGTATGTATTCGAATTATATTTTGATTGACTAAATTAACTGTAATTTGTTATGTGTAAATTAGGATTGTCCAAAGTTTTGGTATATATTCGTAAGCAGTTAACTTGATTTATGAGATTCCCTTGAAAGAGATATCCCAGGCCCAGGCCTACCCTCGGGTCAGGGCTATAGGAAAACACATCAACTAGCCAGAGCCCTAGGCCTAGGTAGGTAGTCAGAGAGTTGAAAAATATAAGTATGAACAGATTTGCTAGCGAAGGGAGCACAAAGTCGCACTGGGAGCTAAAGGTCTAATGTCCATGCCCTCTGGAAAAAAAACCGTTTTCTACAATGATAGGCCCTAGTTTGTTGGTATTATTTGACGTCAGGTTTATTGGTTTTGTCATGGTTTTATCTAAATACGGATCTTAGGCCTATTTCTACAGTTATCCTGTAGGCCTAGGCCTTAAAGTGTATTAGCTGCGAGGCATTTAATGACAAAAATTAATGTTCCTTTTCATAGTTTTAAGGATGTAATGTATCACGTCTTCAGACAAGTTATTAGAAAGTTTTAAATTACCATTATAATTTGTACTTACCTTATATTATTTACTTACCTTATATTATTAAATATTTCACATACACATGTTATTTTAAATATAAATGTGTTTATTCTAATCTGTTGAATTTGTTTATAGGACTAATATTCAGCAGTCAAATAATATATTAACAAGGGTGATCATACATACGTTTGTAATTAAATCTATTGAGTTGGTGTTACCATTGGACTTTATTAAGAGTATATATATAGTTTTTATAGCTGTTATATAGCAAATGCTTTACTATGAGATATTCAAAAGAATATGTTTGGTTAAGTCAAGTTTAACAGTAATGAAAAGTCACTTCACTTCAGAAAACAATACTAAAACTCATCCTACATGTAGAAATATTACTTATAAAAAGCAAAGTAGGCCGACTGTAAATTAAATAGACACATTTTTGTGTTCACTTTTTACAGAAACTTGAGCAATTTTGAAAATGTAGATGCCAGAAGAGATGACAACGATGAGGACGACGGCAATATTATGTCAATGCGTTTTTGTAGCACATCCTCTTTTTTGGTTCTGATACAACTTTCTACTCCGCAAATGGTTCCATTGTGACAGAACAGCTAAGGCTTGATCCAGAGACAGTGTAGCCATCTGCTTTTCTAAATATCCTAGGTTTTTAAGCGTGCACTATGGAGTGTTTGTACACTGGGCCTCTTGTTTATTTTTGATATTTGTTTGAAATTTTTAAAATCAAATAAACTTACCAAATACTGAATAGATGATATGGAACTTGATCTTTTATTAACTGTACTTACGGAAATAGTATAGAATTGTCAGCACTTGACTCTAACTTGATTTTGATTTATTAATTTTTTGGATATTGATTATTGTATATATTTTTGTCCTATATTGAAATGGAGCTTTTGCAAAACTACAGTATAACAAAGTACAGTACAGTATTAAACATTAAAGGATAAACACATAATGCTACGTAAGTGTAAGTACTTTTGTATTGTTGACCTCTTTTGTATCTTTATCCCGGAGCACCACAGTTAACACGATGTAGTTGGAATCATACCTGTTGACCAGAAGCCGACCTAAGGATATTCACGTTTTAGTGTACAGCGTTTGTTCAAGTTTTGAAAACGTCTTGGAACACCGATCCAACTCAAAAGTTTTACCTTTATTTTGATGTTTTTAAACGTTTTTAAAACATTCTTAAAAGGTGTTACAAGGCCAAAATCAATGTAACTAGAGTTAAAATTAACTCTAGTTGCATTGACTTTGGTATTGTAACACATTTTAAGAATGTTTTAAAAACGTTTAAAAACATCAAAATAACGTTATAATGACGTTTCTGAATGTTAAATTGAAACGTTATTAAAACGCAATAAAAACTCCACTGTTTTGCATAGTGAGCAGTAGTCTGCAAATTATGGCTTATCATTGATGTTGACTTTTACTGTATTCACTGACTCAGTGTATCTGAACTTTAATACTTATTCTGAAGTTGATATTTTGAGTTATTTCCAACTCGCAACTTGCGTTTTACAACTCGCATTTAGCAACTCGCATATTCCAACTCGCACCTCGTATATTCCAACTCGCAAGTCGCATTTTCCAACTCGCAACTCGCATTTTCCAAACTCGCAACTCGCATTTTCCAACTCGCAACTCGCATTTTCCAACTCGCAACTCACAGAAAAGAAACCCTCGGTTTGTTACCTCGACGCAATGGTTTAACGGTAGATGGTATTTACCGGTAAGAGAATACCAAGATAAAGAATAGGTAACAATTATGATTATTTAAAAGTATTTTACAAATTATGTCGTTACAGTATTACCCAAGTTGTATACTCGTGCGACTTGTGGGCTGCCGTATCTGAGAACGGGGATTGTAGATACACTATCTATTGGTAACTCTTACCAACCTAAAATTATACAAAACAAAGACATGGAGAGTTACAGTTTCTGTAATTCCTTTTCTGGGTGCTCCCATTGTCGGTGGGTCTGGCCTTTCTGGCACACAGTCTTCACATAATATTGTCATATATACTGTGTAATTGTTACTATTTGATGTTTCGAAATACATCCTATCGTATTTGTTAGGCCTATTAAGTTTGATGCTTATGTATTTGTATCCCAGTGAAACTCCAAGTACTGTACTGTATCTCCTATGAGGTTTTTTAGATAACCCTTTTCTAGTTGTAACTGGTTGAAATAGAATTGCATAATTTGTTGTAGGGTCAGCATTTTAGTGGATTTTATTTTTTTAGTCTAGTACTGACCTATTTGTTGTACTGTATTTTTAAACTTTACTTTTCGTCATTGATTAAATGGCACTATCATACAATACAGTGTAATTGTTTTCCTCTCTGCGGTATGTCTGTTTGCATAAAAAATTCTCCTGCCGGACGCCATCCCGATATTTCTGAGTTTATATTTCTTGGCCCAAATATTATTTACGTGATGAATCAAACCATGATAAATAGGCCTAAGCTATTGATACTTAACTACAGTAAAGAATGAAATCATTTCAAATTTTTTTTTCACATTTTCAGTAAGCTGCATATGCAAGTTTTGTTTGATTGCGTCAGAGAAAGTAGAATTTGGCTTACAAACGATACTGAGTTAGTTAAATTATTTTATTAAATTAAAATTATTGGTACGGCCAAAACCGGACCAGCCGGACCGCTTCTCAGGTGAAAAATCCAGTGACTGCCAACTGTTTTAACATTTTGAAATCACTCGCGAGTGATTGGTTGGCTGTCCATGTGTACTTTATCGCTTTCCACCAATCATCAGCAAGCTTCACTTTCCAATCATATAAGTATTTCCCTGGACTCTGTAGATACTATTCTCCTGATGACGATAGAAGCCTAAACGTCGAGACATTCTCAGCAAAAACAGAACTATAGAAAGAATTAGCAAGTTAAGGTCGAAAGAACAGAGAGAGGCTAAGGACACATAGGAAAGAGATTAAATAGGTAAGTGGCTGTTGAAGTCGTAGTGCTTTAAGTGTAGTAGGAGGATTTTATACTTTATTCGTGAATTAGTGGGAAGCCAATCCAAATTATGTATAATGGGAGATGAGTGTGATCGTCTATTAGAAACTCAGTAGGCACACAACGTTATTTCTATGGAACGCCTCCTCTGTCTTCAGTTCACAATCATCATGTAGTCATTACCAATCATCATGCAGTCATTACCAATCATCATCAGTCTTTACCAATCACCATGCAGTCATTACCAATCTCTATGCAGTCATTACCAATCATCATGCAGTCTTTACCAATCACCATGCAGTCATTACCAATCACTATGCAGTCATTACCAATCATCATGCAGTCATTACCAATCATCATGCAGTTTTTACCAATCACCATGCAGTCATTACCAATCACTATGCAGTCATTACCAATCATCATTCAGTCATTACCAATCATCATGCAGTCATTACCAATCATAATGCAGTCATTACCAATCACTATGCAGTCATTACCAATCACTATGCAGTACTTACCAATCACTATGCAGTACTTCCCAATCGCTATGCAGTACTTACCAATTACAATGCAGTAGAATATGCGCAAGTTTATACCGCCACCTATACACAACATTGAATATCACGTGAAGTTTAGTAGACGGCTGTAAAAGCAAGTCTATTAAAACAGTTATTATTTACTCAGTGAATAAATACAATATTTTCAAGTTTGCATACTGGAATAATTTGATTACGGTAACACAGCATATTTTAGTTTAATAAAGAACAGAAAGAAAAAAATCTTAGCAGGTTTATTACAGTTTATTACTCCAGTATTTAGCTAGTTAGAGCTGATTCATTTCTATCAGACAATCAATACAATTATTATATTAAACTGGAACAATTTCAATTGTTCAATTATAATTGTACAATTATAATTAAACAATTGTACAATTATATTAAATACAATATTTTAAAGGTTTGCATACTGGAGTACTTTATTTTATGTGTTATTGAAATAATTGCTTTGCGGCAGCAGCAACATACTGTATTTAGCTCAATAGGCCCTGAAGAACTAAGAAAATCTGCAAAGATTTTTTTTTTTCTGTTTTTTTATTAAACTATATGCTGTGTTACCGTAAGCATTTGATTAATTTTAGAAATGTAAACCAACTTTAATTAGAGATAATTTTGAAAATTAATAATAATAATAATAATAATAATAATAATAATAATAATAATAATAATTACCGGTAATTAATAATTAATAATAAGATGGGAGTTACTTATTTGTAGTTAACTAAATTAGGCTAGGCCTATTAGTAATATTAAAGCATATAGTTTTAGGCATAATACGACTAGAGACTTAGAAAGGTCTATTTTTTTCGCATTTTAAAATACTAAATTTAAATTAATCTTGTTAAAATTAATTTATAGGCCTAACGTCTGCCCTTGTAATAGGCCTAAGACAGATTACAAATCATATATTATTCGTAAAAATAAAGCATGTGGACTATCTATTAGCCTAGGCCTAGTGAGTGTGGTAGTAAGATGGGTGGTGAGAAACAAGAAGCAACTCTAGAAGCATATATGTAGTACACTGAGTAAATAATAACTGTTTGAATAGACTTGCTTTTACAGCCGTCTACTAAACTTCACGTGATATTCAATGTTGTCTATAGGTGGCGGTATAAATTTGCGCATATTCTACTGAATTGTAATTGGTAAGTACTGCATAGTGTTCGGTAAGTACTGCATAGTGATTGGTAAGTACTGCATAGTGATTGGTAATAACTGCATGATGATTGGTAATGACTGCATGATGATTGGTAATGACTGCATGATGATTGTGAACTGAAGGCAGAGGAGGCGTTCCATATATTTCAACGTTGAAATCATATTTACATCATACGACAGCCACACAATCCCACGCAACACAAAATCAACAGTCCGCCAAGTTGTATGATGATAAAATGTCATTTTAATAACGACGAAAAGTATATACGATACAGTAAGTACATAGTAGACAGGGGCAGCCGCTACATTCTCCGTTGAGCAGGCTTACATGCTATATACAAGGCTAAGCCCCTAAAAGCTAAAATTATTAACAAGATTTAATTAATGGCAAACGTGTTAAAATCAATTAGCATCCAATAATGCATATAATCCAAATAAAGTATAAATGAACCTACATTGAGCATGACAACTACAATGCGTTGTAATAATGAAGTAATTTTTTATAAACACTTAGTCCACCGCATCGTAAATAAAAAATTATTATTTACATAAATACATATCAAATACACCAAATGCCTTTTGGGTGCCCAAGGCCTATATGACCCAGCACGGATTTCAATGGCGGAGATGGGGTTGGAGGTGGGAAATCATTAAAGATGAATATATTTCTCACCGAGAGGTTGAGCAGTAGATTCGAGGGAGAAGGTAATGGTACCCAAAAACAAGGTGTGGCTCAAACGGGTGCTTATTAATATTCATAGTGTTAGAGGGCTTATTTCTTTCGATGAATTAACTTCTTTAATACAGATATCTAAAATTATGGCTGATCTACGATGCAAAAGGCTCTTTCTAGCCTCAGCTTCGAAAAATTTTTTTTTTTGCATAACGCGAAAGCCACACAATCCCACGCAACACAAAATCAACAGTCCGCCAAATTGTATGATGATAAAATGTCATTTTAATAACTACGAAAAGTATGTATGATACAATGGGTACAACAGGGGGCAGTCACAACATTCTCGGTTGAGCAGGCTTATATGCTATATACAAGCTGAGACAAAATATACGAGTATATTGTATATTGTATTTGTCTCAGATACAAGGCTGACTCCCTGAAAGCTAAAATTATTAACAAGATTTAATTAATGGCAAACGTGTTAAAATAAATTAACATCCAAATAATGCATATGCATCTACATAAGGTATGAAAATACAAATGAACCTACATTGAACATAACTACAATGCATTGTAATATGAAGTAATTTTTTTATGGACCCTTAGTCCACCGTATGGTAAATTAAAAATTATTTATATAAATACATATCAAGTACACCAACTGCTTTTTGGGTGTCCAAACTAGCCAGGGGAACTAGAAGAGACCCTCCAGAGAAGACACATATTGATCATCGATCAACCAGCTCGATAAACAACCATATGCAATTCTAATAATGACGCAAGTAAATGATGCAATTTTATAATATACTGTACTTGTTACGGTTAGCAGCCATATGCTTGGAGAACAACCATATGTTGTTCAACTTTTCAAAAAAAAAAAAAAAAATTATAAAGTAAATGCATTTATTCCTATAAAATTGCGGAAGGCGTTGGAATGTCATACCAACTTGTTGGATCATCTGTTCAGACCAACCCAATGACGCTGCATGAAAAGCCGCGCCGATTTAAAAACTGTTTTCTTTATGTAACGATGCATCCAGGCCAATAAAGGAAGTAGAATTCCTGATTTTATCAGAAATAAATTGAGAAGGAATGGGTCTTCCATCGATATGCTGAAGAAGTGGCCCTGATGCGTGGCAGAAAGTATGTACTGTATAGGCCTACGTAAATTGTAAACAGGACAAAATCGATTACAAAGCTGTTTCTGAATAGAAAGAATAATTGACAGTTTACCAGTAGCAGTTTTGGAATGACGTATCGTTAAACGCAATCCTTCCGTTGCCCCCGAAGCCAGAGCAGTTTTTGTGTTTAATGGGTCTATATAATGTTATAAAAGCAGTTATGTTTTGAAAAAGCTCTTTGTAATAAAAAGGTGATAATATAATAAAATTAGAAAATATTTTCTGAGAATTAGCATGTTTAAATCACACCGAAAGATATATAAAAAAACCTCATTACATAATCAATACTTAACACATTTATTATTATAAAACAAAAAAAAAGCTATTCTTCTTCTTCTTCTACCTCTTCCTACTCTTCTTCTTCTACTAGTTCTTCTTAACTCTCATTTTGTACACTGAAAATAATAGTACTATTTTACTACATGGCTAAAAAAAAAGCACAAAATATTGTCATTACTACTGACAGGGCCATCGTTAAATTAAGTCAGAGCCCAAAATATAGCATCATATTTAATACGTCATCTGACATCATGAGAACCTACACTTTAATTACAATTATTTGTTATATACTAGGCCTAAATTCGAAATTATTATTTTAAGACTTTAGAACATAATACATACTGTTTAATAATTGCTGAGATTTGATGCACATTTCAGAATTAATAATCGTTTTTAGAATATCTTACTGAATATTTATTGTCTACTAAATGAAATATGAATTATATGCATCTTTCAAAATACAATTTCTAAAATATTAATCTTGTTTTTATATATAAATGTTCGATAAATTCTATCTTTCATAAAAAAAAAACACGAAATTCAGCGCGTCTATTTTCATTCTAATCAATGGCGTTTGTAAACGTGCACGGACGTCATCGTCGAATCCCATGACTTTCGACGGTAAAGCTGGCCTGCCTGCTAGGTCCCAGGCCAACCAATAATAATTAACAAAATATATAGGCCTATATTAAAAAATCTTTTTTTAATATAGGCCTATGGCGCATCCTGTACATGCACTTTTACAACAAAAGCCTATGCCTAGTACCTGTAGTACGTCCTACTGTACTTAGGCCTACACTAGTTTCTTGTCGTCGGGGTATAATTCTGTCTCTAAATGAACGAGGAGCGAACCTGCTAGTCAACATCTAGGCTAGGCTAATTGATTTTGTAATCAATAACCCACCTTAAAGGACTATCTGTCGTTTCCTTCTTTGCAACAGCGGACGAAAAAAGTCAGTTATTCTAGGACGTTTCATGATTCTTTATCACTAAAAATTAACAAACACTCGTTTTGACGCACTCCGTTTTGTAGTGTGTGTCTGCTGTTGAAAACAAACTTCCTAATTTTGTGACTGGCTATGATGACTGAGATGGACCATGTTGGATAATTAATATTTTGTTTGGGATGGAAAAAAGGAGAGTCAATTTCCCCAAAATGGTCCATCAGCACATAGTTTAGTGTGCACTATGGACAGTATGGCTATGGAATTTACTAACCACACAATCCACAATCAGGTGATTAAGTCCCAAAACTTTATCTGCATTTGGTGGATTAAGTCGCAAAACTTTAGCTTCGTTTGGTGGCACCATTTACTCTAGGTAGACGGCGACCGGTTTCGTTACCGGTTGGTACATTTCTTACAAACATTCAGCCAAAGGCCAGTAAAAGTTGAGACGGCAGCCGGGTTTTTATCGATGTTTGCCATCCTTATGTGCGCCATCGTAAAGTCATGGTTTGCTGGAGTTGCGTTCAATTTACATCTCCGAACTTCTGAAGCTGAGATATTCTATGAGTAGGCTTGTATCGCAGGCTACAATTTAAAAACGGGTGACCAAATAATGAATTAGGTGCTAAATTTTGATTTAATGCTGGGTAAGTTAAAAATAGACACTCCGTCCGAGTGGGACTCAATCAAAAATTCGAGGGGGTTCGCTAGAAAAGGGGGGTTCGCCCGAACCATAACCCCCCACCCCTGACTACGGGCCTGAACCAACTTATCTTCCATTCCTGGACGGACGGCAATTTTCCCGAGTCGCATGAATGCCTGGAATGAAAAAAGGTAAAATGCCTTAAGCAGCAATCGATAGAAAAATGTCTCCTCTGTATACTTTAAAGTACCCACCATCCGCCGTAGAATGTCTCTTGTTATGGGTAACTGTGTATCTAGTCTTTCCTGTCGAGTGAACCCCTTTTAAAGTCTCTTTAAATAAAAAGGTTTCCGTCGGATCGGCCAACGCATTGAATTGATGTACAAACCCTATCACCGAAATGTAAATAGGCAATGAAATTGCACAGCTGCATATTGTGACAGAGATTAAACTGACTTGCCGGAATCCCGATTATAAAGTATGTTCCAGTTGCGTAGATATGTTTTCTGGATACTGGGGTTAAGGAGACTGATGCCAAGTGATAAGCAGTAGGACATACCAACAACTGATTCCTCAATTAGTAGTCCTGCAAGGAAAGACAGAGAAAAAGAAAAATTTAAATCAGACTTATCAAACGATTAAATAAACAGGCACGACGCAGGCACACTGACTGGGATGGGCGGCTAAATACGGGAAAAGCTCGTGGGCCAGTTGAAGACGTGAGAGTAAATCAGCGACAACATTCTCTATCCCGGGAATATGTTTCGCCTTAAACAGAATGTTATATCGGAGACAACATAGGACAAAACGCCTGAGTAATCGGAAAAGAATCGCAGTTTTTTGCAGTTTTCTTATTGATTACTGATTTTGTACAACAGCGTAATTATCTGAGCGGAAAATAATACAACGTTTGGCCTTGGTTTGTTCCCAGACTCCAGAGACAAAACATGACTATATTGGCCATAAGATGACTGAAAGGAATGGTAATTTGTGAAAACAATGTCAGGAACCAAAAATATGTAAAAAAAAAACAAACAAAAAAACGAGTAAAAATGCGCGCTCGTAGTGGAAAAAAAAATTGAAATGCTCAAAATGGCCTAAAACGTGCTCTAATTTAATCAAAAAGTGATTTTCAGCATTTTTAAATTTTGACGCACGCGTGCGCGCGCGTTATGACGTGCACGCAAAATATATCAGTACATTATATTCAACCTTGACCTGAAGTTTATTCCCCCTTAAATATGATTTAGAAATGACAATTGGTTAGGAAGATAATGATGATAATGTAAATACGCAAAAATTGCACGTAGATGACGTCACGCATTACTGAGCATATTGAAAAGCTTCTTGTGATTATTCCCGGCCAAGCCAAATTTTCGTTGAAGTGCGCATGTACCGAGCTCGATTTTGAACAAAAATGGGTAGAAAGAAAGAAAAATCTCTGACAATAACAATAGCTGATCCGCTCGTGAATTTCAATCCAAGGTTTACGTTAGAGATGGAGCATTTCATTATTTATATGTAAATAATAAGGTTGCACAACATGCAACTATATACATATTATTTCTAAAATAATGATATATCTTCCTGAAGACAAAGAATTTATTATGTATAGGTAAATAACGAGGTTGCAACAACTGAGTAGTAATTATAGTATTTCTGGGATAATGATATATCTTACTGAAAAAAAAGAATACAAAAGTGGTACAAACATAGGTATCGGTAGTGATATTAAAATAAATCGTAATAGTAGTAAAGTTCTCGCTTATAATTTTCATTCTGTTTATGAGTTTGATTATGCTATGGCACTTATGGAGCTCCTGGTATTTTATTCACAAAGTATAGGCCTAATTATAGAGCTTAAAAACCAAAGATCAATATAAAGTCTTTCCAATCTTCAGTATAAAATTTAGCATTTAAAAGTATTTACGGTTCCATATAGGCGCTTACCATCTATTTGCCACTTCGTTTTTTCCATCCTATCCAGGCGAGTGAGATCATCGATTATATAAAAACAATGTTTTTGCGTTTCATTATGTTGACTTTATCAGCATACGAAAATAAAGTATGCGCTGGTTTGTTGTTAAAACCCTTTCCCTCACGATGTGCCCTTTCAATTCTTAAGAGAGCAGGTAAGGTAATATTAGAACGGAGAAAATGTTCAGTTATCTCTATGCAGTTTTCTTTAGTTGTAGGTTTTATTATTTCTGCGAGAGAACCTCTCATCATCTCTGTTCTATGAAACTCTTTCTGTCTGCCTGTCCGCAAACAATAACTTGTTATCGCTTCTCTAAAGCCATACACTAAAAATATCACAGGTGTGTTCAGCATGATGATTAGTTGGTCCTAAAATGTTATCGCTTCTCCGACTTGCCCTATCAACATGGGATATTCACTAATGTATTCAGTATAATGTATAGTTGGTCCTAAAATGAAATTCAAACTGGTCTGACCCAACGAAGCTACAATATTGCTCATTTTTTGGCATTTACACTGCTATCTCGTGTGTTAACACACAGGCCTTTTTAAATGTATCAAGTTATTCATAAGTAAATCAAATGCCTTTGACCAATATTGTGGCTATGTGTAATTCATACATTATAGAAAATATAGTACAGCTTTTTGTTCTTTTTTTTTTTAAATTATCTTTCATCATTATTTGTTCTGGTTGTATAAGGCATAAGTCCTTTTTGGTTACACCCAGTTAACACGAAGACAATATATTAAATGACAACTCGCTGGTTTATGAGTGATGAAACTCATGCCTGAGGCAACAATTCCATAGATCCGACACGGCAATTTTGGCAAGTAGCCTTTTGTCCAGATGGCATTGTAATTTCACGCAATCTAAACCGGGTATACAAAACACATCCGAAATACTGTGTTGGTCAATCCGTGTTGATTGTGTTATATAAACGGGCCCTCAGATCCAAAAAAATCTAAAGCGTAATTCGCACTAGACTTTTTTCTTGACTTACAAACCGGCTGTTAAGCCTTGCCAAAAAAAAACAAACTCCCGTGCGAACCACCAACTAATTTTTCCTGACCTAAAGGCTTACCGAACGGTAAGATTTTACGGGTTCTGTTTGCCCAGTAAAAATTAGCGAGTTGCAGTAGTTTCACCGAGGAAAAATGTTCAATGCGAACAGCACGACTCAGTGGAACTTCCTGGGTCACCTTCACGTAACATGACTTTCATATGTTTCTCGGTAAGTCACAGAACGAGTCATGGTAAAACATGTCAAAAATCTCAAGTGCAGTTACAGCAATAAGATTATCCATTAAAATGTTTACTATAATCTAGGGACGATTTTTTACCAAAAAAAAAAAAAAAAGTCCAGTGCGAATGAGGCTTAAGACCTAAGACTACGAATTCTGAAACCCCGAAAAAAGACCCCCTAACTAACTATGCTAGGATTTTCTAGACAATAATACCTTTATTCACTGCGGCTGCTTTAGACCAGGTAAAAATATAAATTAATTAGCGCCAGCTCGCGCCAGTTTCTAGGCTAGCAATTCCCCATTGAAGAGCTGATTTATTATTTGAAAGTCTCAAAAAAACTTAGACGCGACTCCTAGCCAGAGAGTTCTGAGTTGTTATTCAAATTTGTGGTGCTAAATACATGAATAATCAAATTAATATATATTAGTTTCATCTGATTCTATAGCATATGGTAGGCCTATAATATAATTGTTTGTATCTGATCTGATAGCGAAAACATAGATAAAAAGATAAACTGATATTACAAACCCTCGCCCTGCTGTCGTGCTATATCTTTGTATAGTCAATACGCTCGATCCGCTGGTTGTTGTTGATTACTAGCTAGAGATATCAGGTGAAATGTACGGTAGCCGAGTAGCTGAAAGTACGGGATTCAAGTCCCACTCTTGTTATTATTTTGTTATTTTTATTATTTGTGCATCTTATAGAATTTTTTTTTTCTTCGTATTTCATTATTTATAACTTTTTTTGTTGTAAATTGGGACAGCAGTTAAAAAACATAAACAAAATCTTACTTCTCCAATCCAAACAAGGCCTAGCATAGGTCTCAAGTACGGTAGCAAGCCCATTGGCCTTCCGGGCTGCTTCCAGTCCGCTTGCCAGAATTTGACACATGGTCGGTACGCTCGAGTCGGTCCGCGGTCAATCCGCTCTATTAAGCCTGGCTCGAGTTGACTTGTCAGTTGCGACAAAACTATTCAATTCAATATAAAGTTTATTTCCACATCATCAATACAAAATACATAGACGGAGAAATACATAAGGGTAAAAAAAAAAACAATAATTGATATGAATGTAAGCCCATCAGAACATTTGAATAAAGTGGAAAAAAGGTCGCCACAACAAGCAAGCTTTATAACGGGCGCCCATTGATTATGAAATAAAATTAACAACTATATCACAAAAAAATAAATTTTATAAATAAAGTAACAATAATCATTGAAAATTCTGAAGAAAAGTTATAATATGATTACATACAGCACAATTATTTATACAATGATTTGCATTACACTTATAGTTTTCATAGTAATGGTTATTTAAATTTCTTTTGAATTTATAAATACTATTACTGAGTCTTAATTCTACATTGATATCGTTCCAGATTTTAGGCCTTATATATGTTAAGCCCTTTTGTCCCATATTTGTGTTCTTTTTTGTTATACACAAGTTATCTTTATTTCTTGTACCATATCTGTGTACAGAGCCATAAGTCTGAGGGGGTGAGTGGAGCGATTCGAGTCTCACTTGGGTGGGGGACAGGGGGCCGCCTACGCCCCCTGGAAGCCATGGATATTTGATGAATTTTGGCGAATTTTTATTACTTATTTGATAGGCATCGAGTTACTATAATATGACATCATGTAGGCTATGCTTTCTAATGTTGACATCAGCTTCCGAAACCAAAACATTTTGATTGAAACAAGAAACAAAGAGTATGCAATGTAACCATCTAATTAAGTGAAATACTATATTTTGGAATTTTTGCATGAAATCTGTCAACCACGCTTTCATGGTCGAGGTTGCTTTACCTATCACGATGTAATCCAACCATCATGAGGCTATCTAACAGAACGCAAATTAGTTTTAATTAGTCTCATTGAATTATTATTATTATTATTATTATTATTATTATTATTATTATTATTATTATTATTTTATTTCTTATTGTTATTGTTGTTGTTTTTGTGATGAAAAGTTAACACAAACAATATGGTGGCGAATATTACATATACATATTTTTGTTATTTGTTTGTTCCCCGACAAAACTTATCGTCTTCCCCAGCCACCCCTGGCGCCACCACTACAACAGAAGCGCAATGATCATGGCGTTGTACGTGGTTCAAAAGTAAGTTTTGTTTCAATGAGAAACCAGCAATTATATTATAATATAATATAATAATAATAATTATTATTATTATTATAAGTCAATCGTGACGTCATCACTGTAACTCCCAAAATGTTATTTGCCTATTCCCCAGCGTCCATCGTGTGCAATAAAAAAATTCCTCATTTTTTCGTCACCGCGATAAAAATTGAATTAATTGAAAATTACTTTCGTAAAACAAGAAAGTTAATTCAAATTCAATATTGAATATGAACAATTAAGTAATTCATTGAATCAATGGACCCTCATAAACACAACAAACTGAACGTTTAATAGGAATATTCTAGACCTATTTTAAAGACTCAAGGAACAAATTTAGATGTAGGCCTACGGCCAGGCAGGAGGCCGCCCAGGCTTCCTATTACTACTAGGCCGTTGCCCCGGCCGTAGCCTGGCTAGTTATGAAATCATCGCACGATTTTACCTGTCTGCATGCACCGACCAAAAAGGACGCCAGTGACTTTATTCTCTCTCGAATGCTGAAATGTTTATTTCTTTGACGAAAGTCTACCAAAACAGCATTACAAACAAGTCCTTTTTAACACAACACAAATTACAATAGTTATTCATCGTATCCGTACTGTACTGCTGATGTGTAGTTAAAGCCCCATTCCCGGCAAAATTTCAGTTTTTAAGAAAAATCTAATTTTTGTATAATGTTATAAAGATTTATAAATATAATACGGAATTGCTAGTTTAACTGAATTTAGACATTCCTAAGAATGAAAAAAAAATGTAAAATAAGACTGAAATTTGATTTTTTGTGTTCCACATAAAAAATAAATGCGGATGAATTTTTCATTTTAAACAAACATATCTCAGCCTTAATCGAACGACCGCATTGTGCGAGATACGAAGTACAAAAACTAATCTCATTAGAGAGGGCGCACTTTATTGACTGTATAAAAGCATACATAAAAGCGAGAGTATTCCAGTGGATGCGATCTACAACCTCTGAATTTGCCTAGTAACGATGAATTCGTCCAGAAAATGGTAATATTTTATGAGAAATAGTCTGTATTTCTCATTTTTTTTATTCTTTTGCGTAAACTAAAATTCATGCCAATATTTTTCCATGATTTGTAATAATTGGAGTAATGCAAATGAATATTTTCTAAAAAAAAGTCAGTTTCGTGAAATTTTGCCGGGAATGGGGCTTTAAACAAACATATCTCAGCCTAACCGAACGACCGCATTGTGCGAGATGCGAAGTACAAAAACTAATCTCTTTAGAGAGGCGCACTTTATTGACTGTATAAAGTATACATAAAAGCGAGAGTATTCCAGTGGATGCGATCTACAACCTCTGAATTTGCCTAGTAACGATGAATTCGTCGAGAAAATGGTAATATTTTATGAGAAACAGTCCGTATTTCTTATTTTTTTTTATTCTTTTGCGTAAAACTAAAATTCATGCCAATATTTTTCCATGATTTATAATAATTGGAGTAATGCAAATGCATATTTTCTAAAAAAAGTCAGTTTTTAGTGAAATGTTGCCGGGAATGGGGCTTTAATTAAACGCGTACTGCAGGAGGAAAAATCAGCATACGCACAGCTAAATGTAAATACGCACACGTATACTGATCATATCACATAGCAACCGATGACTGCTACAACAGTTGGTTATAAAAAACTAAAATTAAAAGATGGCGATTGACTTATAAAGCAATTAGTAGAGCATGCATCGTACACTAAATGGAAAATTATTATAGTTAGGTTAGATTTTCCTATAGTTTACTATGCGGAGCTCTACTAATTGCTTATTATCAGTGGGTGATACTGGTGTTGATTTCTGTTCAGTTCTATATATTGATATTGGATTTATTTTAAATACAGTAGAAATACATAATTACGAACCCCGACTGTAATTCTAATAAATTGGTGGTAGCAGCTCCGACACCACATACTCTGAATACCAAAGACTTTCCAAGTTAAGTTTCAAGAAGTACATTGGCTATTATCAATTGCTTTTCAACAAATTAAAACGAAATTCTTTCCTGTAAGACGAGTTTTGTTTTCCCATGTAATGTTATGTGTAAGGTTGTGTTTCTAGGGGCAGATGTGCAAAAGGGGTGCCGAAAGTGGGGCTGATCGGGAAAACCTTACTATA